>NW_008343717.1:2276209-2328169 GCF_000622305.1 Nannospalax galili | reverse complement strand
AGAACAATTGGTCTTTGCCCAAGATTTATCTACATGACACACAGTATTTAAGAGTACCAGACTGGCGGACCTAACCTTCTTGGATGTTTAACAGACATACTTTGAGGCGTATAATAATTTGGTCAGAGAAACATAAAGGACAGTTTTTACCCCTTGCCTGACTAGGTTGACTAGTTCCAGGGGACTATGAGCAGCTCCCAAAATGTCCTGTAATTGTGGTGGGTCACCTGTCCTCTTGATCAAGGAGGCCGAGGAGACCCCATGAGATGGACTTGAACCAGTGTCCAATCTACAAAGAGGAGGGTCAACATAGAGGAAACATTTCCTCCATGCTTCCAAGTGAAGCCAGCCATGGTGGAGCAGGACCTTTGACTTATCTTCACATTGGCGGAACTAGTAAAAGAAAGGAGCCAGGGGCTCCTCCCAAGCCCATGTGACCCCTGAGGAACAGATCCTCCAACGACCTAAGAGTGAAAATCAATTGGTTTATCTGGGCCAATTGTATGGCCCTAAATACCCCAAAGGAAAGTATAACCAAAGATTAAAGGGGCCAATATAATTTTTTAAGAGTCCATATGTATAGCTAAAGGCTACATAACAAGCAACAATGCCAGATAGGAGATACCTTCTTTTGAGTTGTTGGCCAGGGTGGCCAAAGGGACTCCCAGATAGTAACCCAGCACTGAACTGGGAAAATAAACCGCAGACCCCAATCTTATCTAAAGGAATATTGATAACTGATTTGCTGCTAGATGAGGAATAACTGACCTTCCTAAAACAAAGACCTCTAGATAGGCTGACTAGATTCACCAGATGGACGAGTAGTGGGGAATGGCTGGGGGTGCCAACAACACAGCAGACAGTAGCAGGGATAACAGAGTATAAGGGCTCTAGTGGGGGGAGGAGGCTATGGGAGGATGCCATCTGGGAAGTGGGTATATAGTTGAATAAGATGGTTTGGGATGTTCTGTGTGATACACACACACACACACACATACACAAAATCAACAAACTATAAAAATGTATTATATTTGAAGAGGAAGCATAAAAATTTACATCATGTTAATTAGTACAGGGACAAACATTACCACTGAAATCTACCCGATGACTTTGTAGACATACACAGGTGCCAAGGATCTGAGTGCAACTGATTATGACTAGTAATAATCAGATACAAACAGATTAGAAACGTGTGCTGGATAGCTTTAGTGTCAACTTGACACACCTGGGTTGAGGGAGCCTCAATTGGGGGATTGCCTCTATTGGACTGGCCTGTGGCCATGTCTGAGGGGCATCTTCTTGATGAATGACGTGGGAGGGCCCAGCCCACTGTGGGTGATGCCACCCCTGGGCAGGTGGGCCCATGTTGCATAAGAAAGCAGGCTGAGCAGGGGCCAGGGGAACAAGCCAGTAAGCAGCATTCCTCCATGGCCTGTGCTCCAGCTCCTGCCTCCAGGTTCCTGCCCTAAGTTCCTGCTTTGGGCTCCCTGATGACTGTGACCCAGGAGATGTAAGATAAATAAACTCTCCTCCCCAAGTTGTAGTGGTCAGAGTGTTTTGTCACAGCAATGAAGAACAAACTAGGACAAGACGCATGTGCCAGCATCTCAGTGTTAGTAGCAAAAACAATGAGTCTTTCTATAAGAAGCAGTATATTTTAAAATGAAATAGAGATCTTTTTTAAAGGTTAAAAACTCACAGGGATATCAGAGTATAAGGGCTCTAGTGGGGGGAGGGAGGCTATGGAAGGGTGCTATCTGGGAAGTGGGTGTAAAAAAAATAATAATCATAAAAATAATAATTCTTCAAAGCATAAAAATTTGCTCCTTAATAATTAGTAAATGTGAAAAACATTACCATTGAAATCAACCTGATGACTTTATATCCATGCTCAGATGCCAAGGAGCTCAGAAAGTAACTGTCTGTGACTAGTAATAATCAGATAAATAGAGATTAGAGACCTATGTGCAAACATCTTAGTGTCAATTGCATTAAAAATAAATTTTTCTGTATAAAACTGTGTATTTTAATAATGAAATGGAGATCCTTTTTAAAAGTTAAAACATCATTTAATTTTATGTCTTATAGGGTTTATATGTCTTACAGGGCTTATACTGGGTTCAATATAGTATAACTGTACTGGGGGAGTCACACTCATCCCCAATCACCCCTGCGTGGGGTTCACTGGCTCGAGCCCCCCACAGCTCTGGAAATTGCTATTGAATATATCAATACTGTTGTAAGGAAATGCTTCTTCTAATTATGTGGTTATTAAATAAATAATTTTTTAAAATCCCAAAAAAGCCCCAGAGTGAATAATTGAACAACCTACTGACAAATTATACATACAACTAGATCAAGGAATATAATATATGTCTAGGCAAGGTTTATCTGAGAATGTTTGGTCTTTTCCCAAGCTTTATCTACATAGCACATGGTAATTAAAAATACCAGACTGGTGGAACTAACCTTCTTGGGTCTAAAAGCCATACTTAGAGGCCTATACTAATTTGGTCAGAGGGACATAAAGGACAGTTTTTGCTCCTTGCCCTCCTAGGTCGACTAGTTCCAGGGGACTATGAGCATCTCTCAAAATTTCTTGTAACTGTGGTGTCACCTGTCCTCTTGATCAAGGAGGTCATGGAGACCCCATCAAATGGACTTGAACCAGTGTCCAGCATTCAAAGAGGAGGGTCAACACAGAGGAAACATTTCCGCCATGCTTCCAAGCAAAGCCAGCCGAGGTCGAACAGGACATTTGTCTGATCTTCACACAGATGGAACTGGTAGAAGAAAGGAGTCAGAGGCTCCTCCAAAGCCCATGTGACCCCTGAGGAACAGTTCTTCAAATGGCTTTAAGAATAAAAATAAATTGATTTATCTGGGCCAACTGTATGGTTTTAACACCCAAAAGGAAAGTATGACCAAAATTAAAGGGGTCAATATAAACTTTTAAGAGTCCATGTGTAGAGCTAAAGGCTACACGACAGGAACATAGAACTGGGAAAATGAACAGCAGACCCCAATCTTATCTAAAGGAATATTGGTAACTGATTGCTGCTAGATGAGGAAGAGCTGATCTTTCTAAAACAAGGAACTCTAGACAGGCTGAGTAGATTCAGTGGATGGATAAGCACTGGGAATGACTGGGGGTGCCGACAACACAGTGGACAGTAACAGGGATGACAGAGTATATGGGGTCCAGCGGGGGGGGTGACTATGGGAGGGTGCCATTTGGGATGTGGGTATATAGATGAATAAGATTGTTTGGGATGTTCTGCATGAAATACACCCAAAAAATCAACAAATAAAAAATGAGTTATACTTGAGGAAGAAGCATAAAAATTTGCTTCATGTTAATTAGTAGAGGTGAAAAACATCATCACTGAATTCTGCCTGATGATTTTATATCTATCCTCAGGCACCAAACATCTCAGAAAGTAGTCGACTGTGACTAGTAGTAATCAGATATATAGAAATTAGGGTGTGCAAACATCTAAATGTTAGTAGCATTAAAAATGAGTTTTTCTGCTGGGCATGGTGGCACACGCCTTTAATCCTAGCACTCGTGAGGCAGAGGCAGGCAGATCTCTATGAGTTCAAGGCCAACCTGGTCTACATAGTGAGTTCCAGGACAGCTGGGGCTACAGGGAGACCCTGTCTCAAAAAGAAAAAAAAAAAAAAGAGTTTTTCTGTATGAAACAGTATATTTTAAAGTGAAATGGAGATCTTTTTTAAAGGTTAAAATTTCATTCAATTTTCTTATAGGGTTTATACTGAGTACAATATTGTATAACTGCATTAATTCAACTGTGAACCTAAAATTTTACAGCCAATTTTGAAAGAGATGCATCTTTGTTCTGGAAATTGTTATTGAATATGTTAATACTCTAATGAAATGCTTCTTCTAATCATATGGTTATTAAAGAATTTTTTAAAAAAGCAGCTTCTCAAAATGAATGTAGGCATACATTTCCTCCAACATCCTTAAAACTTGTCTTCCTTTGGTGCTTGCTAGAGTTTTCACATAGCTTTCCTATTTGTCAGCAACACTTTGAGATACAGTTGTATTTGTTGCATCATGAGATCAAACCTCACAGATACTGTCTAGTTCAGTTTCTGTTATGTCTACTCCTGGCAGAATATATGTTTATGAGGGCAAGGATTTTGGCTTGTTTCTGTAGTGTTTCTCATGTACCTAGAATACCGCCAGGTGCATAGTACTTGCTTGGTACAGACTTGTAAATAAATAAATAATACTGGATTTCATACATCGTAATCATATTTAGGCCCCCTTCCCTGTCTGTACCCCCCATAGCCTGCACAAAGGACTTCAAGCATTTTTTCATACATGTTAAGGTCTTGGACATTTAGACTTTGAGGTCCATTCCAGACTCTACCACTGGGCCTGTGCTTCCATGTATAAAACGGAGTGGTTATTTATTCAGTGTATAACCTTTTTGATACATCTGTAGTCAGGATGATTCACAGATGCTCCCTTGAAATCAAATCCTGCTATTCTTTCAAAACGTGGAACCTGAGATGTTCAAAACTCCCGCCTCTCTCAGGCCCCGCCCACCCGGCGTGCCTATCTTTAGGCCCCGCCCCTATTCTGCACAGCCCGCCCGTAGGGCAGAAGCCCCGCCTTCTCTTGCCGCAGTCATCCAATAGCCAAGATACACGGCTATGTGAAAGCAAGGGTGCCTTAGGTGTCCGGTTGGCGCCTGACCCTGGGAGTTCGGTTCCTCCCGAGCAGTCACTTCCCTGAGTTTCTGCCAAGACACGAGGCTCACCAGCTGCCGCACATTCCCCTGGAAGGGTCAGCGAGGTTCTTTAGCCCTGTCTCCACGCTCCCTAGGATCCCTGGGTCTTCACTGGCCGAGGCTCTGCCCCCGAGGCATTCTGGGAGTTGTAGTTCTCCACCCAGTTCCTTCAGGACTAATGAGTGGGCCATGACTTATGGGACTACCATTCCCAGAAGCCCATGGCGATGATGTGGTCACGTGGTCCTCGGGATGCGGGCTGGTGGGCGGGGCTGGCCGGTGCTCCGCAGCTGTCTGTGACAGACTGAGCCGGCGGGCCGCCTGGGCCCCCAGAGACCCCGCCATGGTACGCGCGGGCGCCGTGGGGACGCATCTCTCCACGTCCAGCCTGGATATCTTTGGGGATCTGAGAAAGATGAACAAACGACAGGTAATGGGGGCCTGAGTTAGGGGCGCGCCCCAGAGACAGGGACCTGCTGCGGCTGCGGGAGTCGGGGCTTCCCCCAGTGCGGTTGGCTTGGGTTAAGGGCAGCTCCGGGTGACTGCGGCCAGCGGCGACCCTGAGTTCCCGGGCTGGGCTCTCAGACCCTTGGTTCAAATCCTCCCAGACCCACGTGTGGAAGAACAGTTTGCATTCCTGCACTGTTGAGCATATTAGGGGAGGGTGGCCAGGAAGGGGGAGCGCAAAGGATGTCGCACGCGCCTGCGGAAGCGAGGGGAGCGCGAGTGACAGCTGTCCGCGCTTGTTTGAGGGACACTCTGAAGAACGAGCAGCTTTCCCTGGGGCGCTCGGAAGCCGGGCTGCACCCTGGTGGAAGTGGCCGGGGCGCAGGTGGAAGGGAAGCGAAGAACTTTCCGACCCTGGGGGCTGTCCGGGGAAAACTCCCAAAGGGGTTTCTCCGAGAAGGGGCTGGTTTCTTCTTGCGTTCATCGGGTTTCAGAGATGCTCCTGTGCTTTGACTCTCAGGCAGTGCTCAGTCGTAGACCTAAATAGCGTTCTGAAAGGGATTTCAGAAGTCTTCCCTAACTTTCTTCTGATGACACCATTCTGCACCGCCGCCAATAGAGGAGGCAGCTAGGGTTGGGGGGCCCTTGGGAAGCTGGGCTTCATTCCTCGCTGCTCTGTGAGGGGATCGCAGAGGCAAACTTTTATCTTGCCCTCCCCTTGACCAATATATTTTTGGTCACAGTCACTTATCACTTCGGTGTAAGGCTGTGAGTAGGACCTGGAAGGTCTCTCAGCCAGGAGAAATGTAACTGGTTACACTTCTAGGCAGAGAATTTGGGGGTGTGTAGAACCCCAATATCATGACAGATAACCAGCACTATTACTAATACTGATACGTTGTGGAAAGAAAAGCAGGACCTTTCTTGAAGGGGGGTCGACTGTCTTTGCAAACAACGGTTTCATGATTTGGGTGGCATCCAGTTTATTTGTTCCATTATATAGAGGCCGGGAGCTGTGAACACAACTAACTTTCGGGTGTATATCTATCTCCCCTTCCTCTTCCTCTTACCTCCCTTTCTTTCCCTCTTCTTCCTCTTCCTCCTCCCTCCCCCTCCTCTTCCTCTTTTGCCTCTCTCTTGAGCTTCCTTTACCCTCTCCTCCCATTCCTTCCCACTTTCTCCCCCTTATCCCCCCACCGCCCCCTTCTGAATTTCAGAATTTCAGAAGAGTGCAGCCAATATGGGAGAAGTTGGTGACTTGGAATTCCTGCCATATTTAAGCACTGCTTGTGTCCTGGTGTGTGTGACTGATGCGCTCCTTTGGCCTGTGTGATTAAAAGCTGTAGCAGCGACTATCCATCCCTAGCTTGGAACACTGACCGCTAATGTCCTGAGGGCTGATGCTGCGCATAGGAAGACCAGCCAGGAAAGACAGCTTAATTTTCAAATTTAGATTAGTGTCTGGAGCTTTAAAATGTTTGGTACTCGTTACTAATGATTAGCATTGCAAACTGTATGGAAGGCCTCCGACGAGCCTATCGATCCTTCACCCAGTTTGCCCTTTGAAAAACTTGGGTGTCCCGTTGTCTGGGATTGGCTTGTCAGTAGCTCCTTGCATTGCTAGTCTTCTAACTAAAATATAGCCACTCAAATCTACTGCCTTTTGGTGTTTGGGGAAAAGTTTTTGTCTTTTGCTCCCTTCTTTTTCCCTTCAATATAGAATCCTATGACACCTTGTCAGGCCTGTATGCTCCACCTGCCTTGGAAGCAGGATGGCCTTTTTCTGCTGGCCCTGCTTACTATAAGAGCCACATGCAAAACAAGGGCTCTTTGTTTCTGCAGTGAGCAAGAGAGGGAGAAATACAGTGACTGGCGTTTTTTGCTGCTCTGTGGCCAGAGTATCTGGTCTTGAAATGTTTGCTTAAAATTTGGAAGTGGCTACTTCCAATGACTGGGCATGGGCTTACTTTAAAACTCTGCTGGAGTCATTATGTACTGAACCCAAAACAAGGAACAATGCAAGGCACCAGGCAAATATGATGGTGTATCTTCGGAATGGGTTCAGCTCGTCAGTAGTTTGGTCAGAATTAAATTTCTAAATGCCTGGATGTCCAACCTAGCCTCAGATTCGTGGATACTTAAAGGCAGGCTGCTGGAAGTCTGATCCATGATTGTGCAGTGAGTTTCATTGTTAGGTTTTTGTGTATTTCACTGTCTCCTTAATATTTATCAAAGGAAGTGTGTCTAAGGAATTGATTTTATTTCCTAGCAATGAATATTTCAAGCATAGAAAATCATACAGGAAAATGTGTTTTTGGCCTGAGGTCTTCATTAGACAAGTGGTTAAGAAGTTTTAATTTGCTTTTTAGCAAGCTAGAGATTGGTGATCTGAAAACTCTATCTAAAAATGGCAACCTTTGTTTAAAAACATGGTTTGGGAGTTTCAGGATCAGTCTGCTGTTCATAGTTGTTTACTAAGTTCTCTGAGTCAGGTGGGGAAGGTTTCAGAAGTGAACTCAGTGAGCAACTTCTGCTTTTGAACATAGGGTTTCCTGGCACCTCTTAACGCTCCACTGTTCTGCTCTCCTGGGAGGACAGTGCCATTTACATAATTTGCAAATGGACACAATAGCCCAGTAGTTTTTAAAAAAATGGTGTGTGGCTTTAGTGTGGAAATATATTTACTTTTCTATTTTCATTAATTGCACCAAAATACAAGTCATTTTAAATTGCTTTTTCTGTTCTTGCTTTCAGAATCTTTCATAATTGCTTCAAATCACCTACTTTCACATGGTTTTAATATTGGCAAAGGACATTTTTGAGCTCTGCTTTTCCTTTGTTATATCATATCAGTATATATTTTCATGTTTTATCACTCTTCACAATGATTATTATAATGACCACATACTATTCTATCAAATTTCACTTTCTTTTAACACCTTTTTTTTGGTCCTTTTGAGACAGGGTCTCTCTGTAGCCCCAACTGGCCAGGGACTCACTATTTTGACCAAGCTGGCCTTGGACTCACAGAGATCCACCTGTTCCCCAAGTGCTGGGTTAAAGGTGTGCAACACCACACCCAGCTTAACTTTTTTTTTTTTAACCTTAGATTTTGGAATTAATCTATTAATCCAGTTTAAAAAAAGAAAATCAGTAACTTGTGGCTGAGGAGATGGCCAGTCAATAAAGCACTCACCTGGAACTGAGTTTGAGTCCCAGAAACCCACATTATAAAGTCAGTGGTGGGTGCCTGCTGGGGAACTGGAGACAGACAGAACTGGAGACTCACTGGCCAGCCAGCCTTGCCTGCTAGGTGAGTCCCAGGCTACTGAGAGACCCTGTCTCAAAAAGCAAGGAGGCTAGTTCCTGAGGAGGGACATCTGAGGTTGACCACTGTTTCTCCCCGCTTCCCCCCATTAATGACTCATAACTCTGGGGCTGGAGAGATAGCTCAGCAGTTAAGAGCACTGACTGCTCTTGCAGAGGACCCGGATTAGATTCCCAGCACCCACATGGAGGCTATGAACCATCCTTAACTCCAGTTCCAGGAGAAATCGAAGCCCTCTTCTGACCTCTGCGGCATTTCACGACATGGGTGCACTCACATACATGCAGGCAATACAGTCATACACTTAAAATAAAATCACCTCTAGTTATGTCTTGGAATATCTCCTTGTGTTTATAGTTTGCTTGAGGTCTTACTGCAACTGGCATTTTTTTTACCCAGCATGTTTTAGATCTTTGCTACTAAAGTTATTAATGCATTATTTGAACTAGTGGGGTAGTCTACCATTTTCTTTTCCATTATTTCCCTGGTGTTCATCATTTGTTTCCTTTCCCACATTATTAGAAATAAGATTGACTGATAAATATCTTTGGGCCTTAATTCCCTCTCTGCCTTTATTTTAGACAGAATCCCTACAGGCAGGAATTCCAGGCCAGGAGTAATCTCTTGATATTAATGCTGGTCGAGAGTGGTTACATTAACTTACATTCCCACACAGCCTTATAACCCGTCTTAGCATTAAAAAAACTTGAACTTTGGGATTGGAGAGGTGGCTCAGCGCTTAAGAGCACTAGCTGCTCTTGCAGAGGACCCAGGTTTAATTTTCAGCACCCACATGAGGGCTAACAACCATTTGAAGCTCCAATTCCAGGAGATCCATCGCCCTCTTCTGACCTCTGTGGGCATTGCATGACACAAGTGCACTTACATGCAGGCAGTACACTCATACACAGAAAATAAAAATAATGACTAAAATTTTAAAAACTTGAACTTTAAATTTGCCGGGGAGGTTGGGGATTATTAATTTGAACATTTTAAATAATTAGTTGCTGCTTGTATTTCCTCTTTGGAAAATCATAGTTTTAAATTTTACCTCTTTCTGTAGGATTCTAGTTTTTGTATAAGCTGATTTGTTTGCATTCACTGTATGTTAAAGGTGTTTGCCATTATTTAAGAAACAATCCCTGACTTTTGCCAGACCTGTATTGAATGTTGGGAATAAAGCTCTGAACAAGGTGTGAAATCATCCCTGACTCTGTGGAACTCTAGTCTAGTGTGAAAGACAAAGTAGATGAATCTATGTTTAACTCTAGTAATGGCTGCTATAAGGAGATGCGGTGAGAATGCATAACAGGAAGACAAGGCTGGCAGACTCCAGTGTTCCACCTGCATTTATAAAGTTTAATTGGCATGTAGCCATGCATTTTCTTTTACATACTGTCTGTGGCTGCTTTTCCACTCCAGTAGCAGAGTTAAGTGGTTTTAATAGCTATTACGTGGCCTACAAGCCTAAAACATTCAGTATTTGGCCCTTTACATGAAAAGTTTGCTGACTCCTGGCCTCATATGTTGGGAAAGGTTTCCTTTGGGCCCTGATGTTAGAAGTGGGGCTTGAAGATGAATTGACTTGTCAGGGGTTCAGGAAAGGAGTCTTCTGGGCAGAGGAAACAGCTGGCAAGTGTCTTGAAGTAGAGAGGCATATATACTGTTTGAAGCACTGATGGATACAAGTGTAGCTGGTCATGGGGAGCTTCACTAGCTGAAGCTGAGGAGGGAGGGTACCTGTCAGATGGGACCTCCAAGACCAAGATTTGGTCTTCATCCTCAAAGCAGTGGGATGCAACTGAAGGGCCTCACACAAGGCACGGAGGAGACCAGCTGACACTGAAAACAAGTACTGAGAGTGGAATAGACTGGAGAAGATGTGTGTGGTCACTGGGAGACCTTAGGAGGCTCTTGCAGTGGTCTGATGAGGCTCTGCTGGTGACTTGGTGAGAATTACAACAGTGCGGTTAGAGAGAACTGAACACATTTGGGCAATGGCTAGAAGGTAAAATGTATAGGGTTGGGTAGGTAGGGTTGGTGCTTAGCAATTGGGTGAAAGGTAATGCCACTTACGTGGATGGGCATCTGAGTACCAAAAGCTTTGGTGAAGGTAAGGTCAGCTCTGACATGTAGAATTTGCCCCCAAAGATTCCATGTGAAATCGTCAGGTAAGCAGTTGGGAATCTCAGTATTGGGAGGAGTTAACTTGATAGTGCTGATGGTGGCATTTGAAGGTTCAGGTGGAGGAGGAGGAACTGGCAGGAGGACAGAAAGGAAGTTTTCAGAGAGTGGACCTGGAGCTTTCCACCGAGGGCAGAAGCTCTTTTGAGATGTTTGGCAATGACAAGTGTCAAAGGTAGAAGAGGATGTTGTATGGAGGAAGAGGTCAAGGTGGAGTGAAACATTGATTGGAAGGAAGAGTTGTGGAGCAGTGGATCAGACCCCACTGTGTCGCAATCACTCTGCTGCTGTGCAGGAAAGATGGTTGCTGGTTGTTGTTCCCCACCATGGATTTGGTGGATCTGGAATGGCAATCAGGTCTGCTCTCCAAGGCTTCACATGTGATTCCAAGATGTAGTCATTTGTTGAGGACCAGTAGTTTGGCACAGTGGCACTTGGGCCGTGATCATAGGCCAGTAGCTTCACTGTCACCTGGGAGCTTGTTTGAAATGCATTCTCAGGCCTGCCTGTTTAGAGCCACTGCTATGGAGGATGGTCTACACACTCAGACATCTGAACCCTGGAAAACTACCCAGCACTTTCCTACTAGCCTTCCTGAGTGTCCTTGGCTGCCTTTCTGCAGGCCACACACATTTTAATGTATATTTTGATGTATACTACATTTTTTAAAAAACGGCACTTATTTTTCAATTGGCACATTGTGTAGATTTTTAGGGTACAGTGTGATGCTTCAGTCATATATACATTGTGTACTGATCAAATCAAGATTAGTGTATCCATGACCTCAGACCTTTGTCATTTGCTTGTGGTAAAGCTTCCAAAATTTTCTAGTTATCTTGAAATATTCAGTACACCCCACTGTGCAGTAGAACACCAGAACTCAAAAAGAATTCACTCTTCCACATTCTATTTCTGCTAAAATTCAATTTGGGTATCTGCGAAGCCAGTGTTCAGAGCCACATCATCTGGGTCCTGGTTCCAAACTCACTTCAAAAGGAAGTATTCAGGGCTGATAGGTACTTAAGATAGGATCTGACTCACTTAATTTCACTTCCTCTGAGATACTAAAACTTCAGTGAGATATAAAAAATCATTAATTGTTCCAAGACAGGGAGTCTAGGCAAGGAAAGATCATCACTCAGATTCTAGAAACTGGAAGACAGGTGGAAGAATGGTAGCTGACAGAGCCCGAGAAAGCCAGAATGCTATGAGACCCTGAGGAGCTGGAGCCGTGATTCCCTGTGATATGGAATCCTCTAAGACTCAAGAATTGGTGGTAGCAGATGTCTCTGGAACTGAAGGAGAAAAAGAAAGGGGACTGAAATAGATTTCCTTCTTTTCCTAGAAGTTGAGAAGGCCTTCCCCTCCCAGATGGAGGACTGGAAGTTTGTCCCTTACAAGGATAAATAGGTGTGTGGAGTAAGGGCTGCCAGGCCCTGGAGTGTATGGACACTACTCTAAGCATGCTGTTTGCCAAGGACTGAAAGCTGGGTTGAGGGGCAGAAGTCCTGAAAGAACAGGAGCTCTTGCCTATCAGTGAGTCATGCCTAGAGAATAGGCATGTGGGACCAGGGAGGAGGGATCATTGGACTAGAGATGTGGTCTTGGAGCAGGGTAGATGGTCCAGGGAGAGGGAAAAACGTTGGAGATGAGGGGTTCAGGTTTTGAGGCAGCATCCACATGGTTCTGCAAATCACCTTGATAGCTGCAGAGCTGGGAGGAGGAAGATTGAGGCAGGTAGATACCAAACTCATTACCTTCCCACATGGCAGGAAGAGCAGGACACGAGGAACTTACCTCTCGAGTAATGCCAGGCAGGGTAACTTTAGGGCCTTCTGAAGGATGGCAGGCATTCAGCTGATAGTTCAGTTACTGTTTGAAGAGAGTTGGGCTGTGCGCAGGTATTGATTTGTCCCTTAATCCCCAGGGGTTGGCAGGTGGCAGGCAGCTGTGGCAAGGAAGTCTGTATTTCAGCACATATGGGGCAAAGAAGGATCCAGGGGGAGTCCTGTGGGTGGGTCATAAGGAAATGTTCTGAGGTGGGACAAGGAAGCTCAGTTCCTTTCTTATATAGTTAACACCAGCCATAGTCTGTTGATATCTGTGATGCTCCCACCTGTAATCTTTTATAAAATTTTTATTTATTATTTTATGTGTATGAGTGTTTTGCCTGAATGTATGTAAGTGTACCTGTGCAATGTCCATGGAGGCCAGAAGAGGGCATTGGAACTGGAGTTATGTAGATGGTTGTTAAGAGCAGCCAGTGCTCTTAACTGCTGAGCCATCTCTCGAGTCCCCCACTAGTGTTCTTAACCAAATATTTTCTGTTCTCCTTTTAAAGTATTTATGGAGCATCTAAATATCCAGGTATATAAAAGTTTTGTTTTCAAACCTTTAACAGGTAAGTTTCAGATAGAGAAGTCTTGTGGCTGAGTACTTTAGTACTTCAAAACTTCTATTTGAGGCTGTCTTTGCCTGTGAGCTAAAGGGCAGTTTAGGTGAACTTACTGTGGATGGACAGCAGTGCTCTTTATGAGGAGCTGCACAACTGGCTGACACCAAGCTGCATCTGTGACTAGGGAGGAATGGGAGGGTCTGATGGTTGGACTCAGGTAGGGGGAACCCTGGAGCTGTTACTAGCCTCCTTGGGGAAAATCTTCAGTCCATTTGAAACCAAATGGCCCTGTGAGGGAGGCAGCAGTTGCTTCAGGTAGCTCTGTCCAATACATCTGAGATCATTAAGTCTCACTGTCAGTGGCATAGAGCCCTTTTGTGGTACTGGGTATTGGGGGTTGGGGGCTGTAGCAGTCATTCGGGCAGAGTCCATGCTGAGCAAGCCCACAGATGGCTGTTTGCCCCAATTCTTCCACTGAAGGTGAGGTGATATTTGGAAGGCTTATCTCATGGATAAAAGTCAAAGTACTGCCTGTGTCCTAAAATCACATCTTTTTTCATTTCATAAACACATCCAGGGTCTGAGTTGCTGATTGTTACGCAGTCATTTTCACTTTGGCTTGACCTCTATCGTTCCAGCTCTACTACCAGGTTTTAAATTTTGCCATGATCGTGTCTTCTGCACTCATGATATGGAAAGGCTTGATCGTCCTCACTGGCAGTGAGAGCCCCATCGTGGTGGTGCTGAGGTAGGTCCCAGTGCTGGCCCTCATCCTGTCATACTGCTCCCCCAAGATTACAGACCCAGGGTGTCCTGTGTGATGGCCGTGGGTCAAGATTTTAACTGGATTAACTACTTGAGCCTCTCACTGATGACTGTTGAGCATGTCTCATCTTCTCTGTGAGTTATTGGAAAATGTTATCTTGATTAGTAGACATTTTAGAGCTTCTATCATGTTGATGCTAGCCTTTTTAATACACTGAAATGACAATTTAGCATTAATGCATTATTTGTATACAAATTGACTTTTAGACCTTACTAGTTTAAAATGTTAAATTTATACCCAGTACGGTGGGCATGTGCCTCTCTAGTGCCTCGTAAGTGCCTGGCACGTTTTAGGCTTCTACAGTGAAGACATAGATGGCTCTTATCCTCTAGAGACTGTTGTGTTTACAAAAATATGTCTGTTTCAGAAGAGTGAATATTGTCAACTTTGTGCAGCCCTTTATGGGGGAAAATCTTAGGTTCATTTGAAGCCAAATGGCCCTATTTGGGAGGCAGCAGGTGCATAAGGATGCTGTCCATTGTGTCTGAGATCATTAAATCACACAGTTGGTGGCAATAGCGCCTTTTTGTTGCATGGGGTTATGGGGGGAGCTGTAGTGATCACTAAGAGCCACAGCTGACCAGTCCAGGAGCCAAGGACACAGTGCAGAGATTTTGCTCCCAAACCAGTGTCATTTCCCTCCACTGGGCCCTGCTGCCAGGTCATGGGGCTGCAGCCATGTCCACATTTCCCAGGTCTCCTTATGTGACTAGACAAGGCTCATACTTGCAGAGTTTCCCTAAGTGCAGATACCTGAAGAAGTGGAGCTCATAAGGGGCTGAGGGGTCCTTGACTCACCCAGGTTCACACTCCAGGAGTGCCCTGGGACCCTGTGGATGCATTAGGAAGGAGAAGGGGACCAGACTTCTGAGCCCTGAACACCAGAGCTCCACTTCAACTGCGGTAGCTCCACTTTATATACCTATGTGGTTATGCTTGCTGCTTAGAGCTCAACTGAAGGAATGATTCAGAGGTCTGTTTTTTTTTTTTTTTTAAAAGAAGGCTTAATATGTAGTTTCATGTTAAGCATGTGTGTAGCATGTACGAGGCCTGGAGTTTGATCCTTAGCAATGGAGGTGGAGGAAGAGAAGGGAGGAGGAGAAATGAAAAACCTCAAACTTTTTTTTTTAAAAAGAGAAGGGCTAGACATGTAGTTCTATGACAGAGCATGTGCATATAAAGCATTGGATTCATTCCTTAGTGCTGTAAGAAGAGGAAGAGAAGGAAAAATTAACCTTAAATCTACATGGGCCCTCTAATGCAGAATCCAAGGTCCACTGAGGCCTGGTTACAAGCAGTTCAGTTACCTTTGGCAGAGCAGCACTGACTCTGAGATAACAGGCTCCCTTCAGATCACACACACATATACGCTCACAATATTATGAAATTGCAGTGATAGAGACGTTTTAAACAACATTCTTTATGGTGAAGCAGTTTGGTTTGACATTATATGCTGCTGATGTCCCTGTGTGGCCTCTGGGGGACCTTCCTACCAGGGAGGAAATAAGTTGATGTCACTGGAACATTCATTGAGAACTGCTAAAAGTCATTGTGCTCCTCCTGCCCTTGGGACTTGTAGAGGGAGTTCTTCTCTCTCAGATTGTCACAGACCATGACAGTTTTCTATACACTGTTTTCCTACTGGGTGTCTTTAGGAATTTTGTTGAAGTAAAGACGAAGCCATCAATGAAGAAATTAAGCATTTTAGTTGTTATTCCATAAAAGAAAAACTCCAAACTCCAGATTCTTATTTTCAAATTAAGACAAAATAAGTTTTATGTTGAGTCTAAGTTTGTTTTACTTGGTTATTTTCTTTCTTCCTCTCAATTCTGTTGCCAGTCCTCGTTCCCTTCTTACTTAGCTTTCCTGGTTTGGAGTGCTGGGTCTGGTCCTATGCTCAGTGCACTGACTGCACTTTAACCAGAGCCTGGCAGGTGCTCAGGGACAGTGCATCTTCATTTCATGTCCTCTCACTGCCTTCTGTCTGCTGGGAAGCTTGAGGCCCAGGAGCTGGGTAGTTTGAAAGGAGGCCCAGCTTCATGACCCACACCCTCTTTAAAGCCTCCAGGACTTTAGTTAGCCTGACTTTTTCTCCTGCTTTCCTGATGAACAGGTATTACAACAGGTATTACTAGCTCATCGTTGGTTGCCCAGTCCCAATCAGGCCATATTGTTAGCTCTTATTCTTTTCTATGCATTAACACAAACACAGCTATATATTATGAACACTAACTTTAAAATTTCAACTCTCTGCTGGACATGGTAGAGCATGCCTTTAGTCTCAGCTCTTGGGAGGCAGAGGTAGGTGGATTTCTATGAGATTGAGGCTGGCCTGGTCTTATAGCAGGTTCTAGGCCACCTGGGGCTAGAGGGAGGTCCTGTCTCAAAATGACTGAAAAATAAAAATTTCAACTCCTAGGAAATTGAATTCACTTTGAATCCACCAGAGCTTTTGGCATAGATTGAACTGTATCATGATTATTTTTTGTCCTCCACATCAAAACCAGTCAATACTTGTTATCATTGGGCTTTTGAAGAACATGGTCAAAAAGTTGATGCTGCTGGATGTGGTAGCACACATCTTTAGGAGGAAGAAAAGAAGAAAGATCTCTGTGAGATCAAGGTAAGCCTGGTCTACATAGTGAATTGTAGGTCAGTTGGGGCTACAAGGAGACCCGGTCTAAAAAACCACACACATACAATCAATTCTGAAGAAGACATTCAGTGGGGTTCAGATTTTGTTTCAGCCCTCAGGAAGGATCCTGCTCTCTAAATTTATTAATTTGTTTGTTTCTAATTTCTTGACTACATATTGCAGTGTCCTGGGTACTGAGGATATGCCACGACACAAAAGGATTGCGCTAGAGTTGTTAACTGTCAGTAAGGAGTTGGCAGCTCTGAATGAAATATACTTGTATAGGTGGGACTTATTTAAGAAGTTGTTTAGACTTGTTTAGAAGTTGGCAGCTTATACTTAAGAGTTGACCTCTCTCTCTTTTTATTTCCCCTTTTTTATATTTCATTTTTATTATTTTTATTATTTTATGCATATGAGTATATTGCCTGAATGTATGTGAGTGCACCTGTGTAGTGCAATGCTGCAGAGGTCAGAAGAGGGCTTCAGATTCCCTTGGAACTGGAGTTAAGGAAGGTTCGTAGCCTCCATGTGGGAGCTGGGAATCAAACCCAGGTCCTCTGCAGGAGCAGTCAGTGCTCGTAACCGCTGAGCCATCTCCTTCCTTCCTTCCTTTCTTTCTTTCTTTCTTTCTTTCTTTTTTGTCTTTTTGAAGCAGGGTCTCCCTGTAGCCCCAGCTGTCCTGGAACTCATTATGTAGACCAGGCTGGCCTTGAACTCACAGAGCCTGCTTCTGCCTCCCAAGTGCTGGGACTACAGGCATGCGCCACCACACCCAGCCTTTTCTTTCTTTTAAGAGAGGATCTCCCTGTAGCCCCAGCTGGCTGGAACTGGCTATGTAGACCTAGGCTAGGTCTCACAGAGGTCCCCCTGCCTCTGCCCCACAAATGCTGGAATTAAAGGTGTTCAGCACTTGTTTAAGGTATGAGAAGCAAACAACTGAACAAGCTGAGGGAGTGGGTGAGCCTGCTGGTGCCCTTTCCATACTTAAAAGCCTAAGGAGAAATCATTTCCTCTCCTGTCATTTCCTAACTGCTTGAGCTGGAAGGAGGCCTGAGGCTTGGATTATAGCACCTGAGGCTTTTGTGACTATGAATTCAACTCTGACAAGATTGCTTCCACCACCTTCTGGACTCCAGGCAACACTGATGGTGACTTTGTATTTCTTTGCAGTGGCAGTATGGAGCCGGCCTTTCACAGGGGAGACCTGCTGTTCCTCACAAATTTCCGGGAAGACCCCATTAGAGCTGGTGAAATAGTTGTTTTTAAAGTTGAAGGACGAGACATTCCAATAGTTCACAGAGTAATCAAAGTTCATGAAAAGTAAAGAGGCTTTGCTTGCTTTTATTTTGTTTTTTAAATTTTGGTATATGGCTTAAATGATTAATAAGAAAATAGCAAGAGCACCAGACTGTGTTCTAGTTCTACATTTTATTACCTGGGTGGCTTTGGACCAGCAACTGGTTAACCCATTCTGTAGACTGAGATGATACTATTTAACCAGAATAATTTTCAGGGTGATTGTGGAAGCTTAATAAACTAATATTTACTAAAACATGTAAAAAGCCCACAAATAGTTGTACAATGTAAAGGGGGAATTCATTATATTAATTGTTTGAAGGGGTCTCAAAATAAATCACAGTGGAAAAGAGTTGTTTTGATGCCAGAATTATTTTCTGATGTGTAATAAAGCTAGTGGTTTCTCTATGTCACTTTGGCCAAGGTGGCATTTTTAACAGTAATTTCAGCCCTAGATGGATAGAGATTCACTTTCCCAGTGCATCTCCAGGTTTGGTTATAACATATCCTGTATTAATTCTTCCTCCACAGACAGCCTTGCTTTTCCCTTAAATGCCAGTGATGGCTTATTAAGACCTTAATAAGGTCTGGTTTCTTTTTTTGGAACAAAAGCATTTAATTTTAGCTCAAATATAGAAAGTTTCCATAAGAGAGTGAAAATTTTACATTTTATGTTCTTGGTATATACCTTTACCTTTGTGCAGGATGTTAGATAGCACTCTTATCTACATGAGTCATAGAATTAGATATATACATCTGTGTTTTAAATAATGGAGCATTTCTCACCGTGTTTTTATCTGACACACACACACACACACACACACACACACACACGCAGATTGATTGATTTCTGGTATTGGATACATACCAGAAATTCACTGCTTCTAGGTGTTTCCCAAAGATCCTGATACTTAAACTGTTCTCTTTATAACACTGATCATTAGCACAATCCAGATTCAGTTTGTGTTCACACACAGGTACTGTTCACATGCTAGCTACCTATTAACTTCCTCAGGAAAAAGCATGCTCAAGGACAGTATGACACAACATACACCCGATTTTAAAATAATTTCTAAGTATGAAAACATGTTCAGAGTTGAGGCAGTGGTGATTTTTGCTGTTGGTGGCATGAATTGTGACTGAGGCATGTTTATTCTCTGTACAGAGGAGTTTGTTGACTGCAATTCGGCTTGCCCTTTTTGACTTGATTTCAGGTGTTTGTGTATTTGAAATATCTTGCCTCATTATAATAGTGCATGATTTAAGTTTATAATGTGTCTCTAAGTTTACAATGAGCACCCATATAGAATGCCTAATGTGATTCCTACCTGCCTGCTTACTTATACAGGTTTTATGCCATTTGTGATTCTGTTTCTTTGCAAACCCAGTTTTATACTACTGTGCTCAGTGGTGAAGGAAGTAAAGCATTATCAATTCTACATTTGGCACGGGTGAGCTTGAGGTCAGCTAAGAGCACAGTTGCATTTAAATTGCCTTGTCCTCAAGTCAGTGTGGTTTGGGACCAAGTTTGTGTCTAAAGTGAATAAGATCCATACTAACAAACTTGTCCATGAGGCCTGAGAAGGAACAAAAATAGTTCAGGTGTACTCAGGTTGTTAGATCAGCCACATTTGACCTCTCACCTAGTCTGACTTGGGAAAAATTTCACTGCCATTACCACTTTAGAACAGTGTGACCCTAGACAGGACCTATGCCTGTGATCTTGCCCACTGATGAATGACATTAATACTGTTATTTTCAGATTGAAAAATGTTAGCTGGTGTGGTGGTGTATACCTTTAATCCCAGCACTTGGGAAGCAGAGATAGGAGACTCTGTGAGTGTAAGGCCAGCCTGGTCTACATAGTGAGTTCCAGGTCAGTCCTGTCTCAAAAACAAACAACAAACAAACAGAAAGTTAAATATCAACCTTTTTTCATTCCAAGAATGCCTGAGAAGTCCTGCATGGTGGTGGCAAGTCGCTGCCTTCCCAGTGCCCTGGTGCTTTGCCATGTGTTTTGGTTGTCAGGGTTACTTGATGTTTTGGAATTTAAGTCTACAAAATTGTCATTAGATTTGTGTTTCAGCTGAGCGGTTATCTATAAGCAATCAACTTAGACCAAAGAAAGGTCAAGTATTCTCTGACTGCTTTCTAAATGCTCGTGTCTGACCATAATGTCTGGGGTAAACTAATATTTTTTTAATGATGCTGTGCTGAAAATGATTTCTGAGAGGACGTCATTTTGCTTTCCAGAGATAATGGAGACATTAAATTTCTGACTAAAGGAGATAATAATGAAGTTGATGATAGAGGCTTGTACAAAGAAGGCCAGAACTGGCTGGAAAAGAAGGACGTGGTAGGACGAGCACGAGGGTAAGGTGAACTTTGGGTTACATGGAAAGATCAGAAGCCAGGAAAATACTCAGAAAGGAAGAAGCAAAATATATAAGGCAGCGGAATCATTTGTTATAAACAGAAGTGTTTGAAACAGTTCTAGTTTGTGTTGCGGAAACTAATAAGGAAAACCTAAGGCTCCTCAAGGCCCTGCAGTCTAAAACTGAATTAGAGTGTATTATATATATCATGGCTTTAATTCCATTCCAAAATAAACTTTCACCCAAAGATCAATTATTTTTGGATTTTAAATATCAATGACTAGAAAGCCTATGAGGAATGGCATCTATGTGATGTTTTACTGAATATTCTGAATGCTATGCCTAACATGTGTGTGCATTTGTCACACAGGCATGCCTAGAAGGATTTGAGTCTTTCTGTTCAACAGGAAGTGGAAGTAACTTTTTATGTCAAATCTACATCTTTATCTTTTTAAGTGGCTAAATGCCGTTCTGTTGGCAACCATAACTTTCATAGGCAAGCATCTTTTGGTAGATTTGGTAGACTGTGATACACATTTGGATTATTTCTTATTTTTCACAATTAGAAAGTTTTCTGATGAATCTTTTAATGCATGAATGTTTCAATAATGAGTTATGATTGAAGCTACACAGAGTGTATCCTCTTTAAGAAGCTAGTAAAGGAGATGCTTCTTTCTTGGTAACCCTTTTTATATTTACCTCTGTCGGAAATGTCTGTGTGCTATCTCAATTTCACTGTTAAGGCAGGAGAGATGGCTGCAGTGTCTGAGGCTTATCGTTATTAGTCAGGTGACGACAAAAAGCCTCTTACAAGTCTACACATTTTTCTCTGTTGGATGCACTTGAGTGTCTGCAGGGAGATGAGGAGGACTTCTGCTAGCCAGTTCTGTATTTCTAACAGTGGTGAAAGCTGTGGACAGGAGAAAAGCTGCTGCTTGTTGACTGATGGTGCTGTGGTGTGCTACCCCACTTCTCATTAGCACAGATGATGAGATGGGGGCACACTGATTACATATTGATACTGATCTTGTTGGATAATCACTGGCTCTGAACTTTGCTCTCTGGGATCATGATCATAAGTGATAGGATTCACATATTTATTCATTGCTCAATAAACTCATTTGTTAACATCTGAAAAGCACTGAAATGAAAATGATGATTCTTTAAATTCTGAACTAATTTTCTGTTGCTTTAAAGCTATTTGTATTCTGGTTTCCCTTCAGATCATATAAATCTTTTATTATTTTTTTAATGCTTTATCTAGCAGCAGCTTTTACATAGGCCACCTGAAAATTACTTTTCTCCTAAACAAACAAGCTAGATTTGTGCAAGTTGCTTATTCTGTTTGTACAAATGGTCTGAATAGTTATTTTAGCAGTAGCACATGCAAACAGGTACTAATGTATCCCAGGTCATAGCTGAACACTGAAAAACTCCTGTCCATTAGCTGTTATGCGCTTTACTAATGAAGCCATTTGAGACAAGAGTGAATAGTGGTCTGACAGCCCTTACCAGTAGGGTCCCCTTGGAAGATGGGTCTCCTAAGGCTGATGTTTAGAGCGGTCAAATGCTATGTCATTATATTATAAAAAAGTTTTGTATTTCTTGCTTTTTATTCCCACAATTTAGGTTCTTACCATATGTTGGTATGGTCACCATCATAATGAATGACTACCCAAAATTCAAGGTAAGAATTCATATGTTTGTGTTTACTTTTTAAACGTCAGAGCTTTCACTTGTACAACTGTAAATAGGCAATCATTGTAAACTATTTTGCCATTAATTTTTCTGCACTGTTTGTAGTTAACTACAAATTAACCTGATCACATAAATTATTGACATTTAAATTAATTATTTAAAATAGCTCCGTTCACCTTTTTGTTCACTGTGTGTTCTGAAATGATGCTTGTATGATTGTTGCTTATTATAGAAAAGAAGTAGTATAAAAAGCCCAGTAATGTTCTTCACCTAACAGAAGTGGCATTTCTATTTAAAAAACCACTTGAAAGCCAATAGGAAACATACATGGGAACAACCCTTGCCCTAGCCATGTCTGTCAGGTATTGGAGCCCGAGTCCAGCAATATATTTTTGAGTCTTTAACTGTAGTGTGGCACTGAACGGCTAATTTGGAGAACAATGCATGTGGGAGAGAGGTTATCTTTTGATTCTGTCCCCAGTCCAGCATTGAGCAGACTTCATCTGAATACATTTATGGGCCGAGTTTATTTGTAGACCTCATGGTGATTTTCCATTGTGCTTTCTTTATAGTATGCTCTTTTGGCTGTGATGGGCGCATATGTGTTACTAAAACGTGAATCCTAACATGAGAAGCAGTTCCCAGGACCAGATTGAAATGAATTCTGCTGAAAAAGAGAAAAACTAATATATTTGAAATGTTCCACTTTCTGTATAAAGGGAAACCAGGTGGAGATGTTTTTGTCTTGTCCAAATAAATTCATCAGTAAAGGCTTTCTTTTGTGGTGTCTGATTGCAATCTGCTATAGCTATGCTGCTGGTGGTAGTCACTCTACTGAGCATGAGGGTCTGCGGTATTTGTAGAAACTGGGCAGTGTGTCTGGCCCTGGCCTACTAGAGGGAGCAAGGCATAGTCCATACGATATAGTTACACTGTCTGGGTTTCAAAACTAAAGTTCCCAGCTTAACAGGATGATGTTTCTGGGAAACAAGTTCTTCAACGGAGATTTTTAATTTATCAGATGTTATCTACTAAACTAATAAAGTCTAAAGCCTTTCAGAAAGAAGGAATGTAATCTGCTTTGTTTTTATGATGATATATTTTGAGGTGGTTTGTGTAGTTATTTGGAAAGTATTCAGTAAATTATAAAAATTCACCTTTGAACCAAACATGAAACTACAGAAGAATGAAAGGAGGCCGTTCTCTGTCTCAGTCATGTTTCTACCGTGAAGTTGGGTATTTCTGCTCTAAATAGTCCTGCATCAAAAACAGTCTCTCATTGAAATATTGAACAAGTACCGAGATCCTCATCACTGCCTTAGGTGCTGGGGGCCCAGTCCCAGCTTTGACAGAGGTTCCAGTGTGTGAGTGGATAATAAACACATCTGGGATTTCAGGTAGTAGTAATTGCTGTGAAGAAAGATAAAGTAGGGTAAGCAGATGGCAGATACCACAAGTTATGGGGTTTGAGTTTGGGAGATAGCTTAGTAGTAAAGTGCTTGCCGTGTAAGCACAGGACCTAAGTCAGATCCCCAGAACTCAAGTTAAAACAAAACAAAACAGAAAACAGGTGCAACGCTTGTTATCCTAGTACCAGGGAGGTGGAGAAAGTGGATCCTTGGGTCTTCCTAATCAGCCAACTTAGCTTGAAGAGATCAGGGCCAGTGAGAGACTCTGTCTCAAAAGACAAAAAAGGTGTGGATGGTGCCTGAGAATCAATACCCATGGTTGTCCTCTGGCCTCTGTAAGCATGTGCGCACATGTGTATACAAATACTCGTCTGGGAACATGACTCAATGGTAAAGTGGTTGCACCACAAGCACGAGGACCTGAGTGTGATCCCCAGAATCCATGTAAAAAAAGTTCAGCATGGTGGCACACACTTACAATCCCAGCACTGGAGAGACGAAAACAGGTGGGTAATGGGACTTGCTGACCAGCCAGGCTAGCCTACTTTGTGAAGTCCAGGCCAATGAGAGACCCTGCCTCAAAAAGCAAGGTGGACAGCACCTGAGGAAGCATACTACCTGAGGTTGTCTTCTGTCCTCCACACGTGCACATGCACACTGCCCCCCAAACATATACATACATGCACAAAAAGTTAATGCTTTTCATATGGAGACCAGGGAAGCTCTTCTCAGTGACACTAAGCAGGGTTAAATGGGGGAGGGGGCATGTGAGTCCTGGGAAAGAGCACAACAGCCTGCAGGAACAGCAGATGCGGAAGCAAGCAGGGCAGCACAACTCCTCTCAAGCTTTCTGGAGCCTGCAGGTCACCTGGCTGTGCTTGGATAGAGTCTGACTCGGGTCTGGGCTTCTACATTGTAACATGATCCTGGCGTGGGGTAGATGCTGAAGTTACTGAGGTACCCAGACCACACACTGCACAGCAAATGTTAGAGAAATGAAAAGAGAGCCAGTGACATTCCTAATATGCTCTGCAGTTTCCTGAGCAATGTGACACCCATACCCAGCCAAGTCAGAATTTACAGATCTTTGTTCTTTGGAGTTCTCCCATTCTGACCTAAGAATTTGAAAACCCTTCATGGGTTCCTTGATTACCCATGTGACCTTGAGTAAATTAACTTCCCTTAGCCATAGGTGGAAGATACAAACTGTACTCCAAACCAGGCCATCCGGAGCAATGTGATAATACCGAGTGCTGTTAACATGGAGCTTGACATGTACACAGTAAGCACTCAGAAAATGCTTTTCCTTTCTCGGCAGTCATGGGGTATGGGCCAGAAACACTCCGCACGGCCCCACAGCAATCCAAGGAGATCCTTTCAGAGGCCTCCACTTAGGCAAAGCCAGATCCTTGGCTTTGCCAGAAAGGACTTTTGGGACAAGCTAGTATAAAGCAGAATCGAGTTTATTAAAAGGGATTTTTTAAACAGTTATGCACTGGGTTTAGTAGAAAGGCACCTAGAAAAAGAATGAGACATAACTAAGTGTGGGTTGGTGCTTCTCAGAGTCAAACTTCATTGTCTTTAGGAGAGTCATATAATAGGATCTGGAGAGTTTTGAAGTCACTATGGTTTAGTTAAAGGCTTGCTAAAGAACTTCAATGAGATCACAGGATGGTTCTTGAGGGACAGATTGTAGATGAGGTAAAACCCAGAATCATGAATGTTAGTAGTTTGGGTGATATTCCCAGAAAATATCCAGAAGATCAAGGACATAGGGTCATATACTCAGGATGGAAGCCTGGTTTATTGCCCTTTTAACATTCTTGCTTGAAAGCAAATTTTCTTTTAGATTTATTATTTTATTTATGTGTATGGGTGTGTGCTTGTGTAAGTGAATGCCATGTACATGAGGGTACCTACAGAGACCAGAAGAGGACCTCAGATCCCTTGGAACTGAGTTACATATGATGGTGTGCTGCCTGATGTGGGTGGTGGGAACTGAATCCAGGTCTTCTGAAAGAGCAGTAAGTACATTTGACCACTGAACCATCTCTCCATTTCTCCCTGATTTTTTTTTTAACAAAAGAAATAGTATGTAGTGTGTATGTCAGGGACCTTCACAGCAAGTTTAATTATGCTGGAATTCTCAGTAGCACCAGAGTAAAGGAAGGGCTTCTTTTCCTGTGTCATCATCTTCTCTGTCTTTCTGGCCTGCCTCACTTTGGTATCTCTTCCCTTTCAGTGTGAGCCTGCACCATGTTATATACCTGTACACACAGTTCTTTTCCCTACATGAGCTGCTTCTGATTTGGTAAAGAGCAGCAGGAGCTCTCTGTTGGGGGCCACTTACCCTCTCATCTTTTCTCTCTATTAAATAGGCTATTGTGACAATAATGGACCTCATCCTGTTGAAATCAGTTGAGTGAAAGAAAAAAATATTTACAGAGGGCTTTCTAAAAACATTGTTCTCTTGTGCCCTTTAATAAACTGTTAAAAGAAAAACTAAGACCAAAACCAAAAACTTTCCTTAACTAAAAATAGAATTTTTAAATGGGTCAAAACTTCATAATTTTATTATCTCGAGACTGTAGCTGGTTAACACAACATTTAAAAAGGGTACTTAACGTGGCTGCACTTTTTGGTAATTCATTGAACATGCCTAACATTTTGGCTCAGCTGGTACCATTTATTGTGGTTGGTTAGAAAGGGGTGTGTGTGTGTGTGTGTGTGTGTGTGTGGGTGTGTGTGTGTGTGTGTGTGTAGGCCAGAGGACAACATCAGGTGTTCCCCCAGAGGCATCCACCATGTGTTTTAAGATTGTCTCTCACTGGGATCTGGAGGTCACCAGTTAGGTTAGGCCAGCTGGCTAAGGAGCCCAGGGATTCTCCTGAATATACCTCCCCATTCTGGGGTTACAAGCAAATGCCATCACCCCTGGCTCTCTTTTTTAATGTGGATGCTGGGGATCAAACTCAAGTCTTCATGCTTACATAGCAAGCACTTTACCAACTGAGCCATCTCAGCCTCAGAAAGATCTTTTCCGACCTCGTCCATGCTGTTGGCCCTTACAAAATGGAAGTGATGGGAGTCAATTGATGCTGGATTGAAATTTCTTTTATCTGGGGGTCTAAGTTACAGCCTTAATATCTGCAATACACCAACAAGAACCAGACTTCTCTGAGCTAGTAACTAATTCTTCAGGTAGAACCTCCTCCTGGCAGCATTTGGATGTCATATGACATAGATTTCTCATGTAACTAAGCAACTGCTTTCCTACTTCCCAACAGATAAGAAGCATTAAAGTAACAGGTAAAGGGCTGTCAAGATGGCTCAGCAGGTTAAGGTGCTTGCTACCAAGCCTAATAGCCTGAGTTTGATCCCCAGGACCCAGAAAGAGAGAACTTGCTCCCACAACTTATCTTCTGACCTCTACAAATGTATCATGGCTCTTGTGCTTATGCCCATACACACAAAATTTTGAAAACTTGTGTAACAGGAATAATATCCATAGAAAAGGCAAAAAATGAAATGTCAAAACCAGATGCATGAGTTTCAGGATGCCACCTATAGTAGGCCAGTCCACAAGGGCTTGCAAAGGTTTAGTGACATTTGCTACAGAGGGTTTAAGATCAACTTAGATTTCTACCCAAACTGTGGAAGTGTCTGTCATGGTGCTAGCTTTCATTTTTTTCAAGAGATTTCTGGTAGAAACTGTGTTCCCCAAAAGGTCACAAATAGCCAAAGTGTAGAGATCAAGAGTCTGTTGAATGTTGGTCCTTGAACAGGATCCCTTCATTAGACTTCTCCCACCATCAGGGACCATCAATAAGAGCCAGGGAGGAGGTGCATGGCCATATGGAACCGGAGTCCTACAAGCTCCTGGGAACCTGCTCATATGATTCTATGGCAATGGTGTCAGCATACACAAGTCCCATGCAAACTCAGACAGACAATAACCCAGTATAGAACTGGGAAAATGAACAGCAAACCTTAATCTATCTGAAGGAATATTGGCAACTGATTGCTGCTAGATAGAGAAGAGCTGATCTTTCTAAAACAAGGGACTCTAGATAGGCTGACTAGACTCAGTGGATGGACTTGCACTGGGGAATGGCTGGGGACACTGACAACCCAGTGGGCCTTAACAGAGATGACCGAGTATATGGGCTCCAGTCGGGGGAGGGAGGGTGCAAGTGAGGACAGGGGTATATAAAGATGATTAAGATTGTTTGAGCTGTTCTGTAATGAAATACACAAAAAATTCAATTAAAAATGTTTAAAATCTAAAAAAAAAAAGAAAAAAAAGAAACTGTGTTCCCAACCCACAAGCCACAGTGCTGCCCTTTTAACCCTTCCACTTCAACAATCTGTGTTAATTTTATGCAAACACTAGACAAAGACTGATGTGTGTGCTTGCACATACGGACTCCAACACCAGATTGTGGACACTAAATCCCTCTATTAAAATTTTGGACCTGCTTTGTCCTAATAGAGCTGGGCAAATGAACCACTGTGACAAGGAGGAATTCTGACCTTTAAAATTTTTAATATTTGTCTCTGTGAGTGTGGGTGTGCACATGCCACAGAGCACATGTGGTCAGAGAACAGCCTGCCTTGTTTGAGACAGGGTTTGTGGTTACCACTGTGTATGCAGGCTAGTCAGCCTGTGGACTTCTGGGGACTCTCCTGTCTCCACCTCCAATCTTGCAGCACGTGGGCTGGGATTACAGATGCGTAGTACCATACCTGATTGTACATGGATTTGGGGGATTCAAATGAAGGTCCTCACACTTGTGTGACAAGACTATCCACTGAGCAATCTCCCCAGTCAAATTACAACCATAAGCAAGCAAAGCTGAAGAATCTTTGAGTCAGAGGAAGCAAACCTGGTCATCTGGGCTCCTGAAAACCCCTTGGTGACCAATGTGCTGGCAGAGTTGCAAAATAAATGCAATTGGGCTGCCTTTCTTCTTGTCTTCATGAAGTCATTTTCAGATTGTATGAGAAGAAAAAAACCCCCAAACACACTGTATCTACGTGCCCCTCTATCACCAGCATCCCCACCCGAGACTAGGCTTACATCTCTACTAGCGCTCATCCAGTTTCTATTTGAGCACCACATCTTATGAAGTAGCCTCTGGCCCAGGACTCTGGCCTATCAGTTTAATCTCATCCTGAGATTCTGGGCAGAGAGCCATCTGTCACCATGCTTCGGGTTCAGCCTGCTCCCTCCATTTCAAATGTGTGAAACAGTGGAGAGGGTGGAGAGCAAAGAGGGATTTGGTATCACACCATGGGTAAGGCTCTGCCTCCTCCTACGCCTAAGCAGTCTGTAACCAACTTGGACCATTTCCTTGGCTCCAGAATTAGCATCAGGGCAGGGCAAGAATCAATTAGTTGCCTACACGGGAACACAACATTTCTTCTTTGAGATCCTCTGGAACATTCATTCTTTCCTGTTGCCTTTGTTCATAAAACTCTACCTTTGTTTTTTCTGAACTTTTAATGACTGTCCACACACAGTTTCATTTCTATTGCA
Organism: Nannospalax galili; assembly: GCF_000622305.1. Classification (NCBI taxonomy): domain Eukaryota; kingdom Metazoa; phylum Chordata; class Mammalia; order Rodentia; family Spalacidae; genus Nannospalax; species Nannospalax galili. Next base: position 2,299,271 of record NW_008343717.1, on the reverse strand, counting down.
AGAAAATACCCTGACAAAAAGCAAGTGAGGGGAGAATGTTTATCTTAGCTCACAATTCCAGATTACGGTCCATCGCTGTGGGGATGTCACTGGGGTGGGAGCTTAAGCAGCTGGTCACCTCGTCTGAATAGTCAAGCACAGAGGGAAATGGAAACATGCATGCTCACTGCTTGCTTGCTTGTGCTCAGCTTGGTGTCTCCACCCTTACACAGTTCAGGGATTTCTTCCAGGCTTCCTGAGCCTTCACTCACCATCCAGATACCTTGACCATATGCAGAGCTGCAGGATTTTGTTTCTATTTTTAGAGCAGTTTTATGTCCCTAGCAAAATGGAGTAGAAAGTACAAAGATATCCTGTATACTCTCTTACCTATATATGCTATGGCCTGTGATTACCATTGTATCCCACCACCATGATGCCCTCATTACAGTCAGTGAGTCTCCATGAGCCATCATCACGCAAAGTCCACAGTTCACACTTGGGCTTGCTCTCAAGGTCTGTGGGTTTGAACACATGTGGAAAGATACCTGCAAGCAAGCATGACACAGCAAGATGGCTCAGCAGGTGAAGGCGCTTGCCAGGTAAACCTGATGAGCTGAGTTCCATCCCTGAAACCTACGTAAAGGTAAAAGGGGAGAAATGACTACACAAAGCTGTCCTCTGACCTCTATGCATGCACCATGGCACACACGCAAGTACATCATACATACATATATAACATAAAAGATCATTATAGTATCATACAGAGTAGTTTCACTGTTCTGAAAATTCCCCGTGTTTCCTTCCTACCTCCAGCTCTTGGAAAACACTGACCACTTTACTGTTTTCATAGCTCTGCCTTTCCCAGAATGTTTCATAGTTGGGATCCCAGGCACTATGCAGCCTCTTCAGATTGGCTTCTTTCACTGAGCAACCTGCATTTAAGTTTCCCTCATGTCTTTTCAGCGACTGACAACTCATTTCTCTTTTTAGTATTGACTAATGTTCCATTATCTAGATATACCATAGTTTATCCGTTCACATTCTAAAGGATGTGGCAGTGATTAAAGATGCTGTAAGCATCCATGTGCAGGGCTTTGTAAGGGCTCAAGCTTTCAGATCATTTGGTAAATACCAAGGAGCACAATTTCTCAGGCCTAAGTTAAGAGCATATTCTTTTTATAAGTTTTATAAGAAGCTACCAAACTGTCTTCTAAATACTAGGAATTCCTGTTGCCGCACATCTTCATGAGTATTTATTTTTACTGTTTTGGATTTTGATCATTCTAATAGAAATGCACTGGGTATCTCATTGCTTTAACTTTTTTGTATGTGTGTAATGTGTACTGCATGTGCATGTGTGCACATTGCACATGCATGTGGAGGTCAGAGGTGAACATCAGGTGTCCTGCTTTGCTGTAGTCTCTCATTAAACTGGAATCAAGTTAGCAGCCAGCAAGCCCCCGTAATCCTTCTGTCTCTGTACTCTGGAGCACTGGGGTTACAGGTGTGCATTCAGCGACACTATGCTTTTTCCATGAGGACTGGGGACTCAAATTTGGGTCCTCACGCTTGTGCAGCAAGTTCCCTTACCCACTGAGCCATCTCATGGTCTGTTTTAAAATTTTAGTTCCATAATGACATATATTGAACATACTCTCATATTTATTTTCCATCTATATATTTTTTGGTGAAGTCTAGTCAGGTCTTTTGCTCATTTTAAAATCAGCTTATTCTTTAGAAGAGATTTGTTTGTAATTATTTTTATGGGTGTGTGTTTGTGTTGGTAAATGCACACGAGTGCAGGTGCCTGTGGAGGCCAGAAGAGGGTGTCAGATCCCCTGAAGCTGAAGTTACCAGGGGTTGTGAGCTGCCTGACATGAGTGGTGGGAACCAAACTCAGGCCTTCTGCAAAAGCAGTACATGCTCTTAACTAGTGATCAATCTCTCCATTCCCTGGACTACTTTCTTATTGTTAAGAGTGCTTTAAATATTTGAAGAGCCTTTTATCAAATTCTTAGTTGCAAGTGTTTTCTCCCAGTCTGTAGTTAGTTTCTCAATTCTCTTGACATTGTCTTTTTATTAATTGTAATGAAGCGTAGCTCACCAATGATTCCTTTCAGATTATACCTAAAACATTGCTATATTCAATGTCACCTACATTTTCTTCTGTTATCTTCTAGGAGTTTCATAGTTTTGCATTTTACACTTAAGTCTGTCATTCATTGAAGTTAACTTTTGTAGAAGAGGTAAGATCTCCGTCTCTATGTCTGGATTTTTTGTTGTTGTTGTTGTGGGCATTCAGTTTTCCTAGGACATATATTAAAATACTAAGAATATTCTTTCTCTGTTGTATCACTTTTGCACACTTGTCAGAGGCCAGTTGGCTAAATTTGTGTGAGCGTGTTTCGGGGTTCTCCATTCTGTTCCAGTGATCAATGTGGTTATTCTTCCATAGTGCCTCCATGTTGTGTGTGTGTGTGTGTGTGTGTGTGTGTGTGTGTTGTGTGTGTGTGGTGTATGTATGTGTTTGTGTGGGCATGTGCTCCTAGAGGCCAGAGGTTGACATCAGGCATCTTCCTCAATCATTCTCCACCATATTTTTTGAGTTGAGGTCTCTCACAGACCTGGAACTAACAGATTTAGCTAGGATGGCTGGCCAACGAACTCTAGAGATTTGCCTGTCTCTACCCCCCAACTCCCACCCTGGCCCAGGACTAGAGTTACTGATGCACAAGGCTTTTACATGGGGACTGGGGTCTGAACTCAGGTCTTCATGCTTGCCTGGCAGGCATTTAGCCAATTGAGTCATCGCCCCAGTTCTTTCTCATCCTGATTCACCATAAGTACTGAAGTCAGGTGCTGTAAATCCTTCAACTTCATTACCCTCTAATACTGTGTTAGCCATTTTGGGTTTTCTGCTACTTTGTATAAACTTCAGGATCTATTTGTTGATATTCACTCTACACAATATTTACTAAGTATTTATGTTTTGGAAAGCACACAACCTATTGTCTTAATCCTTTGTAGATTTCATTCTTTAAACCCATCTTTGAGGAAGAATTCTTTCCTTTATTGAAACTTAAGTTGGTATTTACTTCTGTTCCCTGATCTGTGTACTGCTATGAAAACATCAGAGTTTCTTCATCCTCTATTACTGGACACTTCCTCTGTGATTTTTTTGATCCATGGTGATATGCCTGCTATCCTCCCCAGCATCTGGTTTATCTGTTGTGGCTGAGTAGATCTCCCCCTCCCTCTTGGTTATCAGTTTCAAGCCTCCTGATTAGATCAGTGGATTTAAAGGCAGATAGATTGATTCTGTCTTCTCACTGAGGGAGGAAACAGTTTATAACAGAATTAGCCTGCCACTTACCTGGTAGCACCGGGAATAGTCACTCAGAGCTCAAGAGTGGATTAAAGACCCAAAGGAAGCTGGTGATTCACTCTCAAAGCTAGCAATCATCCTGAAGATAGGATATTTCAGTCCCTGCCAGTGCGAAGTTATGCCATGGGGTCCCACGTCATACGTACATGCAGGCCAGATGCCTTTTCAACCAACATGGGGATCAGAAACAGAGAACAGCATTGAGGCCATTTTTCACATTTTTATAATTAAAATGTTGTGTTTGTCATTTTCTGATATTTAATAACTGTGAATAAACCACTATGAGACATGCTTTAAACTAAACAAAGTTCCAATAAAAACTCATCTTTGCATGCACATGGTAAGTTACAGTGTACCACTTAGTATAAGCACTGACTTGTTGTTGGCTCTCTGGCTATAAAGAGGTAGGGAGCTTGCTGTGCTCAAAGGTGTCAGAAGTAATAATCTTGACTATCAAACTAAATGGAAGGGCTAGGGACATAGCTCAGTTGTAGAATACTTGGCTAGTGTGTCTGAGGTCCTGGGTTCAATCTCCAGTGACACACATACACACACAATAAATTAAATAAAACAAAGAAGTTGGTTTCCAGGACAAATGTTCTCTGTGATTTTAAATTTTAATTTCAAAGAAACTGTTGCTATGCTGACAATTTTCCCCACCATGTTCTGCTCATGGGATGACTGTCTTTGAGATATTGTTAGACATTCCCTCTAGACTAAGATCCTAGACGTGGAAATTTCAGATAAAACTTCCTTTACATTGTCCAAAGAAGTGGTAAGACTTCTGAATATTATGGATTCTGGTACTGAGCACATTATGCCTTCTCATTTCCCAAGTGTGTTTTGATGTTCGCTTAGGTTTAGTCAGCAGAACCACCCAGGATACCCCTTGATGCATTGGATGAGAGTGAGCCTGTAAACTTGACTGTTTCCCAGAAGGGAAGACAACTAAACTCTGGATTGTATCAACACAGAAAAAGTGGATGGAGAAGCTCATGAAGGAGCCCTGGGACAGCATGAAGAATTAAGGAGAAGGCTTATAGGGAGACCCAGGGAGAGAGAGGTCATCATAGTTATAGGCATCCATGAGGACAAGGGAAACGTTTGCTAGGGTAAGAGTTGATTTAATGAAATGATGAGGCAAAAGTCATATTTCAGTGGGATGAAGGGTGAATGAGGCCAGAGACTGATCGATATTAAGGGTTTCTTGGTGTTACATGCAAGGCATTAAATGAGCAGTAGTCCCAGCCCTGTCAGCCTCGGTTATTACCCTCCGTATATTCATTCCAGACATTTTCTCGCTCTCCATTTCTCTGTCTCTTCTCTCTAATTGATGGGGGAAAATTAACCCAATGTGGAACTAATGAACTATGACCTCTGTATAACTTTGTTCAGTGTGGTAGATGAGTAAGTACTAACAAATGTACTTGACAAGAACCGTATATACTCCTAATAATGAATATGCTTGTTAACATATATTTATATACATATATATGTATATATATATGTAAAAGAATTTTGGAAGCTTCCACTTGTACTCAAATCATAAAGGCCACTCTGAGCTCAGTCTCATGCTGTACAAACCAAACTGGCCTTGAGCTCATAGAGATCCACCTGCTTCTACCTCCCAAGTGCTTGGATTAAAGGTGTGTGCCACTTTGCCAGGATCTTCACAGGTTATTGATCTCTGAGTCTAATACTTTGAGAGCTGAATCAGCTTGAAACAAGCTTTTCCTGGGGGTCCTCTGGAGGTCTTTGAAATCAGTATATGTGGGATCCTAGATGATCACTGTTGAGGGGACATAACTGTTGTGATTTGAATGTGGAATGTTCCCCACAAGCTCATGTATTTGAACACGTGGTGCCCAATTAGTGGCACTGTTTGGGGAGCTTATGGAACCTTTAGGAGGTAGAGCCTTACTGGAGGAAGAACAACACGAGGGGCGGGCTTTGAGGTTTTATAGTCTGGCCCCACTTCCTGTCTTCTCTCTTTCTGCTTCCCTGTGTGGATGAAATGTGACTGATTACTCTGCTTCCTGTCACCAGCCTCATGTTCCTCTTGTCATGCCCTCCACTCTCAGTCTAGATGACTGTATCTCCTCTAGAGTTATAAGCCAAAACAAACCATTTCTCCCCTAACTTGCTTTTTGCCAGGGTATTCTATCACAACAGAAAAGTAATATAATGACCCACAGGCACTCCTGACTGTGGAGTCCAGCATCTTCCCTCTAAGGGAGACTTGAGGATTTACTTCAGCTCAGGGCTGCCTCTGCCTTTCTCTTCCCACAAGCATTTCCTGAACAAGTTAAGCCACCTTGATCCAGAAGCCCTCAGTTCTCGGGCCTGCTTTTTAACCAATATGGGCAGAAGATCTTGAGTCTCTATGAATGTCACAATAAAAATGCTTCAGTTCTTGCCTGCCTTGACACCAGGCATAAACATGTGTGCACCAGCTCATACCCCATATATGTGCATGCAGGCTGTTTTTTTGTTTTGTTTTGTTATTAAGCAAACTTGTATTGAAGCTTACATTGTGGTACAGGAATACATTTCAACTGATTAAAGTTCAACACCAATGAAGAGAGAAATTACAGCACCAAAAATTTCCCTCCTCTAATCATGATAGATACTATTCAATCTACAGTTTTCTTTGTTTCTAGGCTTTGTTCCACACAATTTGTGCACATATTTCTGCCCTCTCAATTCCATTAGAATTCTTACTTTAAAGGGGGTGGTGGTAGAATCAGACCTCAAGCCAACAAAATGTCATCAGATCTACTGGGTTACTGTTTAAGAACAAAATCCTGCTTAAGCATTGGTCTTCCTAACTGAGCAAGTGAAAACATTAGGTGCTGTGCTCATTACAGACTCATACTGATAAAGCTGATTGAAAGCTTCCTCAGTGAAACATTCGATCAATTGAGTGCTTAAAAGTGTTCCAGCTACTTGATTTCTAACCAAGTAGATTCTACATTTAGAAACACTAAAAAAAAGTGTTTCATTTATAAATGTGGAAGGAACAAAACATCACTGTATCAATCCAGAAACTATTAAGAAAGTATCATGAGGACAATAAAAAATTTAGTCAACTTTAATCTTTCCTCAGTTGCTGAACTCCCACAGTATTTGAAAACACCACTAATAAGATGCCAGCTCTTGAAAGTCTGTATTTCTAGTCTGTTCTCATTAAATATTTTCAAAATATTGTGCTGTTTTCTCCATTCATGTGGTCTGCTACCTGGCTATCTGGGTAACTTGGATAGTCTTCATCCTGGGCAGTCATTCGTTTGATCATGTGAATGCCATGGTGAAAGAAAGACTGTACCGGAACAGGTGAAGTCAACAGCTCACATGCATGATAAAAATCATAGAATTTTAAAGCTGCAGATTCTCCTTTGAACTAAAGTTTACATTAATGGAAACTGGTGGCAATGGCTGCTAAAAGTAAAAGTTAAGATGACTGTACTTACTGAGTCCAGAACACTTATGATTAAATCTCTCTGCTTTGATTTAGTGGTAAAATCCTCTCATTCATGACTTAACAAGGTACGGTACTCCACTAGAAGCTAGTCTTATCATTTATCTTTGAAACAAGCTCACGTCAATAGAAAGGGGGCCACATTCTCATGTCCTTAAAAGATGATTGACACCCTGCCCCTGGGATAAGACTATTATATAAGCCCACAATGTAACAAAGTATTGCTTTAACTGGAGAGTTAGGGGCAGGGTGACATCTTGGTGAGGGAAGAAACCAGTCATAGAGCTATAAATGTAGAAACAATGATTAAAATAGTAATACACAAAACAAATAACAGGAGTCATTTTCTTTTGAGGACTCAACATGTTGAAGAAAAACATTCAGATAATCCAGAATAATCGCTGAATTTTTTTTTTTGAAGTAAAAAATTTGATTTTATTAACATTAGTAGAGAATATGTTCTAGAAAGTGGAGGTAACTGGACATAAAATTCTGGCAGCAATTTAATAGAACAGTCCCAGATGGTTAGCTGAGGCCAACATCTAATGAGGATGAAAGCTTTGTCTCTGGGGAATTTTGGATGATACTTGCAGAAATATTATACTGTGCATAAACCAAATTGAATTGTTTTCACAAGAGTTGTAAAGTTTCATATAGGAAAAGTTTTTTTCTACGCACACTTCAATTTCACAGCAAGAGTGGAAAAGAATACCTAAACACAGAAGAGAGCATTCATGCAAGATATCTAACTCCTTCATATAATAATGCATACACTTCAAAATGATTACACTATCATTACACCTAGGGCTTTCTGCAACTACGAGGTAGTGGTCATGGAAAGCATGGCCCCCCAGTATCAACATCTAGAAAGCAGCCACCACCACCACCTTCTATGTGTCTTCTCTTTTTGTGTTTTTTTCTCCTTAATTTTCTTAATCAACTCTGCTGTTGTTGCTGCTGCTTAGCAAAACTGTTAAAAACAAAATTGTAATCATTGAACATAGTGCTCTGGCAATCAAGATGTTTAAAACCTTCAAACTTCTAGGGTGAAGAAAGTATTGTGTGACACTTAGAACTCTGATTAACAAACAAGGTGGCCACAAATTTTCCTGGCTTGAAGACTTCTACAACTTTCCTGATTAGGTCATCATAGGAGGTCTGACTTAGGTTTGTTTCAAAGCTAAGATAAGAAAATTCTGATTCTGGAGTGATGTGAATAGTCCAATAAGTTTCATCTGATTTCATTCCATTCATTGAGTAGCCATAAGGATTGAACAGTGTGGCATCAATGACAGAACCTAGTATCAGGTCACAAATTCCACTTTGACGAGTGACATCCTTTGTAGTAACACCATCTTTCATGTAGAACTGGTCCATAACTGCTGGGTCAAGCTCACTCATCATCAGAATTTCCAGGGTTTGACCTGGCTGATTGATTACTCGAGTCTCTGGGAAATCCAAAGTATACAAGTACCAACTGGAGTCATAATTCATACATCCTGTGCAATGTGCTGCTCCATTTGGGAAAATTGCAGTAAGAAACTCTATTTCTTCCTGGAAATTCTGGTATGGGTGCCCTTGGTGAGAAGGCTTCATGAAATTCTCAAGAGAGTAAAAGAAGCTTTGAATTGAGTCAAACCTACTGTAATCCCTAGCAAGCTTCAATAGGGGAACCAGTGCTTTCAGTAAGAGGGTGGTACCACATGTCTTCAAATTGAAACGTCTCTTGGAGACAAACCTGCTGCTCTCACTGAGTACATAAGCTTCCTGCTTGTCAGTTTTTGTCACACTTATGATTGAACACTGCACATCCTTCAAAAGGACAACCCACTCAGATCTCGGGACAGTGCGAAGATCCCCAGATCCCTGGCTTGCGTCGGACTGATGCTTGGAGAACTAAACCTCCAGCAGCTTCTCCGTTCCTTCGAAAAAAAATGCAGCTTCCATCACCGTGAGACTAGCGAACAACTAACAACCACAGAAAATCAACTAAATTAAATTAAATCTCTTCTCCCGCCGCTCCCGCCGCCGCTGCAGATTGTTCCAGCTGTGTTACTAAAATTCAGGTTCCTTTTTTTTTCTGAAATTTTATATTAACTTTTTTTTTTTTTTTTTAAGAAGGACTAATGAAAATTTCCCGGCTATTTTTGTGAGCAAAAGTAGAACGTGAGTCTGTTGGAAATAGGCAGATACAGTTCAGTCTCTTGTAGTCCTCTGCTTTCCGGTTAGAGTTGAGCAAGCGCTAGCTAATGTCGCCGCCATACTGTGTAAGCGAGCGCAGGTTGTTTTTGATGCATAGGCTAATTCAAAATTTTGGTTCGAATTTGTCTAAAAATTAAAATAACAAATTTCTATTATCCAGGCAACTGGTAGGAACTTAGAAAAATAAGAAATTTCAGCAAGGACTGTGACAGGTAAGATATAAGATGGAGATTAAGGGTCTTAGGAGGAAATTTGAAAAGCAAATAGGCGTAGATAAAAAGATATGTAATAGATAGTGTGGGAGTGGAGTTCCAGACAGCTTCTGTAATTCTTCATGGCTGCAAGCTGAACAGCCCAGCAGCTCTGGAGGGATGAACAGGATCTAAACTCCCAGAGTCCCTCTTGCTCTTAGGCCTCCCTCATCTCTCACCCTGTGCAGCTTTACCACGTGGGGAATGAGCAAGAGAAGGGCTGGCAGTGGATGAGAAGCAGTGAGAGGAGGCTGAGAGTTACTGTCCCTGTGCTTCCAGCCCAGGCAGGACATTGGAATCACCTGGGTGCTTTTAAAAACCAAGCTTTCTGAGCCTCACTCCAGACCACTGGAAAGAATGTTTGCAAGTGTGAACACACCTGGAACTTTTTCAATGAACTCCTGGGTGTCTGTCTTTAACGGGCACCCTGGGTTGTTATTGACTTGAGAGACTTTCTTTCTTTAAAGATTTAGTTATTTATGTATTATGTTTATGTGTGTGTGCTTGCATGTACATATGTGTGCCACATGCATGCAGGTGCCCACAGAGGCCGGAAGAGGGTATCAGATTCCTTGGAACTGGAATTACAGGTGGTTGTGAGGCATCTGATATGGGTATTGAGACTGAACCTGGTTGCTAAGAACTGAACCCAGTTCTCTGAAAGAGCAGCAACTGCTCTTAGCCATTCAGCCATCTCTCCAGACCTAAGAGGGGCTTTCTTACCCGTGTGGAAGATGCTGACTCTGCCAAGCAAGTCAGAAGTTCCTCTTCTGGAGAGTGTTTTTAAGGCAAGCAATCTCTGCATCCCTGTTCCGAGCCCTCTCAAACGCCAGACTTTCCAGAACCCATCTTACCATCTGCCTTTACCATGGGGCAACTGTCCCCTCAGAGGCAGTCTTTCCTGGAGAATCACCTCTCCACTTACCACCTCCTAGGGTATTCTCACAAAATCCCTCTCGGAAAGCAATATGATGCCTGAGATTGAGATGCCCCCTGTGTGGTACACACGTAAAGTCGGGGAAAATAACCCCTTATCCCAGTCAGATTGTGTGTGCTAGCAGTGCCATAAGCCAGCTGCCTTATAAATAACCAAATCCATTTCTTATGGTTCTGGAATCTGGGAAGTCCAAGATCAAGGTGCTGGCAGATTCAGTGTCTTCCTGGCCCTCTTCCTTGTTTTCAGACAGTCATCTCATCACCCCATCCTTGTATGGAGTGGGCTAGGAAGCTCTCTGGGGTCCTTTTTGTAATCCCATCCATGAGGGCTCTGACTCATACCTAACAACCTTCCAAACCTCCCGACACCATCACATTGGGGATCAGGCTTCAACATATGAATTTTGAGGGGCACAGATACCCAGTCTGTAGCAGGTAGAGAGGTGAACACTTGCTTCACCACCACATATAGATATTCCTCAAGTCAGTACTCCTAAATCAGTGCTTCTAAAAGCCTTGCTGTGCACAAGAATTACCTGGGGATCTTGCTAAGTAGAAAGGATTTGGGCGGGGTCTGAGATTCTGTGATCTCTAACAAGCTCCCACTGATGCTGTTTGCTTCTTCTAGTGGGACTAACAAGACACCTGTCCGATCCCTATCTCCAAAGACTGGGGCTTAAGTTTGAAGCTGCTGGGTTACATTATTTCCCAGCTGAAGGTACCAGGAATGAGAGGAACCTGGGGACCTTGCCTGGAGTATGATGTCACTATATTGCTATGTTTCAGTTATCACTGCACTAAGGCTAGTGCTGGGTAACAAAGCAGGAGGCTTATCCACAGAAAAACAATCCTGACTCAAGACAACATGGGGGACAGTCTCCCTTGCTCATGCCCCAGCGACTGGGATTGCATCACTCAAGGCCATACCCTTTACATTCAGGCTTACCTGTTTTGATGGGTACCACCTGTAGTAATCTGGTTTTTTTACTAAATACCAGTCCCATGTTTCCTTAGAGACCCAGGAAAGCAGCCTGTAAGTCTACAGCTGAATTCATATGGTGGTGTCATTTAATGAAAAGTGGTAGTAGGACCCGGGCTGCAAACACTCCACGATAGCTGCTACAATTCTTTGGTTTCATTTCCCCCCAAAGCACTGCCTTTCAGTCTCTTGTCATCTTCCCAGCTTCTTCTTGGAAAGGGATTAGGCAGAGCCATGCTGACCCTCTGAGGAAGGACGAGGCTATTTGTATCTCTAACCACAAGGAAATGACTACTGACAGTCCCAAATAATGTAGAATATTAAGGATGGCCAGTGGAGTTCCTGTAACAGAAGAATAATGGAATATTAATAAAAAAATTTTAGAGGTCAGGGCACAGTTAGTTATAAATTATAGATTATGAACCAATATTAAAAGTATGCATGGACGTCAGTTACCTATGTCCCTAAGAATTTACAAAACTGTGTTAGGTCTCAACTGGCTCTTTCAGAATTATTTTGTGCTAGCTTGCCATATTACCCATCTCATTTCCTTATATAATTGTCCTTCAGAAACAATGGCCCCATCCCCATTTTTAAGTTCTGTAAAATAAAGACAAGTAAGGAGCACATTTAGGAATTGGTTGGCGTGTTTTAAGTGGTATAGACATTAAGTTTTCTTGCCACTTACTTCTGGCTTATATTATGTATATCAGAAAATAAAGGGAAATGAAACGTAAGTCAGTATATTTTGTACTTATTTATTAAAGGTCGTGATGGAAAAGATGAGAATGGCAAAGTATAACAGGGTTCCTGCTCAACCTAAGGTCCCTAGGTTGTCTGGTGACTTCTTGTCTTTTGCTAGCTGTAGGGTGATGGTGCTGAAGGCTACTCATGAGCATAATAGTAATGTTATTAGCTTAAATTTTATACTGAGTACAATATTGTATAACTGTAATAATTCAACTGTAAACCTAAAAATTTACAGCCAATTTTGAAAGAGATGCATCCTACCTCAGGAAAACGTTATTGAATATGTCAATTGTGTTGTAATGATATGCTTCTTCTAAGTATGTTGTTATTAAATAAATCATTTTTAAAAATTAAAAAAAAAATAAATCCATCCATCGTGTCCTATAATAAAAGGACCTTTTGGTGGTGTTCATGTGAATTAATTAGGGGTCAGTACTCAGGAAGACTTGAGCCTCATTTTGGCCATACGAGACTGAGTGCTCTGCATAGGCAGATTCACAACTGAAGAAACATTGACTTTCATAAAGATCTAATTTCGGGGGGCTGGAGAGATGGCTTAGTCATTAAGAGAACTGGATGCTCTTGCAGAGGACCTGGGTTCAATTTCCAGCAGCCATATGGCAGCTAACAATCTCCATAATGCCAGTTCCAGGGAATCTGACACACTCTTCTGACCTCCACGAGCATTGCATGACATGGGTGTATCTACCTACGTGCAAGCAATACACTCATACACATAAAATAAAAATAATAAATAAATTTTTTTAAAAAGATATAATTTCTGGACCAATGAATATCCCTAACAAAACATGTTGTTTACTAATGAAGTCATTAACTAGTGAGGAATCCTTTGATTTCCCACAGTCTTTTTCCCCCAAGCTATAGCTCTATTAAAGATACTTTTCATAAACAATCATGGTATTTCAGGCAAGACTTGGGCGGACAGCATTAACAGTATGTAAGAACTTTCAAACTCCCTTCTAGTATAAACTAACAAAATCAGAAAGCCACTATAAAATCCAGTGGCTTCTTGTCCTTTGCTTTGAATGGGGAAAGTTTAGAAGGAGAGTTGACATTTCACATTAAGCATTTTGTTTAACAACTTTTCACAAGCTGACTCTGACTTTCAGGAAATAAAATTAAAATGGCAGAATTACCAATCCAAAGATCCACAGTCTTTCAGAAAAGAAATGCTGCTCTCATGAAGAACACCATAGGAAATATCACCATTGAAAAGTCTAGATTTCTTGACACACTCTAAAACCAATTTTAGGGCATTAGCCCTCTTAAGAGTTCTGGCTTTAAGGGAGTTGTCTATGTTGATGGTGGAAGAGATGGACATAAAAGTGAATTTTGATTTTTCCCACACCACAAGACATTTTGTGCTGAAGGTGGCCACTGGTGTGAACATCAGGCAATCCCTCTGGGAGCCAAGAGGAGCCTTTCAAAACTAGCAGGTGCTTTCCCTACTTCAGTCCAGCTCGAGATTCTGTTATTGGCACAAGTTCCTTCTTCTCAAGCAATGAAGTGTTCCATGTGCTAGCAACACAGTCTTAAAATGAAAAAGTAAAACAAAATTCTGTATTTTAGTAAAAATGAATAAAAATAGTATTTCAAACTGTACAGTCCCAAGAAGTTCACAGGCATAGAATATGCACACACTTCACTTGGCATCTCCAGCACGTCCATCTTTCCGAGTCTGGTCTGTTTGGACATCTCCATTGCCTGCAGGGTGACTCTCATCCTTACCAGCACCAGTTTTCCCCCCTTACCTTTGGGTGCCTTCCCTCCCTTCTTTGCTTTTTAGACTTGGGCAGGTTTAGCAGACAACCTTGCAGACAGCCTTGCAGATCATCTCTATGACCCATCTTTTCTTTGACTTTATCTCCTTTAGCAGCCCCTTCAGTCTTTCTTTTGGGCATGGTGGCAGTGGCAGGGGGATGTAGGCACTGAACACAGGGATGCAGATGCACGTGACTTTGGTCAGTCCGGGGGCGGGGGGCGGGGTCATTCTTGCTTCTTTATACTGCTCCTAATTTCCCAAAGTCAATAGTCATGGCATTTAAGTAATTGAAAAGAAATACAACTAAACTGTTAAAAAAATTAATAAAACGGAAACTTAGCTATCTGTGGAGCATTGAAAATGGCAGGCGCTCTCATTTTATAAGAACAGTTTGTTTTATCTTCATCTCAGAATGCCAGCTACAAACATAAAGTCACAGCCAAGCATGGTAGCACACATCTGTAACACACACTTGAGAGGCTGAAGCAAGAGGATGGAGAGTCTGAGACCAGCCTGGACTACATAGCAAGTTTCAGCCTTGTCTGGGCTATTATAGAGACCCTGGCTTGAAAAACAAAAAACAAACAAACAAAAACAAATATAAACAACAAAAATCATAGAAATCATTCTTGTGGCTGCCCTTCCCCTAATTGTAACTCTTTTCAGATGCAATGTGGATAGAATCAGGGAAGTTGGAAAACTTTGCACAAAAGAGGTTAAAGACTCAGGAAAATGCTTTGCAGGAAGGATTTATTTTGATGGGAGGATGGGATGCTATGAGAAGTGCTGTTTGGAATTGTTTTGGTAGCAACCTGAGCATGTAGGGAAAGTCTGCCAGTGGGAACCTGGATGGACTTGATATCACTGATAGTTCATGCTTTGTCTCATTAGCAATACATGTGTACCATGCTCATGCAGATGCTGGTCTGTGGGGCTTTGGACCATAAGGGGCATAGGTGGTCTAAGGTTCAATTCCCGGGGACCCACAAGGATTAAGAATTCTAGATGGCAAGGAAATGGAATCATGGTCTCTGTCTAGAAGCAGAGCTGAGTGGGTAAAAGGAAAAAAAAAGCCTAGAAGAAACAGTTGATTAGTTCATAGCTGTGTACCTAGGAAGGAAGAAGGTAGGGGGCATGGACACATGCTTTCAAGCAGGACCTTGATAAAGATGCTTCTGTGGCTGGTTCTGCAGTATTGCAGTATCTCTTGGGTTCTCATTAGAGCTGGTACTGGACTGGACTGTTTGCTATGGGAATGGGAGAATCAGTGGAGATAGTAGAAAATGGAGAGAGAGAGAGAGAGAGAGAGAGAGAGAGAGAGAGAGAGACCTCTTTGAAGAAAATGAAAACCAAACTTTGAAACTTCAATTCTGGGAAGGAAAGTCAGTAACAGGAAGATCAACTTACCTGATTTCTTTTGAAACTAAAATAATATAACTTAATGAAAGGATTTTAAATAATTACATTCAGGATCATTAAAGGCAAATGAAGTAAAATCATCCATGAAATTAGTAAAACATGATAAAATACAAACCAGGCATAAATGAATAAAGATGAGCAATTGGAAAGCTTAGAAACAAAAAGTACAGTCATTATAATTAAAAGCTCAGTGGATAAAATAAATTCTAGACTAGACCGAGGCAGAGACAACTAGTAAGTTGAGGTACCATCATGTAATGTACCTGAATACAGGCCAGAGAAACCGAAAGACTTGGAGGAGAAAGGAAAAAGGAAGCCGGAGGCAGGAGGTTAAACTGAGAACCCACAACATACACCAGTAAAGATTTGAGGAAGTACAAAAGAAGTCTCAGAGAAGCCGTATTTGAAGATGTTACAGGTAAGAATATTCCAGACTTGAATGAAGTCACAGGCCCTCATAGTTAAGGCACTATTTTGGTATTAAGAAAACTAAAGAGAACTGATCTTTTATCGGGGCACATTCTGGTGAAGTTCAAGAATGTTGATGTAAACAAACAAAACCCTTGGTGCTATTGTAACAGAATGCAGTGTGTTCACAAGTTGGGGAGTACAGAGCCAAAATGGACAGAGGTAAGAGTAGAGAAACAAGGGAAGATAATGAAGAGAGAGAGAGAGAGAGAGAGAGAGAGAGAGAGAGAGAGAGAGAATATGATCAAAATACATTATGTACATATATGGAAATTTCATAATGGAACCCATTATTATGTATAACTACTGTATATTAGTAAAACATTTTAAATGAAAATTTAAGAGTAGAGAAAGATTGATTACTTGAGTAACTAAAAGAGAGCTCAGGAATCAATTCCAAAGCAAAGTCCTCCAAGAACAAAGGACATGTGGGGATTTATTCACATGAGAAAGCACTTCTTGGGCAGGCACATTCTAAACATGCTCAATTTAAAGTGCACACTATGGAACATGCCCAGTTTAAGATCATAGTTCAAAAAAGAAAGATGTCAGACAGAAGCACTTCTGGGTGCTTGGCTGCTTCAGAGATGGTAGGCAGAGACACTCCTGGGCATGTTTGGTTTGCATCATAAGGTTGGTAGACCCTGCAGGGTTGGTAGCCTGTGGCTGGTGTGCTCTTGTCAGTGTCCACCTGATGCTGGTCATAAATAAAGCACAAGTAACACTATCCTCAGTTTTCTCAGAAGTGTCAGCTGTACCTAAAGGAAAGGACACTTTGAAGGTATGCTCTTATAGGACCCTGTCCTCCAAGTGTGGGAATGACTTTCAGAACACTAGCTCAGATTATTAGGTCTTAGGCTTCTCCTGAAACCTAAACATATAGCTTTAATCCCCCATGACCCTCCTGTGCCCTTGACCCCAAAGAGTGTATGTGTGTGTATGTTTTGCATATCAAGCACTGCAAGCATTCAATATTCAGATATTTGTTGGAAGGAATAAGAATTATTCCATTTGTGCTGCAAACAGCAGGTGAGATTAAACCGATGACATCTCTGTGTGCTGTTCTAGGTCATTAGGGTCAGAAAGGGAAAATTCCCCGAGAAGACACATCCTTCTGTTTCTTTCTTCTCCATTTCATGCTGGATAACAGAGGAATGTAAAAGAATTATTCTCTGAGGTGAAAAGTTTACCTCAGTTTAAAAGATATACATACATTAATCACAATTCAAAAATGATTGTTGCTTATTTCTTGAAATACAGCATTTCTGACTTTCTCAAAGGAAATATGAATGAATATGCCTATTTGCATTTTTCTTAATTTAGCAACAACTGGTAATTATGAAGACATTCTGCATTTTAAACCTAATTTTATAATGGATTCTCATTATCTTGACCATGTAGAACACCATCTACTGGATAGGTTAATTTCTGTACTTCTGAAAACTGCCATTTTCATAGTGTTAGGAAGAGTAGCGTGATCTGATCAGTAGCTTGCTGTGGAAATGCCAAGTGTGGTTAATACTGTGGAATCAGTTTCTTACATTGACTAGAACAGTGCGGTAGTTACATGTCTTATCAGATAATTTGCTGATTATGTAAATACTACTTTTGTTTTTAACTAATATAGTAGTGGTGTCTCGTTAATTTTTACTCATACCGGTTCAAAGTGAAAATTAAAATTTCACATTTGTGAAGTCATACTTCATGACTGATAAAAAAAAGCCTCAAGATTTTGAAAAATTTTTGCAGGGCATAATAATGATTTCAAGAACTCTGTAAAATGGAAATTAGAAGTTCAAAGCTAAAGGACTTTTTAGTGGTAAATGACCTTTTGTTTATTAAATAAGCATGGTTTTTCTAAATGCATGGTCCAGTAACTACTGCAGTATTTAATTGCTTATTAATGTTTTCTGCACCTCTGGTAATGAATTTTAAGTTACAGTAATTTTCCAATAGCCTTAATGAAAAAATGAAACTAAATATTGAAACTGAATATAAAGAGAGAGAGAGAGAGAAGAAGGCCTTTGTTTGAGAGCATAGTTCTGGGAGAATCTGAAGGAAGGGGTTCTTAGAACAGTTTGAGTCCCACTCTTGTTTAAAATGAATGCTAAAAATCATTCTGTGGTTTCTCAGGCATTGCTATAATGTGGCTTTGTCCAGCCTTACTAAGGTTACCTGTCCTTTTTAACTGATAACACTGTCAGAG
The DNA here is from genome assembly GCF_000622305.1 of Nannospalax galili. Classification (NCBI taxonomy): domain Eukaryota; kingdom Metazoa; phylum Chordata; class Mammalia; order Rodentia; family Spalacidae; genus Nannospalax; species Nannospalax galili. Next base: position 2,281,432 of record NW_008343717.1, on the reverse strand, counting down.
AGAAATGACCCCTTGTCTACAAAGGAATGTTTTTGACAGAAAGTGAACTGTTCATCAGCGACAGTGCATTCTAGGAATTAGTGAAACAAAATCTTCAAAGTTCTGGGAAAAATATCTGTTAACCTAGAGTTCTGCCCAGGTTCACTATCACATAAGAAGCGGGGAGCACTCTGTTGACCACTTTAGACATTACAGAGACCAAAGGAGGTCAGCTGCAGCACCTCACAGAAAAGCAAGATGAATAACAAATCCAGACAGAAAGCAAATGCAATCAAGAAACAACAGCAAACACAGAAATGCAAATGGCACTGGTAAATTTAATGAGTTATTGGTTACTAAAAGGAGAAAAACTAATGAACACATTTTTGTACATTTTATTTTTTAAAATGCAAAGCTCTGGACAATAAGAAGAAGACAGAGCCACAATGTTGTCTGTTCTCCACTGAGCATGAGCCCCGAAGACCATCTTCAACTCTTAGCTCAGTGCCTGTCACTTAGGAGGTGTGTAAGAAATGCTTGATGAATAAAAACATTAATGGGATAAGGTGGTAGCAGGCATTTAAAAGGTAAGTATACTCAGGATTTGGCCTTGTTCCGGAGAAGACTAGGTACTACTGATGTGTTCTACTCGTTGTTGGAAAAAAGGTTCATGCTAAAATAATGGAAATAACCAAAGTAACCTTAGACTCTAGATTCCAGAAGAGCAAAAAAAGAACATACAAAAGTTCATCAGCCCACTAGAGAGCAGACAGAAGAACGTGAAGTAAAGTAAAAAGCTGACAAAGAGAAACTAGACGGTAGAAATACATTTTACACAAATATTGAAATATAATTTGTATATAAATTCAAAAAGATCAGTAACCACAATTGATGCAAATTGAATCAACCTACCTTATAAAGGACAGAGACCATCAAACTGGATTAAAAACAAATTAACAGTAATAACAATAAACAAAATTCAAAAATTTCTAAAACAAAGTTGCCAGTGAAAATTAAAAACAAAGTTTGGGAAATGATACTGAAGGCAGATGTTAATCAAAGGAAGATTTAACATGAATGACAAATATGCACAATTTAATTAAAAAAGAAGTTAGAAAGGATGAAGATACTGCATTGTGGCAACAGTGAGCATAATCTTGTATGCATTTAATAGGCAACCCTGAAATATAAAAGTAAAACGAATTAAACCAGAACAGAAGCTTTGAAATAACCAGATTCAAATAAACAATAATTAGACTGTCTGTGGAAGATTAATTTTGTATAATAAAAAATTGACATAAGATTTATAGAAACAGAAGACTGGATCCAATAAAGACAGATATTTATTATTTTAAAAAGAGCACTTAGACTCTCAAGAAAAAGGATGATGTGTTAAGGTACAATTTTAAAGCAACCAAAATAACAACAAATATTTTTTAAATCACTATTTAAAATTCCACACGTCTCCATAGATCCAGATAGCTTTGATGGTATATTTTATAGAATATTCAGGAACAGATAATTTGTACATCGTACATACTTTTTCACAAAATAGAAAAAGAGAATAAGCTATTAGGCCTAATAGTAGTCAGAGAAGCTGTTCCCATACCCATCCATTGATTCTTGGACCCAAGTGTTCTGGCTGTGGGAGATAGATCCAAACACTAATCTCAGATTCAAAGCATACATCTCTCTCTCTCTCTCTCTCTCTCTCTCTCTCTCTCTCTCTCTCCCTCTCTGTGTGTGAATGTGTGTGTGTTCTTTAACAAGACGCTGTTTTCCAATTGATACTAACAATGTTCATTCCATCTCTAAGTGATGGATTGGATAACAAGCCCATTGCTGTACTTCCTTTACTGTGAACTAGCTGGTCAGATGCAATGCAGGGGCATAGCTGTGAATAAGGCATGCTGTGAGTGTGTATGTGGTGGATGAAATCAGAGAAGGAAAATCCCCAGGCAAAATACTTGAGTTTAGTCTCACCCTGTGTCTGTGACAGAAGTCCAGAGGAATCAATGGTGCCATATTGAGCACTCAGGGTTAGTTTCTGTTTTCAGAAGATTGGACATGAACCAGGCTGGCTTTGGCAGGAATGCCCTGTTGTTGAGCTTGTGCACAGCCTCCATAAAGATCTTGTGGGTCCACCAAACAAGCATGAAGGGGCACAGAGAAAGTGGTGGCTGATGGCCTCAGGGCACATCATTTTGTAGATCATTTTGCAGAGGTCCTCTGCAGTGAAAGATTTTTGGTCAAGATTCACAGATATAAATATCTTCAAACTTTCAGTCCATACACTTTACCACCCCAGCTTCCCAACATTCCAATCCTATTTCCTAGTCCCTGACTAGCCAACCTAAGTATTAAAGATTTTTCATAAATTAGTATATGTCTGACTACCTCTCATTCCTGGTCTATTAAGCAACAGACAGCACTGCTAAAAGTTTTCCCACTGGATTTTCCTTCACCACTATTGTACCACACTTAAGTCCTGCTGCTAACCATGGTGAACAACTAATTAAGTCAAAAGGCAAGGTGTTAGAGCATGCACAAGTTCCATGCAAGCTAGAACTAGACAAAATCCCAGCATAGACATGGGGAAGAGGATAAGAAACCCAATTCTATCTGAAGAACAGTTGGCAACCGAAGGCTGTTGGGAGGGTGGAGTTAGTCTCTTTCAAGGATGTGACTCTTAGTAGGTTAACCAGGCTTCAGTGGATGCGCCCACACTGAAGGGCATTTGGGGATGCAACTTGGACCATATAGGCCTTATTATATGTAATAGAGTATATTATATTGGGCAGGGGACAGAAAGGGGAGGTGTGGATAGGGGAAATCTAAATATCAAATTCTATTGTATGAAAATTAAGAAAATTCAATAAAAAATTCTTTTTAAAGGCAAGGTGTTGTCAGGCTTGGTGGCGCCGCACACCTTTAATCCCTACACTTGGGAGGCAGAGGCAGATCCCTGTGAAACTAAGGTACATAGTGAGTTCTAGGCCAGCTGTGGCTACAGAGAGACCCTGTCTCAAAAAAACCAAAGAAAAAAAAGCAAGTTGTTGACACAAGGACTTTGACTTTATTCAAAAAGTCAGCTCACCTAGGAATGCCAAAGTCCATCTTGCTGGGAAGCTAATTTAGGAGTGGTTTATACTGGCTGGATAGGTGTTCCTAGACTGGTGGCCCCTCTCATAGCAGATGGGCTAGATGGCACACAGCTGATCCCAATCGCCTACTCATGTGATGCCTTTAGGTTTTGAGAATCTGAAGAGGCACATCATTATTTCCTTGGGCTATTCTGATGCTGATCCGTTTGTACATGTGTAGTTGTATATTGCACAACAGACAGGCCTAGCTGCCCCAAGGCCCTCTTTCTTGCTGATTCCCCCCCACCGCCCCCTCCCACTGCTATGGGGACAGCTTTTCAACACTCCATGTTGTATTCACTCTAAAAACTTCATGGAGAGGTCCATGTGAGAGAAATGGAAACTTGCTACCAGGAGCAAATATCAACTTTCCATCCCTGTGAATGATCCTCCTGGGAGGTAGGAACTCAGGCCCAGTCAGACATTTAGGTGACTACAGATCCTGCTAATGTCTACTTACAACTTTAGGAGAGACCCCACACAAAGATAGTTCGATTAAACTGCTCTCAAACTCCCAACCCACAGAAAGCATGAGGGAAAATAAATTCATGGTTTTAAGCCACTGTGGTAGTAGGGTTTGGGTGGCTTGTTACACAGCAATAAATAACAGATACATATACATTATTTATGGATACACACATATGTAATGAACATAGAGAAAGCATTCACAAGTGTTGTATTTCAGGATTGTCAGGACTTATAGAGACAGAAAGAGGGCATAGGATTGGGAAGGAGTTCAAAGTGTCAGAGGCATTGGTGGTATTTTTATTTTTTTTTAAAGGAGTGGGGCTGGAGAAATGATTTAGAGGTTAAGAACACTTGCTGCTAGTCCAAGGGACCCAGGTTTGGTTTCCAGCATCCACATGGTGGTTCACAACTGCCCTAAACTCCAACTCTGGGGGGAATCCAATGCCCTCTTCTGGCCTCTGGGGGCACTTCACTCATGTGCACAAACTCACCCGCTCCGACATATATACACACAATTAAAAAAATTAAAATTCAGCCTCTGCTTTCCCAGGCCTGCAGGGCCCACTGCAGGCCTCTCTCCTACTTGCAAGCCTCTCTCCGGGGTAAGTCCATTGCGCCCTCCGCACCATGACTCCCCCAGCTTCATTCACCCTCCCATCTCCACCGCAGTTCTCTCCTCCGAGTTTGGGCCCTGCCTCATTCCTTGTCTTGGGGCCCCAGACACCTGGGGAACCACTAAGGCTTCCTGATCCTTTTCATCCAGACCAACATAGTGTCTTCTCTGGGCCCCAGGAACGCTGCTTCTGGGCCTGGCCCCGCCCCCAATTCCCTCTGCTTCCCTGGGACTGCACCATCTGCCAGCCTCTTTCTGGGACGCTGGGGCTGACCTTTCCTTTTCCTGAGGTTTGCATCCAGACCAACCCAGCTCCTCAGTGCAGTCCCCAGGAGGCCTTGGCACTGCTTCTCTCCCCCATCTGCCTTTGCATCTCTCGGTGGCATGGCCACCAGCTTCCCTAGAACAACATCTTTCCTGGGCCAGGCTTCCAAGCCAGTCCAACCCCCAAATTCCTGAGGCCAAAATCGTTCCTGGAGGGATCCAGACCTTAGGAGAAAGCCTAAAAACATCTGACCCTCACCTGAATTGGGCCTCTGTGGGAACTCCTGAAGACAAAAGCAGCCCAGCCACTCCAATATAAAACCAAAAGAGAGAACTAGAAACTCAGACAAACCAGCCTTTCTTTTTCACAAAGACACATAAAGTACACAAAAAGAAGCAGACCTAAACTTGTTGAAGGCCTGAGTCTCACACAAGAATCAGGAACTACAAAAGAAATTCACATGTCAAAATCAGAGAAAAAATAATAACATGAAAAATCAAAATAACATATCCCCACCAAATAACAATAATCCTCTAGAGGAGTACAATGAGAACTCCCTAGAGATAATGCAGGACATGGAGATAACACAGGACATGGAACTCAAAAGAACAATTATAAACATGATTAAATAATTCAGTGAATTTAAAGAACACACAAATAGAGTACTCAAAGAACTTTCTGAATGAATTCAGAAAAGAGAAATACTGAAGAATACTCAGGCTGAAATAAAGAAGGAAGTGAAGCATTCAGTAAGT
>NW_008343717.1:2274481-2276046 GCF_000622305.1 Nannospalax galili | reverse complement strand
GAAATGAAGAAGGAAGTGAAACACTCAGTAAGCCAATTAGAAATGACAGGACCAGATCTTCAACTGAATAATGGAAGAAAATTTCCCAAAATTAAAGAAAGACATGCCCATACAAATACATGCCCATACAAATACAAGAAGCATACAGGACCAGAAAAGAAACTCTCCAAGGCATATCACAGTAAAAACACTACATGTACAAAACAGAGAGACAATTCTGAAAGCTGCAAAAGAGAGACAACAAGTCGCATATAAAGGAAAACCCATTAGGATTACAGCTGACTTTTCAGTGCAAACTATGAAAGCCAGAAGAGCCTGGACCAAAGTGTTCCCAGTTTTAAATGACCACAGATGCCAACCCAGATTACTATACCCAGCCAAAATGTCTATTATAGTCAAAGGGGAAAGAAAAATCTTCCATGACATAAATAGGCTGAAGGAATTCATGTCCACAAAACCAGCCCTTCAGAGAATTCTGGAAGTAATACAAAGAGCTGAAGAAAGGAATGACTATACCCAAGGGATTGCAGAAAGAAAACCAATGAAGGTATAACTGTGGAAAGGTACAGCTATATCACAAATGTACACAGAAATAAAAATGACAGGATTCAATACCCATCTTTCATTAATAACTTTAAATATTAATGGACTGAACTCCCCAGTCAAAAGACACAGACTATGTGAATGGATTAAGAATCAAAACCCATCTTTTTGTTGTCTGCAAGAAACTCATCTCACTTGTAAGGACAGACACTATCTCAAAGTGAAAGGATGGAAAAAAATAAACTAAGCAAATGGCACTAAGAAAAAAGCAGGCGTGGCAATTCTAATATCTGACAAAATAGACTTTAAACTAAAACTAATCAGAAGAGACAAAGAGGGCCACCTCATTTTGATTAGAGGAACAATGAATCAAGAAGGTATTGCAATCATGAATATATATTCACCAAACTCTGGTGCATCCAACTTCATAAAAACAATACTACCGGACTTTAAGGCCCAGATTAATACCAACTCATTAATAGTAGGCGACTTCAATACCCCACTGTCTCCATTAGATAGGTCAGCAGGGCAGAGAGTAATGCACATAGAACAGGCCCCATGCCTGTTACCCTCACACTGTCAAGGCTAGAAATGGGAGGATACCTCTAGGACTTGCTAGCTGCCAATCTATCTCCAGTTTCAGTGAGACACCCTAGATGAAGGGAAGAAGGCAGAGAACTGACAGATTAGAATACTCGTGACCTCCTGTGGTCTCATGGGCATGGGCTTATGCCCTTGTACACACAGAATCAGATACTCTACACATCCCGAATACATATGTGAGAATACACAATTATCTGACATATGTTTTGCATTACTGAAATAAGTTCATCACTTCTTCTGAATACATTCTCAAACATTGTTTTATTACACTCTTGGGATACCAGTCCCTTTCTTGAGCTGCTCATCTCTTCAGGTAACTGCACATTGTAGAAGTTGTTGTTTGCATATAATGAAATATAAATCATTGATATATGATAAATTCCCATATATTTCATTGCATCTATCATATGTATGCAGAA
>NW_008343717.1:2272521-2272816 GCF_000622305.1 Nannospalax galili | reverse complement strand
AAAAATTAACAAATGGGACCTCATTAAACTAAAAAGCTTCTGTACATCAAAAGAGACAACCAAGGAAGCAAACAGAAAACCCACCAAATGGGAGAAAATCTTCACCAGCGACACATCTGACAGAGGTTTAATAACCAGAATTTATAACTAATTCAAAAAACAGAAAACCAAGACAAGAAGCAACCCAATTAAAAGGTGGGCTAAGGATCTGAACAGAGTGTTCTCAAAAGAAGAAGTAAAGATGGCTATGAAGCATCTTAAAAGATGTTCAACATCCCTAATAATTAGGGAAATG
>NW_008343717.1:2271064-2272178 GCF_000622305.1 Nannospalax galili | reverse complement strand
TCATCAGTAAAGAAAGATGAAATCATGAAATTTGCAGGTAGATGGATAGAACTAGAAATTATTATACTATACTAAGTTAAGTAACAGACCCAGAAAAACAAAATGATATATGTTCTCCCTGATATGCGGTTCATAGCATCAAATCCTTATAAGTGAGTATGTATCCAGACATAACTATAGAAACCAGGACAAGGGTAAGGAACCAGGGAGGTAAACGTAAAGAAAGAATCTGAAAGAGAACAGTAGGAAGCAGGCCTTAATAAGGGAGATATGGATAAAAATTGGGTAGTTTAAAGGAGGGGGAGGGAAGGGTATACAAGGAACCTAGGGGATAAGGGGAAAGAAGGAGCTCAAGAGAGGTAGGACCATAGGAGAAGGGTATTAGTAAGGGAGAAAGGGGGAAAATGGGGGTACCTTAAGTTGGAACCATGATGGAGGGGTGAGACAAAATGAGAGATAAACAATGCCTAGCTGTTTTGAAAATCAGAGAGAACCATATTACTCCTACAACCTACTGACAAATTATACATTGCAGATCAAGAAATATATGTATAGGTAAGTTTTATCTGAGAACAACTGGTCTTTGCTCAAGATTTATCTACATGACACACAGTAATTAAAAATACCAGACTGGTGGGACTAACCATCTTGGGTGTTTAACAGACATACTTTGAGGTCTGTAATAATTTGGTCAGAGGGACATAAAGTACACTTTTTGCTCCTTGCCCTCGTAAGTCAACTAGTTCCAGGGGACTATGAGCATCTCCCAAAATGTCCTATAATGGTGGTGGGTCACCTGTCCCTTTGATCAAAGAGGCCAAGGAGACCCCACCAGATGGACTGGAACCAGTGTCTATTCTACAAAGAGGAGGGTCAACACAGAGGAATCATTTCCTCCATTCTTCCAAGTGAAGCCAACCATGGTCGAACAGGACCTTTGACTTATCTTCATGTAGGCAGAACTGGTAAAAGAAAGGAGCCAGGGGCTCCTCCCAAGCCCATGTGACCCCTGAGGAACAGATCCTCAAATGACCTCAAGAACAAAAATAAATCGGTTTTATGTGGACCAACTGCATGGCCTTAAACACCCAAAAGGAAAGTATAACCAAAGATT
>NW_008343717.1:2269613-2271048 GCF_000622305.1 Nannospalax galili | reverse complement strand
TTAGGAGTCCATACACATAGCTAAAGGCTATATAACAAGCAACAATGCCAGATGGGAGATACCTTCTTTTGAGTTGTTGCCCAGGGTGAACAAAGGGACTCCCAAATAGTAAGTCAGCATAGAACTGGGAAAATGAACAGCAGACCCTAATCTTATCTAAAGAAATATTGACAACTGATTGCTGCTAGATGAGGAACAGCTGACCCTCCTAACACAAAGACCTCTAGATAGGCTGACTAGATTCACCAGAAGGACAAGTAGTGGGGAATGGCTGGGGGTGCCTACAACACAGCAGAAAGTAGCAGGGATATCAGAGTATACGGGCTCTAGTGAGGGGCTATGGGGGGGGAGGGTGCTACCTGGGAAGTGGGTGTATAAATAAAAAAAAATTCTTCAAAGCATAAAAATTTGCTCCTTAATAATTAGTAGATGTGTAAAACATTACCATTGAAATCTACTTGATGACTTTATATCCATGCTCAGATGCCAAGGAGCTCAGAAAGTAACCGACTGTGACTAGTAATAATCAAATATATAGAGATTAGAAGCACATGTGCATCATAGTGTCAATTGTATTAAAATGATTTTTTTATGAAAGTGTATTTTAATAATGAAATGGAGATCTTTTTTAAAGTTTAAAAACCCCATTTAATTTTAGAGTCTTATAAGGGTTATATGGAGTACAATATTGTATAGCTGTATCAATTCAACTGTAAACCTAAATATTTTCAGCCAATTTTGAAGGAGATGCAACTTAGCTCTGGAAATTATTATTGAATATTTCAATGGTGTTGTTATGAAATGCTTCTTATAAAAATTAAATTTAAATTAAAAAGAGATATAAAACAAGTATAATACTTTCTTCTTTTGCTCTTTCAGTGCTGGGATGGAATCCAGGTCCTCACACGTGTTCTGCAAGCCCTGCACTTCTGAGCTATACTTCAACCCATTCTGTACTTTCCTTAAAAACTAATCTGAGATATTGATGTATGGGGGCCGAAAGTACTTCTGTGTAGATCACATTTTTTTTTTGCTGCCTCTAGGAATAAACCTTGTGCCTCATGCATGCAGGTCAAGTGCTCTACTACTAAGCCACAGCCCCTAGTGTTTAGAGCATGATTTGGCCTAAAATCAAGTTTGCTTCATATTTCAATGGCAGAGTGATTTGATCATTGAAATTTTTTCCTATCCTACTCTTTAGTTTTTCAGCGACCTCAAGATTTCTATTCTTGCTATAGAAAACAAAACAAAAGAATGTCCCCACATTGTGGGTCCTAAAGCAGGACTGTGGGAGTTTATTTTCAAAGCCACAAGTACACAGAAGCCATTTTAACCTTCTGTAGGAGCTTATTTATTTATTTATTTATTATTTTTATATGTACGAATATGATTTATGTGTACCATGTGTGATGTGCAGGATCTGAAGAGGGTATGT
>NW_008343717.1:2267901-2269537 GCF_000622305.1 Nannospalax galili | reverse complement strand
TGAGCCATGCTGAGACAAAGAGACTATACACACACACACACACACACACACACACACACACATATATATATATATATATATATATATTCTGTGAGTGAAATGTCTATGAAGGAATTAAAAGAACAAGATGTCATGGATCAAATGATTTTGAAATGGAGAGGGAAATCCTGTCTGCCCCCTTTCCCACAGCAGGGATGTCTTTTACAGTGTCCCTGACAAATGGTGTGACAGGTTTGATCAGTCTTTCACCAAGCAGTGTGTTCTGTGGAACAATGTGAAAGTGCTCAGCTCCTATAGAGCAGAAATCCCTGTGACTCTCACCCACTGCTTTTAGTTTCTAAGGCAATACATAAAAAGTTTGCTCATTTCTACATGACAGCCCTTCAAATGTTTGAAAACAACAATCTGGTCCCTCCTCAGACTCTCTTCCTCCTGGGAACATGTCCTCAATTCCTCGAGGAAGGAAAGAATCTCCAGTTCTCAATAGTTTATTATGTATGCCAGGTACTTGTCCGCATTAGATTTTATATAATCTCCAAGTTCCTCGTGAGTATCTGCTTCATAAATAGGGAAATGTAGGCTCCTGGAACTTAAGTTTTTATCCTAAGGGCTCCAGGCTAGGAAAGTAGCAAAGTCAGTGAATGTGGCTAAGTCCTTGCTGTCTGTGGACCTGGAAGCTCATAGGACGTCAGAGTCTTCCCTGCTTTTGACTCTCCCTGTATATCCTACAACATCCCTCCTAAGATGTGATGCTGAGAACCACGTGAGATGTAATGATTTATAATCACTCTTTGTAATATTTCAGTTTCTGTTCGCTAGCCCTTTCAGATCTGCAAGAAATGCATGAGAGTATGTACATTAAAGATTAGGAAACTGGGACTCAGTAAGGGGGATGGCCTGGGGAAATCAACCAACCTTTCCGTGGAAGCATGGGTGTGCAAGTAGATCTTCACATGCAACATATCATTGCACCAAGATGTCTCTCTAAGACACTATCTCATCAGTCCCATGCTAATTGACCTGGACTTGAGCATTATATAGCCTAAGCTAGCCTTGGCATTTTTAACAGCCACATGACACTATTGCCTTATATAGATTCTGTTGATAAGTCCTGACTTAATGTCTTTTTCTGTTATGAAAACTTCTGGGATAGGGACTGGCAGGATGGCTCAGTTGGTAAAGGTGCCTGCTTCTAAGCCTGAGGTCCCAAGTTCCATCCCTGGTACCCATACATGAACACCATGGCATGTATGTGCCCCCACACAGGTATATATATACAAATAGATTAATAAATTAGTTTAGTAAATCAACAAAATAATTTTTTTAAATGATTTATTTAATAACAACATACTTAGAAGAAGCATATCATTACAACACAATTGACATATTCAATAACGTTTTCCTGAGGTAGGATGCATCTCTTTCAAATTTGGCTGTAAATTTTTAGGTTTACAGTTGAATTATTACAGTTATACAATATTGTACTCAGTATAAACCAACAACTACTTTTTAAAGTACCTTTCTATATAAGTCTTCATGTCATTTACAAGTCACAGATACATCAATAAAATCCATTGCAATTAGATTACTATAAAAGAACATCAATTGAAAAGTTTATTTTTAATACTGTGAATAA
>NW_008343717.1:2218757-2262026 GCF_000622305.1 Nannospalax galili | reverse complement strand
CAGTATTGGTTCCCCAGGTGTCTGGGGCCCCAAGACTGTGGAATGGCCAGGGTCCAAACTAGAGTATAGAACGGCAGGCGGGGGGGCAGGGGGGGGGTGGGTGGGGTGGAAGGGTGAATGAGGCTTAGGGAGTCCCGGCGCGGAGAGCTGCACTATAGACTTACCAGAAGAGGCCTGAGGATAGTAGTGCAGGCTAGGAGAGTTAGCCGGTGGTGCAGGCCCAGGGAAGCAGAGCGAGGTGAGGGCAGGGCCAGGACCAGAAGTGGTGCTCCTGGAGCCCAAGAAAGGGACTGGGTTGCTCTGGGTGAGAAGGGTCAGGAAGCAGTATTGGTTCCCCAGGTGTCTGGGGCCCCAAGACTAGGAATGGTGCAGGGCTCAAACAAGGAGTATAGAACAGCGAGGGGGGGGGATTGAAGGGTGAATGTGGCTTAGGGAGTCCCAGCGCGGAGAGCTGCGCTGTAGACTTACCCCAAGAGGCCTGAGGATAGTAGTGTAGGCCAACAAAATAATTTTTAATTAATTAAAACTAAAAACTTCTGGGACAGAATCTGGTGAGATGGTTTGGCACCTCCTGCCAAACTGACAACAAGTTTTATCAGATAGATCCACACACTGAAAGGAGAGAACAGACTCCTGCAAGTTGTATTCTGATCTCCACATGAATGCCATGTCAAAATAAATAAATAAAAATGTAATACAAAAACATTAAGACCACCAGGCATGGTGGCACACACCTTTAATCCCAGCACTCAGGAGGCAGAGGCAGGCGAATCTTTGTGAGATGAAGGCCAGCCTGATCTACATAGTGAGTTTAAGGCCATGAGGGATACAGGGACACCACACAAAACTAAAAACAAACTTCTGAGACATCGTGTAGTCTCCCTGTGCAATCAAATTTGCACAGATCCTTGTAAAACTCCTTTCTCCTATCCCGTGTGCAGGCTCCAAGATTTAGTCTGGGAAGGTCACTGGAATTATGGCTCCTTCAACCATTGTGGTGGCTGCTATTGTTAGAGCCGGTTACCTGCACCCTTGATAAGTATGTATTTGCTCTTTCATGTACATAGTAAGAACAGGGTTCACATGCTAGATACTGAGCACAGCAATGTGAATTACAGGTTCTGTTTCCTGAGGCAAGCTGATTGAGAGGAAGCCAATGCATAGTCAGATTCGAGAATTATGTATGACTGTGATAAATGTGGGCACAGGGAAGTGAAACAGCATAGGTCTCAGTTCCCTGGAGGTATGAGCCCTCCAAACAGCAGGGGGAGGCTGTGGCTTTGGAAGGAAAGAGCTGCATATGGGGACATCCCCCACTTCCACCTGTCATAAAACCATTGTTCTGATCCATTACAAACCATACAAGATCCCAGTGAATGTCTTCAATGCCCTTGCTTCTCCTCACCTCTGCCTCAATGGCGGAATTCAAACTGCATGGGAAAATCCTTATTTTGGAGCTTCCCCTTCACTTAGTAAGATCTTCCCTCAGTACATGCCGGGGGAGGGGGGCATGCGGAACTTGTGTGCGTGCAGAGACAGAGAGAGAGAGAGAGAGAGAGAGAGAGAGAGAGAGAGAGAGAGAGAGAGGTTGCTTCTCTAATTGCTTAGCACCCTCTCCCTTTCCCATTACCATTTTCTCTCAAGCAGATGGTGTTTATAGACAGGAAAGAAAGAAATGGAAGTTATTCAGCTGTAAGGCTGGTAATCAATACCCAAAAACCTACCCTCTGAAGATGCCAACCAGTGGTAGGCACCCAGGGATGCAACAATTGTAAGAGCAGCTCTCTACAGAGACCAATGTACCTGGCCTGACCTCTGTCCCAGGGACAAGGTGTCAACTTAGTATGCTTGCATCTGGTTCAATGTGACACATCTACAGGCTCCTGGCCGGCTTTTTGCTGCTTCCCTGTGGACTTCCAGGATTGTAAGTGTTAGTTTTATGTCCATGTGGCTGGCAGGAAGCAGAGTCCTACATTTCCCTGAGCCAGTGGTAAATCATGCTACCAGAAGGTATCATCAAGCTCTTTTTTTCTCTCTTCCCTACTTGTTGCTGTGGGAGACACAAGGCAGGTGCTGAGGCTTGCTTATCTAAGCGGCCTGCTCTGCCGGGGTTCCCTACCTTTATGGAAGTGTCCTAGGCAAAGGTAAATGTAAGATAAAAGCAGAAAAGGAATGTAGAGAGTGTGTTTACATTGGTATGTTGGGACTACAGGAATGAAGTGTGGAAACACACACATATCACACACATATACACACATCCACATATATACACATACATACACACATACACATATGTTCCTTCCCTCCCTACCCCCTCCATCTCTTTCTTTCTCCCTCAGTTGCACTGAGCTAGCTGCATCCTAGCTAGAATCAGTATCTGATTCTAGTGCATTCTAATCTTTTCAGGACTATCCTTAGGAAGTTGCTGTAGCTTCTCTGTCGTAAGCCAAATGACTGACACATGGCAATCTTAATCTTTTGTTTTTGCTGTTTCCATATGTACTACTTTAACAGCAAAGCAATGAGATTACAGGCACTAATGCTTTCCTGTCCCCAGTTTCAAGGCTGGATCATTTTGCCTGGGATCAAAAACAAAACAAAACAAAACAAATCAGTAAGGCCTCTTCCTTCAAACTAGGGGGATATTCATTGGTCTTCGAATTTTAAAGATCAATTAAAATTGGTTTATCTGGTTTCTTTAGAACCAAGAAAGTCAAAAGGTGAGAAGAGGGTTCAAATGAGAGAATTTTCTTATGATTCAAACTACTTAGTTAGGACATTTAGGGCCTAAGATAAAAAATAAAATCCCAACACCAAGGGAGGATTAGCAGCTGATTTGTGATTAAATTCATGCCTGTGTTCATAAATTATAGAAGGTGACTGGAGTCCCTTCATGCCACACTGAAACCAGTTTTATCTCCCCTACTCTGCTCATAAGGATAAACAGTTAATTTGCTTCAGAAATTTCAATACAAGCAAGGACTCCAGAGGTACGCTAGAGAGCCTCCAGAGCCACACTAGACCCTCCACACTAATTTACTAACAACCATTAACAAGCTTAGGCTGAGAATTAAGGCAAAAGTAAACCAAGCAAGGCCTTGCCAGGCCCTGGGCAGTATTTAAAAATATCCTCTGGGTCATTTTTAATAATTTTTTTCCTTTTGACTTATTTCTTTTTATTTTATGTGTATGAGTGTTTTGCCTGCTTGTATGTGAGTGTACCACAAGCATGTAATGCCCATGGAGGTTAGAAGAGGGCCTTGGATTCCCTGTGGATGGTAGGAGAACCTGGGTCCTCTGCATGAGCAGCCAGTGCTCTTAACCACTGAGCCATCTCTCCAATTGCCTCCTCTGGGTAATTTAATATATACAAATCCCATTATGCAATGCCCGTGGAGGTCAGAAGAGGCTGTTGGATCCCCTGGGCCTGGAGTTACAGACAGTTGTTAGCTGCCCTGTGGGTGCTGAGATTCGAACCCAGGTCTTCTGCAAGAACAGTCAGTGTTTTTATCTGCTGAGTCATCTCTCCAGCCCCCATCTCCGGGTAATTTTTAAATGACCAGTAAGATTCTGAAAATATTTCTGTACAGCAACTCTATATTTAGCACCATGCAAATATGCATAAATATTCACAAAAGTCATATAGTATGGATGTTTATTGTTGTATTTAGAGAAATGCCATGAAGTTTTAGTTGAACTAAGAGTCTTTATTTAGCAAAAAGCTGTCAACCCAGAGACGTTAGTGCCCAAAAGAATTCTCGACCCCCAAGGAGAAGCAGAGCAGGGTTTACAAAGCTAAAAGCCACAATTCCATCATACCAGGTACAAGTCAGATAACAAAGGTTACACCATACCAGGGGTAGGTCAGTGAACAAAGAAATTTTCAGTTTTCAAACAGAAAATAAGTTTCTCAGAATTTTTGAAAAATTGGCCTCCCAGGAATACTGGCCTTCCTGGAAATGCAAGTGTATAGCCTGGCATGTTCTACCTGGCTAACCATGGTCAGCAGGGGAAGGGAGTGGTTAGGTAAAGCACAAAATGCAACTAAACACAAAATGTAACTTGCTAGAGGAAATAGAATGATTTTTTTTTGCCAGTTCATTCATATAATGTTGCTTAGAGTAACAAGATGTGGGAAATAATTCAAATAGCCATCATTAGGGACCAGGTTAAATAAGTCTTCATACAAAGAGGGAAAGTTCCTTCAAAAGAGTGGGGGGAGATTTGTGTAGACAGGAAAATCTCCTTAGTATATTGTTTAGTGGCTAATGTAAGCTGGACCCCCTCAAAATAAAAAATATCCACACAGGCTGTGTTGGTCACTTTTCTGCTGCTGTAACGGAATATCTGAAATAGTTTAGAGAAGAAGGCTGGGGTAAAGTAAAGTACTTGCAGGACAAGTGTGAGGTCCTGATTTTGGACCCCCAGAACCTATAATCCCAGTGTTCCTATGGCAAGGCAGTAATGGAGACAGGAGAATCCCTACAAGCTCACTGGCCAGCTAGCCTGGCATACTTAGCAGTGAACAACAATAGGACCCTGTCTCAAACAAAGTAGAAGGTGAGTACTAACACCCAACATGTCCTCTGACTTCCATACCTACACACACATCACATATCACACACATGCACTAATTTTTTTTTTTTTTTTTTTTTTAATGAGGAAAGGTTTGGCTCAAGATTTCAGTGTTTCTCATCCCTGGTAGAATGGGTCCATGTTTCTGGGCCTGTGGTGAGGTAGTGCATCATGAGAAAGGCATGGTAGAGTACAGTGGCTCACCTCATTTCAGTCAGGAAGCAGAGAGAGAGTGTGCCTGTTTTAGCCAGCTCTTTCCTTTTGCCCCTTTGGTTATATCCAGGCCTCCAGTTTGTGGGATGGTGCATCACATCCAAGGCAGGAAAAGATCCTCTAGAAATGCCCTCACAGACATACCAGAGATGTGGTTTACTCATCTCCCAAGTCCTTCTCAAGCCAACCAAGTTGACAACCAATATTAGATATCACTCAGGCCTTGAGGAACAAGGGCAGGCACTATGCAGTCAGATTGCCTGGGTTCCAGGCTCTACTACCTATCAGCTGGTTACCATGGGAATGTGAAGGAAGCCCTGGGCTTTCTTTTTGTAAAATGAAAATTACAAAAACCTGTCTCAGAAGCACATGATAAGCTTTCATAAAACTATCAGACAAACCATTAATTACCAACCCTGGGGAGTTGGGCTTGAAGGAAAAGGGAACTTTAATTCTTATCACAGCTGCTTATTGACCTCTTTATGGTTTCGACAAGACTGTTTAAATGGACTTTAATTTGCTTTTAAATTCAGTGTGTTTGAGTGTCTGTATGTGTGAGTGTGGACATGTATGCCACATTGTGTGGAGGTCAAAGGACAACCTCAGATGTCAGTCCTTCCCTTAAACCTCAGGGCCTCATCACATCACTGCACGTGCCAGTCTAGTTGGCCCATGACCTTCCTATGAGTCTCCTGTTTCCATTTCCCCATAGGAACATTGAGATTATTGGTGCACATGTGACCACATCTAGTTTGGTTTTTGTTATATCTTGTTGTCGTTTTTTTTTTTTTTTTTTTTTTTTTTTTCCAGTCTTTTTGAGACAAGGTCTCCCTGTAGTCCCAGCTGGCCCAGAGCTCACTGTATAGACCAGACTGGCCTTGGTATTAGTGATCTACCTGCCTCTGTCTCTCAAGTGCTGGGATTAAAGGCTATGCTACCATGCCCAGTTCTTTTTTTTTTTTTTTTTTTTAAACATTGAGTTCTGACGACGTGGACTCATGTCCTCACTGATGCCTCACTGAGCTATCTTCCTGGCTTCTGAATGCATTTTTAAAAAGATGTTTTCCAGGCCGGGGATGTACTGAGTGGGAGAGCACTTGCTTAACATGCCCTAACCCAGCATTACAAAAATGGCAGAATAATAGCAACAAGTTTTCTCTGAACTGGAAGCTATGCTTTGCCAAATGACAGCTATTACCATTCCTTCAGGAAACTGAGGCTAATTGGTTAACTCAGGCCCAAGATAAAGAACAAAAGTAAAATATATTGACACGCTCCTCTCGGGAGGGAACACCACACAAAAAAGATACCCAGGAGGGAAGAGAACTTCATCCATAGGAAAGCCAGGCCCACCAAGAACCACAAATCTCTTGCACAAATGACTTTGTCCAAATTTCCCACATTTAGGAATATGACAAACCACCATGGCTTTTGTCAGCCAGAGACTGTGTCCCTCAAATGACCCTTTAAAAGCACAAATATTGCCAAAAGAAACAATGTTTGTTCCAGATGAAATCTGATTATAGGTCCCTGACCTCCCTTTTCCTACAATAATTATTCTAGAAAACTTAAATTATGAGACCTTTCTCTGTCCCTCCTTTACACTTTATTTATTGTTTTTATTTTATGTGTATGAGCATAATGCCTGCATGTAGGTAGGTGCACCCATGTTGTACAATGCCGGTGGAGGTCAGAGGAGGCTGTTGGATCCCCTGGAACTAGAGTTAACAAACAGGAGGATTGTGATTCAAAGTCAACCTGGGCTACATGGGGAGACCCTATCTTAAAAGACAAAACAGAACAAGAAAAAGAAGGTAAGAGGTTTGATTCTCTTTCAAATAAAAGGCAGTTACCCCAGTCCCATTGATTGACACCCTCGTTCTTCAACACCCTTCAGTGCTTTTCCTTTTCCATACAGAGTTTAAGAGGCTGCCTGACTGCCTTTTGTTTCAACCTATAAGCAGGTTGTCTGCTGCCGTAGTCAGAATAAAATCAGCCCTCGCTGTTTTTAGCAGCCGTCCCAGCACTTCTCTTTGATGCTGCTGGTGAAGAAGGACTCAACAGGAAAGTCAGTACCATGTAGGAGGGCCTGGTGTCAACCTCCAGTGGTATTTACTTAACTTGTGCCTACCAGTGTCCACCCAGGAGAAGAGGGCCAAAGTGGCTCACTGTCCAAAGACAACTAAAATATACAGTTTTTTCCCACTCCTTTATTGAGTGCTTTGCATAGTACTAAGAAAATGTGTTAAATCTTACATTTACAGCATTTTTTCATCCTCAGAGCAACTTTACAATGGAGGTGTAACTCCACATTTATTGTTTAGGCTAGAGGGTGTTCTCTCCACGGAAAGTAGCTAAGTTTTAGTATGTGTCATTAGTGATGGCCTGACTGAAATCATAGCAATACATCATAGTGTGGGGTGAAGCACTCCTTATTTCTTCCACAGATAGGTTTCAGACCTCTGAGATGGGTAGTAATAGACCAGACCATACTCACTGCCTTCTTTTCCTGGAGGCACCAGCTTCTCTCAGGAATGTTCTTTGTCTATCTGACTCATTAGTTAGAACATTGTTGTGCTGAAGTGTCTCTGAATTGAAACATTTCATCCTGGATGGAGGGAGGCTTATGAGACTCAGGAAGTAAATAAGTCACAAGTCTCAAGAAGTTCCTAAAGCTAACAGGATCCATCAGATGCCCCCCTCCCCAAGCTTATAGAAGCTGAAACCAATTGATGAGGAAAGAGACTCTTCTGACCTACTGAACTGCTTGCACATGGTTGCAGAGTTCCAGGATTCCAGCTTTTATGGGTTGTAACCTGAGCTGGGATGGGTTTTCAGTGATGCAGCTGCCTTTGAGGCATCCCTATTCCTATAAATAGCCCCTCACCCATACTCCTGTAAGTATTCCCAATAAACCTATTAGTTTGCTAAGCTGGACTTTGGTAGACTCATTACTTCAGTTCCCTATCTGGGGTGAGTAGTCATTAGTGTTATATCTCCAGGAAAAGTATCACCAAACAAACATCAACTGTCTATGAATAGGAATTTTATCTGCATTACTAACTTTTGCATTTACACTGTTATGAAAGTCCTTGACCCATGGGTAGAGTCCAGTAAATTTGTATGGAAGAAAAAAATGAAGAGAGGGAGGGGAGAAGAGGGAGGGAGGACAGGATAACAGGTAGATGGACAAAAGGATGGGAAAGAAGGAAGGAGGAAGGGAGGGCAGAGGAAGAGGAGAGAAATGAAATGGACTTTAAGAATTTACCATCTCTAGAACAATCATTACCACCTTCCAAACTTAATGATGAAGGACTATGGCCAGAGAGGAAACATGACCAGCAGGTGGGCAGCGTGTCTGTTTCTTGATCAGGCTAGTTATTTCGTTTTCCCTGATGGTGGTGACTGGAGGGTTGGAGGGGCAGGGAGAGCTTTAAAAATAGCTTAAATTTCTGAGGGTTTCTCAGTCTCAGCACCACTGACAGTTTGAGCCTTGTATTGGGTGCTGTACTGCACACTGTCAAGTGACCAGCAGGATCTTTGGCCCTTACCTGTATGATGTGGTTGCAGTGTCCTTAGGGTGACAATAAAAGAATGTCTGCAGATATTGTCAGCTACCCCATGGGAGCTGGAGTGGGGTAAGGGCTGTGGGACTGAACAAAATTAGTCAAGACTGAGAAGGATTTGTTTAGAAGATGACTAGCTAAGGGGTATCTAGAATTCGGTTCTCAAACAGACGTGGAGGACACTTGGAGTTGCCATCACCAAAGCAGGATGGCACATGTTGAGGATACAACAGGAACCCAAGACCTGGCACGGCTCCAAACTTCAGAGACAGAAGAATATTCATCAACACAATGACTCAGGAAATGAATGTCATCCTGATCTGCCTGCCATACCAGGTAAGAAGTTAAGAAATTTAATAAGAAAATTGATCTGTACGCACATGGTGAAGGAGAATCTAATGAGCAACGAGCCAGGCAGATTCAAAAGCCTCCAATTATTCTCCCTAATATAGGCTCGACCATTTTTGAATACAATTATGGACTTGAAACCCCACAGGGGAATTCAGTGGAAATCATTTAAGCATTTATTTGATGTGAAACCTCTGACCCAAGCAATTCATAGAGCAATTAAAGAAGTAGGGCCTGGAAGATGGAACAGCAACGTCATTGTGGGTTTTGTTGACAAATGGTCAATACAAATAATCATTGGTGGCATCTTAAATTAGATCCAAACTTGAATAAGAACAGAGAAAAATCCCATAGGGCACAAGACCGGAAACTGTATTATCCAATATTACAGTACTCATTACTAACCTGGGGGAGAAACTAAATTTAACTTTGATTAAATTTGTAGATAAGGCAAAAACCGGTGAGAAATAGGAAATACAGAATGTAAATTCAAGTTAAAGTTACTGAATCTGAACATTTGAGAACTTTAATCAGAATTCAGTCAGGTGAAATTTATAGTGAGAAAAGAAAAGATTACATAGTTAGGGTTGGTTCCGCGTGAGGGTCCTAGTAATCAGATAGCACACACTGGAGGAAGCTGGGTGCTAGTGAGAAAGCACTGGGGAAACTTGATATTCCTCCCACACACCTTGGAAGGTGGCTTAATGACTTAGCTGAGTGTGTTCTGACGGAGATTCATAGCAGAACAGCAGGAAACAGCAGATGCGAACCTGCTGTTTCTGAAATCCCCTGTGAGAGGTAAGTTTCGCTTCAAGGAAATAGAAATGCTGGGAAAATCAGTGTCCTAGTGTTTCTACAAGATAACTCAGTGCTTTGTACACCACCTTTCATCATCATCATCATCATCATCACCATCATCTTTCATCTTCATCTTCACTGTCATCTTCATTTACTGAGTTTTGGTACATAGGCCAAAGAAAAACTTTGTTTTAAATTTTCTTTTTAGATCCTTTTAGCAACTGTTGTCCACTTTTTCTACATGAAGAAACTGGGATGCAGAGATGTTGAGGGTTTTGCCCAAGACCACACAGTAAATGACAGAAAGAGATTCCCAGCCTGTATTCTTTGGGAAATATCCTGCAGCAGAGGGAGCCTGAAAGAAAATCTCAGAGATTCCAAGCAGATTTGAGAGCTGGTGAATTCTATTTGTAGGCAACATCGGCCCGAGACAAAGAAAGAGGATATTTGCCTTCCATCTGCTCCAACCTTCGTTTTCAGAGCCTCCCTATATAGTCTAGGAATGTATTTGGCTGTAGCGAAAATCTTGTTAATAGTGGCTTAGGTAGGGGTTCATTTGTCACATGTACAAAGAGGACACAGAGGGACAGATACCCATGATGATTCTTCATTTTGACAAAGTCAAAGCCTCTGTGTATTTCCTGGTCTTTTTCTCACAGTACAAGACGGCCGCCAGAGCTTCTTGTAACATCCACAATCAAGGCAGAAAAAAGAGGGGAGGATGCTACGGTCTGTGTCTGTTTGTCAAAAAGGCAAAAGCTTTTACAGGAGGCGCTGCAATCTGATTTAAGGTCTCATTGGCCAAAATGGCCCTGTGGCCACTACCGCCCAGAGGGAACCTGGGCCAGGAGGAATCAGGATTGCTGTGATTGAAATCAAGCACTTCTGTTACAGCTACATTATCAGTCTAGGGGTAAGATTAGGTTCATTTTCTCAGTCAATTAAAGAATTAACAAGGCAAGAAAAATCTCAGTCCAGCAGAGAGTAAGAAACAAACTTTTACTGAAAGATAAAGAATCACACATCATACACACACACATACACACACAGAGAAGTAAAGCTTTCTGCGTGTGTGGACATGGGAACTCGGAAACTGAGAATTTGAACTCTCCTGAGGAGGACTGAGGTTTTAAGGGTTTCAGTAGCTTCCCTTCTCCTAATTTTGGATTGATCAACTTAAACAAAGAAGAGATGGCTGATGGATCACTTCTCCAAGCTGAGATTACACGGCTATGTGACTCTAAGCAGATCAGTTGAAGGGGTCTGATTGGAGATAAAAATAAAGCCAGAGATCAAGAAGAAGCAGGAAGTGGGCAATCTTTATTACATCTCAGTGATGCTGTTTGCTTATTAGTGATTTAGTCCCTTACATGCCTCCCTCTGAAGAAGTAACCCTATCATTCATGCTTCCAAATGAAGCCAGACATGGTCAAGCAGGACCTTTGACTTATCTTCACATAGATGGAATTGGTAAAAGAAAGGAGCCAGGAGCTCCTCCCAAGCCCATGTGACCCCTGAGGAACAGATCCTCAAACGACCTTAAGAGTAAAAATAAATTGTTTTATCTGGGCCATCTGTAGGGTCTTAAACACCCAAAAGGAAAGTATACCAAAGAATAAAGTCATCAGTGTATTCTTTAAGAGTTCAAGGGATTATACTTCCCAGACATTAGGCTTAAATCGACATAAAAACTTACTTAGACAATTATTTCTCATTGATGATTTTGTTCCTAACCAGAAAGTGCTGCTCAGATGTAAGACTTCAAATCTTGGTCTCCAATATTGTAGTGCCCACCTATAGCTAAGGGAGACAACCAGCTTTTGTTCTAAAATGATGGACAAATTTGTTTTCTCCCCCATCTAGAAGCCTTTGAGAGGGAACTGACACTGATTCTAACCACTCCAACAGCTATCAAAATACCTGAAAGCAAATCCTGAATCCACTCTAGAGTCCAGCCTTGGAAGACAAAAGAAAAATGAGGAGGAACCCAATAGAGGGATGCTTTTGGAAGCCCTTGTCAAGAAATTCCAAAGGATTCTCATATGAACATGTGAGAATTGCCCTGTTCTGACTTTTTTCTAGTTCCCTGTCTAGACCTTGTAATGCTAATTACTCTTGCCTTTACTTCTCCTTCGCATATCCTATTTACAATTCATTTTCTTTTCCCCTTAGAAATGAGAGTTATGCAATTTGGGAGTCTTTTAGATAGACCCAATGAAGGGATACTCCAATTGCCTCACCCTGCATCCTTGTTCAGCATGGAAGAAGCCAGAGCAGTCTGCACCCCAATTCCTTATTGGAAATTTGGGTAACCTCTTCAGAGGATGGTGTGATAAGAATAGGAGGTAAGAATTGGCTAGGCAGTTAGGGTGAAAATACCCCAAAGAAAAGTAGCCAGTTTCTTGGCTAAAACTCACAATGTCCTTGGGCCTCTTAGCAACCTACTCTGTTCCAAAGGCCAAAAATGTTGACAATATTTGGGAGCTTTTATCTAATCCTTAAAAGATTTTAGGATTACCTCTTCCGAAGGGGGAATGTTAGAGTAGCCAAAAGCCCCATAAAAATAATAAATCAAAGAAGAGGAAAGAGTACATGAAGTTATCAGAAAAAAGTGATGGGGAGATATGGGAGGAGTTGGGAGGGGAGGGAGGGAGTGGGCATGGCTTTGATCAAAACACCTTATATGCATGTATGAAACTCTCAGTAAATTATTTATTTGAAAAAAAGAAGGAACCCTAAAATCATTTAGGTGATAGGCTGAAATTGGGGAATAGATTCAACCCATTTTCATCATGAAAATATAGAGATCCAGATTCAAAGCTGCTTTCCCAGAAGGAACTGATGTCCTGACTGAAGTTTTAGTTTCCACCTTCATGTAGAGCCTGCATGCAGAGGTGTTGATTTAGGAAGAGATAAGAAATCAGATTCATTTTTGGCATTTTTGGTTAGAGAATCAAGGTCATTTTTGGAACTGTTGCTTGTGGGGTCCCCTAAACTGCCCATCCAGTTTCTATCTCCTGTTCTTATTAATCCCCCCTCTGAAGAGGTTTCCCCAGCTGCCAGTGTATAGTTAGTGTGATAGTTTCAGATGTGGCAGTCATGGTACCTCAGTGGGCCTATTTAAGAGACCCCCAAAGTATATACCTGTTAGTTGTAGGGAGGAAAGGAAGTCATTGGTTGATTTTTTAGAAAGAGACATAAGGGAGAAGCACAGGCAAGTTATTAGCATTACAGGGAATCAGAAGCCAGAACAGGGGATAAATGTATATTCCAAATTAAAGTCCATTAGAATCTCTTCTCTTCATGTGCTCCCCAAAGCATCCATGTACTGGGCTCTCTCTTGTTTTTCTTTTAGCTTCCAAGGCTGGATTCAACAGTCGTGAACTCCAGATATGTTTTCACATACTTTGATAGCTGTTGGAGTGCCTAGACTTAAAAGTGTGAGGTTCCTCCCAGATACTTTCTAGAGAGGGAGAAAGAGAAGAAATTTAGCTATCATTAAATTTTTAGGTTAAAATAAATAATAAGCTTATCCCGCTTGGTTGTAGGCATGAATTGGCTACAGGTAAATGCTATAGTGTTGGACTGAGCCAAGGTCTGGAATCTTATATCTGGGCAGCATTTTCCTTATCAAGAAGAAAATTGTTAGTGAGAAATAATTGTCTAAATAAAAACTCACATGGTTAAACCTAATGTTCCAAGTGTATAGTCCCTTGGACTGTCAAATAAATTTACCAACCAGTTTAGTTTTTGGCTATACTTTCCTGAAGGTTGTTTAAGACCATGTAGGTGACCAAAATTAGCGATTGTATTTTTACTGTTAAGGTTAGTTGAGGGTCTGGTCCTCAGGGGTTACTCGGGCTTGGAAAGATCCTTTGGCTTTTTTAGCTTTCCTTTTACCAGCTTTTTTGTCAATGTGAGAATAAGTCAAAGGTCGTTTTGACTGTGGCTTTGTCTGGAAGAAATGAGGCAATTTTCCCTCAATGTTGACCCTCCTCTTTGTAGACTGGACACAGTGAGAGTCCACCCAGTGAGGTTTCCATGGTGTGCTGGATAGCTTTAGTGTCAACTTGACACACCTGGGTTGAGGGAGCCTCAATTGGGGAATTGCCTCTATTGGACTGGCCTGTGGCCATGTCTGAGGGGCATCTTCTTGATGAGTGATGTGGGAGGGCCCAGCCCACTGTGGGTGGTGCCACCCCTGGGCAGGTGGGTCTGTGTTGCATAAGAAAGCAGGCTGAGCAGGGGCCAGGGGAGCAAGCCAGTAAGCAGCGTTATTCCATGGCCATGCTCCAGCTCCTGCCTCTAGGTTCCTGCCCTGAGTTCCTACCTTGGGCTCCCTGATAAACTGTGACCCAGGAGATGTAAGATAAATAAACTGTTTCCTCCCCAAGTTGGTAGTGGTCAGAGTATTTTGTCACAGCAATGAAGAGACAAACTAGGACACATGGCCTCCATGAACAAGAGAAGAGGTTCCCCGGGATCCAACTGACCTTGGAGAGCAAGGGAAAAATATTGTCCCTTTTAATCCCTATAAGTTTAATCCTTTTAGTACAGGCCTCTAAGTATAGTTATTGAACACTCAGAAACTTAGTTACACCAGTCTGGTACTTTTAATTGCTGTGTAATACTTAAATAAAACTTGAACAAAACCCAAATGCTTTAAAATAAACCTTGAAACCTTGAATATATATATATATATATGTATATATATATGTGTGTGTGTGTGTGTGTGTGTGTGTGTGCTTTTTAAAGTTAGCCCTTATAATTGTTAACAAGAACAGATCAATATTTTTATTAATTGAAGTAGAGATTTGACTGAACTCTGAACTTAGAAAATTTAGGATTACTTATATATCATCTCTAAGTCTCATCTTTTACATACCTTAAGACACCTACTCAGACCTTCATAATATATAGATTTTCAGCTTTCTTTTCCGTTCTGGAAACATCCAACCATCTTGCTCTTCATATACAAATCCTTCTTTAAAAACATTTTCAAGCCAGTGTGGTGGCGCACGCCTTTAATCCCAGCACTTGGAGGCAGAGGCAGGTGGATCTCTGTGAGTTCAAGGCTAGCCTGGTCTATGTAGTGAGCTCCAGGCTAGCTGAGGCTACAGGGAGACCCTGTCTCAAAAAAATTTTTTTTTCATTTTTACATCCTTTTAGCATCGTCTCTCCCATATTTCATGTTTTTTTCTTACTACCATGAACTTAGAACTTCATCACTGGCGTAAGTGTTCAGTTTTCTCTTTTCCACTCTGGAAATATCCTGCTATCTTCAATCTTCATATATAGTTCCTTCTTTACGGAAATTATTCCTGGGGTTAGAGAAATGGCTCAGCAATTAAGATCACTGGCTGCTCTTGAAGAGGACTCAGGTTCTGTTGCCAGTACCTACATGGTGGCGAGCAAGTGTTTCTAACTCCAATTCCAGGGGATCTGATGCCTTCTTCTGGCCACATTTGATGCACTTACCTACATGTAGGCAAAACACTCATGTACATAACATTAAAAAAATTAATTTTTTAAATTCCATTTTTAGATCCTTTTAACATCTTTTCTCTCAAACCTATTTACTGTTTCTTTCTTACTACTAGGAGCCTAGGCCTCAGGGTTTCTTTACAAGGGTGAAAGAAGTGAAGGACTTGGGCATTGGGTAAGCTAACCATGGGATCAACCACTGCTTCTTTCTCTCACTTCAGCCAGACAAGTTGATTCCAGCAGTTCCTTGACTGGAGCCCCTGATCTATTCTAGCTGAAGTATGGGCCAGGGAGAGTGAGCTGGGACAATCCCTGTGGTTGATATTGAGGATCATGTGTCATAAGGAACTGACACCCCTTTCTGGAGCAGGATTTTGGTATTAATAGAGCAAGGATCTGCCAGGCATTGTGGTATTTCAAGTAAAACAAGAATCAGAGGCTTCCCCCAGAATTGGGGAATAATAAGATGGAGTCTTCGAGTCTTCAGATGAAGGGAATCAACTTTTGTGTCAGGAAAAGAGTCTAGACAGTAACAACAAACAAAATCATAAGAAAACAAAAATGCAAATGTTTTTAAAATCTGGAACAGCCCAGATATTCATCAACTGGTGACTGAGCAGACAAACTGAGGACAGCCACACGAGGGAATATGACTTATTAGTAGAAAAGAACAAACATCTGACATGTGACAGTGTGTCTGATTCTCAGAAGCATACGGTGAGTGAAAGACACCAGATGGGAAGGATTATACACTATAGAGCACCGCTGGCATGAAATTCTAGAACCAAAACTGGTCTGTCAATAGCAAAAGCTCATCAGTGATTTCCTAAAGCTGGTGGAAGATGAGGATGTTCAGTATCTTGTTTATGGTGGTCATGTGCATTTGAAAACTCAATGGATGCATTCTAATATGCAAACTATACCTCAAGCTGATTTATATTTTTAAAAATTCTGTCTGAATTCCTATTTTCCCTGTTTCTCCTTTCTTTTTACATCTTCTGTTCTTGGACAAGTACCTTCTGGAAAATTCTAATTTTGTTTTGGCAGAGCTTCAGGAAAAGCGGTATGTGCCCAATACCTGGAGGAAATACATCAGGAGTTACAGCAGCACTGACAGCCATTGTCCCAACTCAATAACAAGGAAGTACAGCGTGGTGGTCCATGTTATGGTGGTCTGTCAATGTAGCTCAGCCATAGTTTTCAGATGACTTTGTAAAAGATGGCATTAATATTCAAGACAGTAAACTCTGGGTAGAGATGATAACCCTCAGTTGTGTTAGCAAATCATGTCCAATCAGTTCAAAGCTTAATAGACAAGGACTAGCCTTTTCAAGAAGGAATATTTCCAGAAGCCTGCCTTTGGACTTGAACTGCAACATCAACTCTTACCTGAGTCTCTGCTAATGATGTGTTCTGTGCATTTTGGTAGGATTGTCAAGCTTTCAAAAATCATGTGGATCAATTCCTTAAAGTAAACTTTCCTTAAGATAACTAGATGATAGATAAAGAAATGATAAATATAGATAGATAGATGATAGATGATAAATAGATAGATGATAGAGATAGATAGATAGATGATAGAGACGGACAGACAGACAGACAGACAGAAAACAGATCAACATGCCCTGTTGATGCTGTTTCTTTTGGGGGACCTGGAATAAGGCAGAAGGATAATGATTGGAACTAGATAGAGTAGTGGTGCTCTACGCCCTTCATGAGAAGCTGTCATTCCGATGTTTAATGTCCATAGGAGAGTCTATGCTAAACTCTTGAGGCTCTAGTATCAGTTGCCCAGCCATTATCATGTACTTACAGTTTCTAGGACACACCCTAGAAAGGGACTCTATCACCAACTCATCAATAAGAATTAAATGAGACATCAAAGCAATTTCCAGTCTACCATAAATGATATCTGCCACCAGAGGGTGACTTACTCCAAGTTGCACAGAGTTAATTAAGCCTCTCCACTCAATAGTCTTCTGGATACCTAAGGAGTAACCCTGCTTTATCTTAGATGACAACTGAATTGGATCACATCACTGTGAACTTTAAGAGAGCCAACACTACTCTACACTTGAATTAAAATTCCAAAGTTGGTACAGGAATATATCTTAATTGGTAAAGTGCTTCCTGTGAAAACATGAGGACCTGAGTTTGATCCCCAGAACCCATGTTAAAAAATGTTGTATGTTTTAGCACATGCTTGTAATCCCAGAACTAGGGGCGGGGGTAGAGTCAAGAGGATCCCTGAGGCCTGTTGGCCAGTCAGTCTTGCCTAGTTGGTGAGTTCTAGGCTAGTGAGAGACCCTGAATTTTTTTTTTTTTAAGAGGTAGATGAGGAATGACACTGAGGTCGTCCTCTGGCCTCCAAACACGTGCACCTGCACCCACACAGACACATAAGAATACACACATACAAGAATTGTGGTGTTGGTGGGAAGGACTGCCATTCTGGTAGCGTGTTGTATGCCATGAGGGGTAATTTTAAGCTGCTTTCAGATAGGTTATTGGCACTGACCTTATTCTCTTCATCACCATGACTAACAGGCTGGGATGTTTTAGCAGCTGGGCCCATATGCTTTCTGAACCTTTCCTGGGGCCCTGTATGGAGGCTTGCGAATGCTTGGTCCTTCCAGACACCCTCATTTCTGCTATAATACAATATACCGGTCTGAATTCCTGGGTGCCACAGTGCTAGGCGCCATTAAGAAGGAGGGTGAGAGAGATGGATAGATGTCTCTTGATTTAATAAGTCAAATCAGATTAAACTAATAGCATTTCTGAGATTTTTCTGAATAATTTTTTCATTGGGAACTTGGTACAAAACTTGGTTTGCAACTTTGCCTGGCCACAGTTGAGAGGCTACGGCTGAAGAAGCCGGCAGGTAGGGAGGGCCCTGCTTCAGAGACAATCATATTTGGTTGTGTGGTCAGCTCTTTATGAAGGCTCTGTGAAGTCATTTCAGAGTCTTTTCTGCAGAATGATCTTTAGAAGAAAGAGCCAGAATTTCTCAGCCCTAGAATGGTACCACCAACACTCTAGGCATCATTACTTACCTTGCCAACCCCTGAGGTCACCTAAGCAAAGATTGCTTTAGTTAGCTCAAGAGAGTCATCATCTTTGAAGCTTCCCAACTTTCTAAGTAGAGTTGACTCAAAGTATACCATGACCCTCATATTCCCAGGCCTGGGTGTTTTGACCAGGAGGTTTACTAACATGGGCTTATACCTGGGGAAAGTTCTGGAAAGCATTGCTTACCACCCTAGATCACTGCTCACTCCCTGGGGATGTGTGAAGGGCTCATAGTTAAACCCAGCACTCCTGCCTCTCACTTTCCTACTTTAAAGGAGAAAAAAAATCATGCTGGAGAGAATGTTCAGAACAGATGGACCAGGATAGGATGAGGGAAGCTACCACTGCATGTGGGGAACTGTTGATGGGACTCAGTACATCTAGCCCAGAGAAAGAATCAGGGATGTACAGTGTGTTTGTAAGCACTCAAGGCCCTGAAGCAAGGACTAAAGGGCAGGACAGAATAGGCCCACCAGCTGAGGGAAGATGGAGAGACACAGAGACACATAAGAGTCTCTATGAGGTTCATCTGAGGAACAGTTTTTTTGATTCAGGGTTTTCCAAAAAGGAGAAAAGGTAAGTTCTGTCCTCTAGAGATATCCAAGTATGGTCACTAGGAGCACCCAGTGAGGTTGGAGTTACAGAGGATGAGTAGTTAGAGACTAGCAGGTCTCGGCCAGAGACACTTGACAATGTTTGAAGACATTTTGGCTATTACAGTTGAGGGGGCTGTTGGCATCCAGTGGGTAAAGGCTGGGATGCTTCTCAGATCCTACAATGCACAGGACAGCCCCCACCACAAAGAACCACCGAGCTCCAAATACACGCAGAACCAAGATTGAGAAAGCCTGTCTTGGGCAAACAACGAGCATGAATTCAGATAATCACCCCTTCCAATCTGTCTGCTAACTCAGAGGACCAGAAAGTTAGATGGTGATATGTCAGGAATATCCAAAACTCAAAGGGATTGTGCAGTAAGATGTTTAAGTAGATGAAACGCAGAAATATATTTTCATTTTCAGACACCGTGGGCTATATTTTGGGATTGTAGCCATCCTTGCTGTCACCAAAACTAAAAGCCTGTTATTCTCCAAAAAGCAAATTTTCTGTTCCCACCACTTCCACCTACTACTGCATACAAGTTGGAAGACGATACACACAAATTGAGGGAGGTGGTGTGTGTATGTGTGTGTGTGTGTGTGTGTGTGTGTGTGTATCTGTGTCTGTGTAGAACAGTGCAAAACAAACTGAGCGGTTTGCAGCAAAAATTTCCCCAATGGCTTCTAAAAATTATCCCCCTTATCTACTCTAAAATTATCTTTCAAAATCCTTTTTCTGTCTTCTGGGTGGTGAAATTTGTCAACCCCCAGGAAACCCAACTACAAAGGAACTCATTCCCACAAGATTTCTCACACTTATAGCTTGAGAAGCAGATGGAGCTGGGGTTGATCTTGGCTCTGTTGACTACCCTCTAGGTACTGGACAGTTATTTAGTTTTCCAGAGCCTTCATTTCCTCATTTATAAAATGGGATAAATAACCCTGACCTCATAGGTTAGCTGTGAAAATTACATGAGCACACACACACACACACACACACACACACACACACACCCTGGTACATAACAGACACCAAATAGCAGTTATTACTTGTATGGCCACTTCCTCAGGAGACCCCTAGACAGCATGTGGCCTTGAGTTAGGTACTGAAAAAGGAAATTATGACATCTTGAAATCTATAAACCAACACAGAAATTAGCTTGTTTTAATTACAGTTCTCCACTATTAATTACAAAAACTGAGCAGATGCCAGTCAGTAGACACATGTGATACAGCTAACCCTCCTGATACCATAGGGAGGGGCTTACCATCTCAGTGCCCAGATGGGATTCCAGATAAGACTGAGTCCTGAGCACCCAACTAGTGACCCTGCCATCTTCCCTCTCAGTTGCTTCCTCGCCTTTCCAGCCTGTGCCTGGGAATCTTGGGGTATCACATTGCAGTAAGACAGGCCCACAAAGCCTTTATTGTAATCATGGTGGCTGTCAGCTTAAGGTTGTTCTCATCAGGCTACTTTTGTTGAACAAAAATAGCCCCTTAAACTTAGCAGAGACTCCTCAACCTCACATGTTCAGAAGCACTGATACAGATATATGGGCTATTTTTCCTGTTTCAAGATGTCCAGTTGAAAACAATCACCCCATATACAACTGTGAAGGCTAAAAAAAGGCACTGTTTTGTTGACTTGGCCTGGAATGACACCAATTCTTTATGAGGAGACAGGTTGTTTTACCTGGTTAGAAATTCTAAAGGTGCCTTTCTTATGTCTTGGGTGAATTCAATGAGGAAATTATAATAAATAAGGCCTGTTTTCCAGGAGAACAACTTATCAAAACTTGAACTCCCTAAGAGAAAATAATAAGAATAAAAACAAATGCCCATGGAGATGAAATAACTGGGAATCAGTGAGTTAAAAGGACACATCAAAAGTCATGGAATATCAGAGACAAGACATAGACTACCAAGAAAACATGCCTTCGGATCTACGGGGAAGGAACATTGTGTATGAAACCTTGAGGTCCCTGCCACATCTACGTATAGGAATCCAGAGCCCTGTGTGGTAGACACAGCCCCATCCACATGTATTCCTAGACCCTGACCAGAGAGCCAGTTGGACTTACTGGACTCACACAACCACAAAATCTTGGGCAGGTAGCAGATCTGTGTGGAACTAAGCTCAGCACATAAGTTCTTGAGCAACCTATAACCTGCATAGCTAGATCAACATAGGTTGATCATGTTTCTCTTTAGAAAGTAAGAGTTAGGAACTGAGTGACAGGCAATTTGTAGTAGAGGTAGATGTTAAAGGTGATTGGAAAGCTGCCTCTGATAGAAGGAACTGGGGCAGATGCAGTGAGCTGCAAAAGTGGATCAAAGTTACCTGGAAATGGGAATGCATGATGGACAAAGAAATCAGTCACAGAGGGCAGAACGGAACAAACATACAGAGGAGGAAGTACTTTATGGGGCATGTGTGTGGAAGGCTGGGGGCCACCGAAGTTCCCCTGTTACACGTCTGAAAAACAGTCTCTGTCTTTGGGTTCCTTGATGGGTTCATTATATTCTTGAAATGCATTCTACTTGTTGAGCTAGCTTAAGTGGGGGTTTTAGGCCTAGCACACAAATGGGCCTGATTGCATCACACCACCCAAATCTTTGGGGTACCCTCCCTTCAAATCATATCACCCAATAATGCTTTCTAGAAGCAAAAGGTCATAAGGTACAAACTGGCCTGAAATCTTTAATAGTCTCTAATAGGCAGACTATAGGGAGGACTTTAAAAGTCTATGAAGCCACCCAGCCAGGATCTATTGAGGCTCATTCATGTATCCAAATCAAATATACAATGGTTCTGTTCTCTACCTGGCAACAAGCCATTGTCTTTTCTGGTGAGGGGACTGCCTCGCCTCTTTTACCTGCAGGACACTATATCCGTTCACATCTATTGAGTCTCTTCTTTGTGGGTAGAACAAGAGGCAACACTGAACAGACCTGACACAGCTGCTATAGGTTTAGGATGCTAACAATAATATGGCCTGGCTTTAGTGAGGGCCAGAGAGTCTGTGGGCTGTCAGAGCAAAACTGAGGTGAAAGGAGGGGACCAAGTACTTTGAGACTTGCAAGAGACACAAAAAAGTGAGTTGTCCTTAACTGCAGAAGAGTTATGCTATTTGTCTATAAATATCTTGGCAGTATTTTTCCTCAGTGTTGTAGGGAAAACAGCATTTCAAAGGTTTGTATTGGTTACTTCAGTGTTGCTCTGACCAAAATACCCAATAGAAACAATTTAAGGGAGAAAAGGCTTATTCTGGCTCATGGCTTCAGAGGGCTTCAGTCCATCCTTGAGGGGAAGACAAGTTAGAGTTCACAGTGGTAGGAACTGCTGTTGAGACTTCTCAGATGACATGGACCAGAAAGCAGAGAAAGCAGGCTGGATCAGATATAAACTTCAAAAGTCAGTCAGACCCCCCACCTCTTCCTGAACGCTACAAAACCTTTAACATAGTACCACTGGTCAGGGAATAAGCACTAAAAACATTAAGCTGGTAGTGTTTTAGATTCCAACTACACCAAAGTTCTAAAACAACGTTGATTAGACTGAAGAGAAAAGACCTAGCTTAATCTGGAGAGAAAAGGGTTTGATGCTCCTTGGGCAATGTAGAAGATCTGGAGCATTTCTTAGACAAGTTGTTCACTTATCAAATACTTATTGAGCACCACTATGGTCCCAGATGTCTCGTCCCATGAGACAGTCAACATGGGAACCTGGAGAGAGGAGAGGGGACTGAAAGGGACAAGAGATGTGAAGAATGGAGACAAGACAGGCTTTCTGATCAAGTCTCATTTATTGAACATCTACACAGTTTTTATAGGGAAGCAGAAGGGGAAGAAGCTAGGTGGGTAAATTCCATTGTAACAGCACATTTGTTACAAGACCCTTGCAACAGAAGTAAATTTCAAAGTTAATTGTAAGTTCCAGTAAAGACCGCAATTTCACAGTTAGATCACAAGTTACAATAAATTTCACAGTCACATCACAAAGCCAGATTATTCCACAAGATAGAGAAGTCTCTCAACTGTGGTAGAAAAGGTCAGGGCAGAAAAACATGTTTTTTACAGTGCCACCTGGTTAGCCTTTAACTGGGTCAATTGTTGATGCCTGCAAACAGCCTGTTTCACAGACAATGGTTGCTGTTTTCTGGGGTGGGGGCCTACGGCTCCCCACACCCAGAGTTCGCCAGGCACATGGAGGAGCAAGGCCAAGTCTCAGACCAAGTTCTAAGTGCAGTGCACAAGAGACAAGAAGCTTAGGAATGCTCTAGTACTTTTGGTGCAACATCTGCTCATAGACAGCCTGAGATGAAAGGCAGAGGCTGGGAAGCTGAAAGAAATGGAGTCTAGGCTCACTATAGACTCTTCCTCTGTGTGTGTGTGTGTGTGTGTGTGTGTGTGTGTGTGTGTGTGTTCACGTTTGCGTATGGAGGTATGTGGGGGGGCAGAGGTCAATTTGGGGATCCTTCGTTTGGAGATAACCCACCTTGTGTGTTTTGAGACAGTCTCTCATTGGTTGACTTGGAACTTACCCATTAGGTTAGGCTGGCTGGCCAGCAAGCCCCAGTGATCCTCCAGTCTTTACCTTCTCAGCACTGGGCTTACAAGTGTGCCACTGAGCCCTGCATTTTATAGCTATTTAGGTAGGTTCTGGGGACCAAATTCAGGTCCTCATGCTTCTTTGCAAAGTACATCACAGACTGAGCTGCCTCTCCAGGCTCAGCTCTTTCCTTTTGATTTTCACTTGGATCACTCCCTCAGGATAGTATTACTGTATTTCCTTGGCTACTAAAAACAATCTTAAAATCAGCATTTTCCCCTTACAGCCAGACACATGCACAAAAATACTTTTCAAGTCCAAGAAAACTGTCATGCAATGTGCTGTGTGTGATCACTTAAGAAAGGCACAAATGTACCAAATCACCTGAATCTCAGGCCAAACTGTACATTTTCAACTTTATCATCAACACCATGTTCACCGGCTACACTCAGGCCCCACTAGGGAGACAATTCGCTAGCCCTTGGTGAGAAATAGGCCTCACCTATTAGAAGTACAACCACACAACCAGCTTGGGCAGCCAAACCGTGGGCAATAACATCCTACAAGCTTCTATTTATTGTTGCATCGCTATGGTAGTGTCCCCTTAGCATCGAAGGCAACCTGGGAACCTAGGAATTGTGCTGGGTGGGTGACCAGTCTTCAGACCTGAGAGCAGAAAGGGCACAGGGAAGTCGCGAGCAACTCTACAGGAGCAGTGCCTGCGTGCAGGGAGCCCTTAAGGGACAGTTCGGGCTTCCTGCTGGTACCTCGGAGGGAAATTCATGTTTTCCTAGGTTATGGGGAAGCAGTCTGCCTGCCAGAAGGGACCATATAGAGTATTTAATCAACAAGCATTAGCCTGTTCACAGAGCGCATCCCCTGCCCGGTCCTCCATTTCGCTGTGCTAAGTGGGCAGGGAAGCCTCAGAGAAAATCTCGGTGGGATGAGGTTCCTGCTGTAGGATGGTGGTGGACAGGAGGAAGGGAATTCACTAAATCATATTGGAAAGGACGTCTAGGATGGGAAGAATTAATCCAATGTGGGGAAGGCAGATAGGACTCGAAGGGAAGGGGAGAGGGGACAAGGTACACTCAACCTTTCATCACCGGCGAGGGAGATGGATGGTTTTCCGGGCCAGGCGTCTGGGCGCCCCGGCTCGCAATAGGGAGACGTCAGAACGCTCCGGTCCGGGGTGGAAGAGCCCCCGGCCCCTCCCGCCCAGGCTTCCATATAAAGTCCAGGGCCTCGTGGAAGCTGCAGCAGTGGCGCGCAAAGCGGTAGTGGCGGAGCTCCTCCGAGGACCGGTCCTCCAGTTGCTGCAACGCGGGGACAGCGTGCTCTCCGCCCAACCTCGCCACAGCACTCCGAGGGCTTCCCGCCGGGATCATGCGCTGCCCCGAGCTCCCGCTCTTCCTGTTGGCGCTGGTCCTCTGCCAGGTGCCTCCGGGGCCAGCTGCCCCGGTGCCTGCTGGCGGAGGGACAGTTCTGGCCAAGATGTACCCGCGCGGCAACCACTGGGCAGTGGGTGAGTGTCCGGACTGTGAGATCCCTGCGCTCTAGTCCTTGGAGGGTCTAAGCAGTTAAGGGGCGGGGGGGGGTCCTCTCTCCCCATCTCAGCGTTTTCCTAAAAACACCTATCCCATCTCCCCCGAAACTCCATCCCATCCTATCCTGTCCTGGGAAGCTTGGTGGGTCCCTCGCTAGCCACAGACTGGTCCCTTGATCCCTTTCTAATCCCTTAGTGTCTGTGCGCATCTCTGACTTCCTCACCGCATCCAGGCTGGCTCTCTAGGCGTTCTCCCGAACACCCCAGCCTCGCGTGCAGCTCATCTTAGCTTCGAAACTACCCAATGTCTCTTTTATCCACCCAACCTTGACTCTATCTGGCAAGGGGCTCTCCTTGAACAACTTTGGGGAGCGAGGTCCCTGAGTGCGTCCAGGATCCTGGTCCAGCCCAAGGGACTCAACCGCCGCCACCGCCAGCGTGAGCTTGAATCCAGGCTGCGCTATTGCACTGAACAGCCACAGGTTGTGAGGACCTGGGTCCGGCGCTTCTGGCCTGGGTTTCAAGTGCGCTCAGCGAGTGGTTCTCTTGAGTTTTCTCAGTCCTTCTACTCCCTTCACAGTAATATTCTTTTCCTGGTTCTTATGCCCTCATTTGTCCCCCAGCAGATTTCAGGAATCTCGCCTACTCTCCGAGCTCACCTCGTCCCTGCTGCCTGAAACCCAGCACTTTCCCAGTCCCTTAGACCAACGATTTCACCCTCTTCTTTCTCTCCTTACTCTTTTCTTCTGCCAACAAGTCCTATTTTCCAGGCACAGGCTTCTGGATCTCTTTGTCCCAGCCCCCCACCCCCAATCTAGGCCAGAGGACTGTCCTGCAGTGTGTGTTGGGGGAAGGCGGTAGGGAACTCGAGAGAGGGATCGCGGCCCTCAGAGCTTTTCAGAAAATAGGAGGCCAGTAGCAGCTAGCAGCTCCGGGTTCACCCATCAATTCTCGACAAGCAGGCACAGACTCGAAGAAATGCAGAGATCAAGGTCTCTAGATTCTTTTGCCACCCCTGTGAACTGCGACCACCTCAGTATTTCCCTAGTCCTTGCCCTAAAGAGCTTGTGTGTGTGTGTGTGTGTGTGTGTGTGTGTGTGTGTGTGTGTGTGTGCGCGTGTGCTGGAAAGGTACTTACTAAATCAACTGAATCTCAGATTCTAAGTACAAAAGAGGAAGAATTTGGGGGTGGGGTTAGAACTGTGACTCCTTGGTTTCTCTGTATTGTTTTGCCAGAGAGATCAAGAGCATTGGGCTGCCATCCTGTAGATTATTTATTTGCTAAAAGTCTCAGGGATGAAAAGATTTGTGATCTCTGACGACCACTAGGACCCCAAGATTCTGGGGCAGAGCAGCATGGGGTTTGGGAGAAGCTGCTAAGCCTGCATTTCTTGAATGAAGGATACTGAAAAAAAATTAAAGAACCCAAATTTAGGACTAGTAATTGTTTACAATAGGCTTTTGGGAGCTTAGCTCAAATGGCCACTGTCTGATCCATTCTCCATGCAGTAAGAAAGGTAAACTGATGTTTTCTATTGTCACATGAAAAGAGCTTATGATATACCAGGACAGCAGAGGTGGCTGGGGAATCAGGTATCATATCATTTGTGGTGCAAGCCAAGCGAACTCTGATCTGAAGTTCTGGAACTGGGATATTTGGGTACCTTTCCTTAGTCATCATCCATAGTGGTACTTGGGTATTCCGAACTCCAAATACAGTGACCAGTGCAACCTCAAATGCACTCTTTCTAATTTAATTTGATTTTTTAGTGCTAGGGATGGGATGCAAGGCCTGCACACACTAAGCAAGTACTTGACACTGAGTTATACCCCAGCCCCTACTGTATCTTTTTTTTAAAAAAGTTTTTAGATAAAGTCTCCTTAAGTTGCCCAGGCTGCCCTCGAACATGCTACATAGCACAGGCAGGCCTTGTACTTGGGATCCTCCTGTCTCAGACTCCTGAGTGACCAACTGTACTCTTTTTCTTTTTCTCCATCCTTTGCTGGCTAAGCAAAATTAGATAACAGCAAGAAAAATAAGGGAGGCGAAGTAGAAAAATCACACTTCAGCTATAATTACATTGTGTTTGGGGGACAAAACAGCTGTGCATCAGGTAGGTACCACTGGCATATGAACATCAACAAGGATGAGTGATATTGTTAGACTTTAGGTTTAGTTTTTGAATATCCCAAAACAATGCTTATCCTCTCCAGTTGCCAAAGACACACAGATTGGGGCATTTTCCCCTCTGTTTTGTTTCTTTGAATTTTGGAGGGACTAGGAGTGGAGCCCATATTAGAAAGTGATCTATCACTGAACAACACCACCAGCACTTGGCTTTTTGAGAAAGTATAGCCCAGGCTAGCTAGTATACAGGCTAGCTCTGTATAGCCCAGGCTAGCCTTGAACTCTCAATTTTCTTGCCTCAGTTTTCATAGTGCTGGAATTCCAGGCATTTGCCATCATACTTGGTTTAGTCACACTCTAGGACTAAATCTCTATTATTGTCTACAAGGAAGATGTCAAGCACAAATTTGCAAGCTCTCTAAGATAGTTTCTTTTTGCATGGTGCAGCAATGGAAAATGAGTTAACAGCTTGAAAACTTCCCAAATTCCTCCTGTGTGACTTGATGCTTATGGAAGTGTTTTGTGTGTGTGATGAAACTGCATGTCAATGTGAACAGTAGTGACTATTCCCTGTACTTCCACAAAATGCTCTTAGTTGCAACATTAACTTTAATGTGACGCACGATCGAAGACCTGCATTGGGAGACCCAGTGTCTGACTATACACAATCATTGCCCAGATGCATCAAAAACTGAAATTCACATTATGGACCCATAAAGACTATTCCTTTTTTCCCTTCCATTTCCGTGTGTGCATTTGTGTGTGTGTGTGTGTGTGTGTGTGTTGTGCATGTGTGTATGTGTGCATGTTTGGATGTGTGGGGGCATCTGTGTTCGGGTGCCCACAATCATCCTCTATTGCTTTTCCACCTTATTCATTGATGCAAGCTCTTTCAATCAAATTCTGAGCTCAAAGATATGGCTAGTTTTGCTAGCCAGCTTGCTCTGGGCGTCCTCTGCCTACCTCTTCTGAGGCTGGAATTACAGATGGGCCACCATGCTCACCTGTCATTTATATGGGTTCTGAGGATTTGAACTCTGATCATGTAAGTGCTTTAACCACTGGAGCAATCTCCCCAACCCCATAAAGACTATTTCTTAAAAGTACACAACACTTTATATATACATTTTTATATATTTTATTTGTTATTTTTATTTTATGTGTATGAGCATATTGCCTGCATGTATGTGAGTGTACCCATGTCATGCAATGCTGTGGAGGTCAGAAGAGGGCTTCGATTTCCCCTGGAACTGGAGTTAAGGATGGTTCATCGCCTCCATGTGGGTGCTGGGAATCCAACCCAGGTCCTCTGCAAGAGCAGTCAGTGCTCTTAACCTCTGAGCCATCTCTCCAGCCCCAACACTTTATATTTTAATGGCTATTTTCTCAAGTTAGGATAATTTCCAGGTTCAACTTTGAAAAAATTCATGAATGGCTATTTTCTCAAGTTAGGATAATTTCCAGGTTCAACTTTGAAAAAATTCATGTATACTTCAAATGTGCCCTTTAGTGGTACATCAAATGCTTTTAGGGAACCCCATCTCTTTCCCCACCCTCTGAGAAAGACTTTATTTTTTTAACTGCTTGTCTTTTGTCTATACTGAGATCTCCATTATTTTGATATGGACATATGACAGATGATGACGGAAGAGGTAGAAAGGCATTTCATCCATGTTGCCATGGAGATGATGATTTGGCTGACAGTAGCCAGCTCAAAACTGAAATCTGACCCAGGGAATGTGTGCTTCCCTGAGATATTATAGATGGTGCACGTCCTTTAATAACCAGCTTGTGGATGGAGAGGTGGGGAGCTGAACACAACATACCTAGGGGGAAGCACTGACATTTAGTTCAGTGTCCTCAGGATCTATGGTAAATCAATATGGGCAGTGGCTCTATCCTCCCATTATAGAAAAGTCCACAAACTTATTCAGGCGTGGCAAAAATGAAGTTCTTCATAAAAATATTTTTACCTCCCACCCCACTGCTTCATTGGCAATGATTCCTTTCTCATTTCCAGCATCTTAACTAGATGACAGGCAATTAGGGAGGCCAAGAGTGACCGAGGTCATTTCTGGGAGCATCAGAGTTCCAATGCTACCTTCCAGTCATCATGATTCAATTTCCTCCATGTAACTAAAGCTGACGCATCAGCTTCCTGTGAAGTTGTGCAACATAATAACCGTTAGGGCCGAATGCATGGCTATTTAGGGGACAGCTGGGCACCAGGTTAATCTAGCAGATGAGTGAAACAATGTAAGATGCTAATCTTTTGTTTGGGACAGTGTCCTTCACAGGGTCTTCAAACAGTGTGAAGAGTTCTCTCCTAAGTGACTTGGCAAGTGCTTCCTCTTAAAAATCTCATTTGAAGGCTTCCCAATACTAACAGAATTTTTTCCAAGTCATATGATGTCACAATATGCTGATATATGGTCCCTATTCCTCCTTGTAACATTGGCTATTTATAAATCATATCTTTATTTCCATATCTAAGAATGATGCTTTACTTCCCTAAATTCTTGGAAACTTAAAAGACACTTCAAAACAGCATAATGTAATAGAGACTTAACTCTGAGCTGATTAGAATCCTAGAACCTTTACTTATATCTGTGAGACTTCAGTAAGTCTTATTTTCACCAACCCATTATGGTGTCAATCAAATGAAAGAATCCACATTAAGGCATTCTGTAAACTGTCAATTGCAGCTCACGTGACAGCAATAAAGCTACAATGAGGACATCTCTCGTCAGGTGGACAGAGCTGCTGGAAAAGGGGCCTTTTTCAATTTTAAGCAACAGACGATCATCTAAGTATTATTTCCATAATGTTTCCCTGGACTATGTCCAATGCCAGTCAATGTTGGAACCACAAAGACTTTTATTTTGCTGTATGCTTTAAATCAAAAGCAGCAAAAGTCGATTAATAGTAGAAAGTTCAGTTTCAGAGAAGTGAGGAAAGTCAACTAAAGAAGGCAAGAAACTCCAAGTGTATTTATGCAAAGGACAGTGTTAAGAATATAGACCCGGGGACAAGATGTCTTAGCAGGTGAAGACACTTGTTGAAAGGCCAAGCCCACCCGACTTCAAACCCCAGAGCCTATATGGTGGAAGGAGAGAACCAACCCCTGTAAGTTATCCTCTGGCTTCTACACATGCACTGAGGCATGTGCGTACATGTACACATGAGTACACACACACACACACACACACACACACACACACACACACACACACACACACACACACACACACAATGTTAAAAACTAAATAAAAAGAATGCAGACCCGGAATTGTCCATCCATTTCTGATGTGTTATCCCCATGTGCATTTGTGAATTTCCATGCTTTTAGTACTTTGGCCTCTTTAACTGTACCAATCAATAATCAATTAATCAATCAACTAGTCTACTGACCATTTGAAAGACCCAAGAGAGACTCTGCATCGATGTGGCAACCATTAGTAAGAACTTGTTTTCCAACTTGTTTTTCATTTCAGTCTTCATCTACCACCACTCTTAGGTGAGGTTTTCTAGATTCAATTTCAGCTAAAATTCAGAGAAAGTTAAATGAAAAATTCCTTTGGTACAATTGTAAATCACACAAAGAAATGCACCAAGACTTTTATTATCAGCAGCAACTCAAAATTGGCCATGAAAGATGTTGAAATTTCATCTTTCGGGGGGAATAACATTCTGTGCACACAGAATTGATTTTAGATTTGGAAGGTTCCTTAGAGGTGATCTGACCCACCCTATTCCTTTTATAACTGAGAAAACTGAAGCCTGGGCATGCTAAAGCACTTGGCTGAGGTCACCCTGCTGGTTAGTACGGATGCTGGAGTCAAACGCAGGGTACTGAGTCACAGGTCTGAATTCTGGCCAGTTTACTACACATTTTAACTGAGAGTAAAATCTCTGTGTCGTGTATACACTAGCTCCTAGCAATAAAATAATGTGGTTTAGTTTGCATTTAAGAAAAAGTAGAATGTACATTATTGGTGTCCTTTTCAGTTGTTCATCTTTTGCTCCTCTTGGTTAAATTTGTGGCATTCTTGTTCGCTTTTGTTTTTTACAGGGCACTTAATGGGGAAAAAGAGCACAGATGAGTCCCAGTATGTGTCCAAGGAAGAAAGCCTGAAGGAGCAACTGAGGGAATACATCCGCTGGGAAGAAGCTGCAAGGAATTTGCTGGGCCTCCTGGAAGCAATGGGGAATGGAAGCTATCAGCCACCACAGCATCAGCCCCTGGGCGATCACCAGCCTACTTGGGATACAGAGGATAGCAGCTATTTTAAAGATGTAGGTTCCAAATGCAAAGGTGAAACTAACAAACTTGAGAAGTGGGGTAGGAGGTATTTGGGAAAAGTTGAAAGGAGGGGAAATTCAGTCAAGGTGCATAAAACTGCTTATTGTGTATGTTATTTTTCTCACAAAATACCTGACAGAAAGCAACTTGAGAGAGGAAGGACTTATTCTGGCTTACAGTTTGAAGGTACAGTTTATCTTGATGGTGAAAGACATGGTGACTAGAATATGAGGCGGCTAGGCACAGAGAAAGCATGGAGAGGTGAATGCTAGTGCTCAGCTCACTTTTTCTTTCCTTCCCTTTTCAGGACCTCAGCCCATGGGATGATGCAATTCACATTCAGGATGAGTTTTCCCACCTCGATTAAATCCATTGGAAAACTCCCTCAGAGGGAAGCACTGGGATGTGTCCCCTAGGTGATTCTAGATTCAATGAAGTTGACAGCATAGCTTACCATGACATGATATGTCTTCATAGTCCATAATTAGGCCAACACCCATGCATGCTAAGAGATTATTAGATAACTTCCATGTTATCTTTCCTTTCGGGCATAGCAGTTTTCTCTTAGAATAGAAAGAATACTAGTTCCAAAGACCAATTTAGGAATTTGTATTAGTAATTGTGTTCATTCAAACCATTGATAATAGACTTCACCAGAATTTTTGTTTGTAGTCCAGGGTGGTCTCCAACTTGAGAGTCTCCTGTCCCAGCCTCCTGAGTATTTGGAATTACCAGCGTGTGCCACCATGTCTGACTTCCTACTAGAATATCTTGATAGTAAGGCCATAGACTGTATTTGAGTAAATCCTGCTGTGTCTATTGATTTGTTTATTTTTGAAAAGCACTAGGG
The DNA here is from genome assembly GCF_000622305.1 of Nannospalax galili. Classification (NCBI taxonomy): domain Eukaryota; kingdom Metazoa; phylum Chordata; class Mammalia; order Rodentia; family Spalacidae; genus Nannospalax; species Nannospalax galili. Next base: position 2,229,992 of record NW_008343717.1, on the reverse strand, counting down.
GAAGGAAGGGCCTATCTGCAGAATATCTTCTTTTTAGAGGAGAGTGTCTTGTTTATATAAAAAGTTGTATATTTTCCTACTTTTTCCAAGATCATGTAATTTGGGTTGCATTCTAATATTCAAAACTCAGTGAACATATCTGAAGTCAACTGATTTGTCCTAGGTATAATCTTACAGAAGATAGGGCGATAAAATAACACCAAAATGGTAATGCTCCCATACAAAGACAGCAAATAAATGAGACAATAGATTTCATAGGAAGAAAGTAAGGCAGCTGGAAGTGAGGTGGCTATCGCCAATGTTTAAGAAGTGTCCATGAAACATACAGTAGAAGGGAAATAGTCATAGCAGGTGAAGACCCTCTCTGCTTCCTGGCCACCCTGAGGTGAACTGCTGTTGCTGTCTCATGCCCTCCCCACCACAATGGACTGAAACCTCTGAAATCATGAGCCAAAGTAAATACTCCCTTCTTAAAAATAGTATGTGAGGCTGGAGAGATGGATCAGGACTTAAGACTGCATGCACACTGCTCTTGCAAAGGTCTGGTGTTCAGTTCTTAGCACCCACATCTGGTGGCTCACACCACCTGTAACTCCAGCTCTAGGGGATCCGATTCCCTCTTTTGGCCTCTGTAGACACCTTCACTCATGTATGTGCATGTGCATACACACAAAAATTAAAAATAATAATGTAAGAATAGTAGTGGATAGTTTTATTGTTTACTATAATCCAAATACTAGGATAAACAATATACTCCATGGAGTGAGGAGTATGCTCACAATAGTGTCAGGAGGACGAGTCTTTTATTTATTTGGTGTTGAGACTGGAGTCCAGGGCCTTGAACATGCTAAGGCATGTGCTCTACAACTGAGCCACATCCCCTATCCCTGTACTTTAGAGGTGTGGAAACTGAATCACATTGCTTCTCATTGATGATGCCAGAGCAAAAGTCCAAGTGCTGGCTGCCTGAGACAGTCATTGACTTGCAGATCCAGGGACTGGTTCTTATTCATCTTATTGCACAGGATGCAGGATGAAGCAGATAGCCTTGCTTCTCTCTGTTCCTGGCAATGGATAATACTACTTGTGACTCACAGAGCTCAGAGACTTCCTTCTTCACTCCTTCATGGTGGTTAGCTTTTTGATTGATGGCCCGCTGCAGAATCTCAGGGTGGCCTCTCTGGAGGGAGGCTTTCTATTTTACATCCCTTCTGTCCATTGGGGACTTTCTATGTTAAATGCAAAGTAAAATTTCTTTTGTTGCATGAAGGACCTAGAGAGAAGGTCCTTTAGTATCTTCCACTCAGAAGGAAAATCTAGATCAAACGAACCAATAGAGAAATCAATACCAATGTTCTGCAGAGCTCTGAGTGAATCTTTTGTCATAACTATGTTTGCAGGTGTTAGATGATCAGTTTCCTTCTTTGTCAGAAAACCACAAGGTCTGAGGGTGTTGTGAACCTAGAGTTGACTTCTCTCTCAGTCCCTACTTGGCCATGACTTTTCTTGGTTGAGTGCTATCCGAAAGTTCCTATGAACTTAAGAACCATGTCCTTCTCGTTTGTTCGAAGAACACAAACATCGCTACTCTTAAAATCCTCAAAAATTTCTACATGCATTGAAATGCTTTGCTCTTGTAGCTCATTTGTAAAACACCCTCTATAAACACACATAACTGTGTTTTATAAACACACATAACTGCAGTGCATCATTATCTTAACCAAACAGCAGTGCCCAGTTGGAGCTGTTTTATTTCCTGAACTTGGCTCTGTCAATCATTGAACTCCTTTGAAAAATTCAAGTTCTTCTTCAAGGATCAAACATTTCTCATATTCAGAAGAATATTCAAAGCTTTGAGGACAATTCTGAAAGAATAGGTTCGGAGAGGTCTCTGTGTACCAATATGATAGGATGGATTGAGGAGACAGCCATGGACAGAGACTGCTTTAAAAGGGATGCTACGTCTCCCAATGTAAGTAAGAAAAGGTTGTTTTCATCTGACCAGACCTTGCTTTCTGCTCTTTATGTGCTGTTTTTCTTTTCCTAAGCTTAAAAACGCCCATCCCATTTCATTCCACCTCACCTTGAATAATTAGCTATTGCACACATCAGTCCTGTTTTCTCAGATACATTTCCCAGTAATGTGAAAAACAAATTCAATAGTGAGTTTGGTCTACGGAGAGCAAGACCGTTTATCATTCCTCTTGCTTTGGACATTCCGCCTCAATGAAAGTAAGTCATTATGAAAATTGAAACCATCTTATAATTATCTTATTCAAAAAGAAAGAGTGCCGAGAGGATTGGTCTATTAGAAATCCATATATTTCCCAGTGTCAGAGAGAAGTTTAATAATCTAGTCAAGAACTGCCAGAATTAGCTGCAGGAGCTTCCAGAGGCTGAAGGACTTTGTTTAAAATTAAAAACTCTCCACACATACTCTCTTCTCTCACCGCAGCCGTAAAACATCAAGTCCCGTTGCCAGTCTGCCCAGAGCTGTAGTTAGAAACTGAGCATTTCCTATGTTTTGATGACAAAGATATTTACTTAATTCAGAATGCTGTGTGGGAATGTATGCTGAATCCAGACTAGTGGCTCATAGCAGACAGGCTCCCAAGCTTTGCTAGCAAGAATGGCCAGTCATGTTGAAGTTAACCCTCATCTTTCATTTACCCTTTCCCTTTTCTCAAATCTTGTAATGCTACCCTGAAAATAATGGTATTGTTACCCCACTGTTTCTATAGCACGAGGTAAGTTTCAGGTCAGCACCAGAGTCTAAGCCATAACCTTGGACTTGGCTGTGGAATGTACTGATAGTCACTGAAGGATTTCTTTGTAACATAGATCTGTCCATTGTTCTTTGCAGCCTATGCTTTTCTTTTCATTTGTGGGCTTGAAGAAAGGGGGTAGAGAACGAACTCCAGAGGTTATTCTAAAAAGGAAACAGATGTGTAAGTTTAGCTTCACTTTTTTTCTTTCTATATTGAGATAGGGTCTTGCTATGTAGCCCAGGCACCCCTGCCAGCACTGGCGTTCCTTCTGCCTCAACCTTTCATGTAGCCGGGACTGCAGGCATGTGCCACCATGCCCTAGCCTTTGTTCTCATTTTAAGGGACCCCTCTTACTGTCTTGTCAAATCAGTATGAAGAAATAGAAGCATTTGTTTCTCATTGTTGGAAATGTTCCTCTGATGGTCAGCTTTCATTGTCAACTTGACACAACCTAGAATCACGTGGGAAGAGAGTCTCAATGAGGAGCTGTATGCTTTGAGTTGCCTGTGGGTGTGTCTGTGGAGCATTGTCTTGATTCACTTAGTTGATGTGCTGAAGACCCAGGCCACCAAGGGTAGCATCATCACCTAGGCAGGAGTTCCCAAACTTTAGGTGTGGAGAGATCAAGCTGAGCACCAGCAAGTAAGCAGTGAGCATACATTTATTCATTTCTCTTTACTCTTCACTGTGGATTGATGTGACTAGCTGAGGACCTGCCTTGACCTCCCTGCTGGGTTGGACTATTACCCAGAATTGTGAGCTAAAATAAACCTTTTCTGCCCTAAGTTGCTTTTGTCAGGTTATTTTATCACAGTGACAGAAATGAAACTAGAATAGTTCCCAAGCAAGTTTCACAAAAAGAGAAGGAACATGCAAATCAAGAGTAACTAATAACCAGGGCTGGAGGCGTGGCTCCGGAGTTAAGAGCACTGGCTGCTCTTCCAGAGGACTTGGGCTCAGTTCCCAGCACCCACATGGCGACTAATAGTCATCTATAACTCCAGTTCCAGGGGCTCTGACGCCCTCTTCTGACCTCCATGGGCAATGCACAACATGGGTGAACTTACATATATATATACAGGCAATATACTCAAACACATAAAAGTAATAACTATTTAAAAAGAGTAGCCAATAACCCTCTACTCACAGCAGTTTCTATACAGAAACAGTGAAAGCACCCCAGCGCCTTCACAGGATCTCAATCTCCCCAGCTAACCCAGCTCTCTTCTCTCCTTTTCCTTTTTACTTTGCTTTCTCTCCCTTGAGCCAAATTTCTCTATTCAATATTTTGATGCAGTAGAGGACTCCTATGGGTTCTCCCATATCCTCAGCTGGCTCATTTGATGGCCATCAGTCATGTAGCAGGAGAGATGGTGGCATCTCCAGGTAGGCTGGCAGTCAGGTGGTACAGTCTTGGCTCTGAGGAAGGAGAACAAAGCTAATTGGCTTGTGTGGGAATCCATGCCCAGCCCAGGGCTCATTAGCAGCTGCTCTACACAGTTGAACTTCAGAGCAGGTACCATTTGCCCAAGAATAGCAATACTTCCCTTATTAGAAACAAATGGCCGGTCTGAAAGCAGGAGAATCTAAATTGCCAGAGAACCTTGGGAAGAGTAATAAACTTCATCTAGGTGAAGAATAATAAGGTCTTGTTTCTCATCTCTTTGGGTAAAGGTTGTCATAGGGGAATAAAGAAGTATTTTAAAATGAAACTGAGCAGAAGCCACAGTGAGCAAATCACAATAAATTTAGAATTTTGGTGGAGACCCAAATGAATGCCTCTTCCTGAGCTGCCCACACTGATATCATTTCCAGATTCTGTTTGTAGTATATGATTCAGAAATAAGTGCTGATTGGTGAGCAAGGCATTGCCAGAGTAAGCCAGGAGAGAATGAAAGTCCCCCTGGCCCTTGTCTCCTTCCCCAGCTCTGTTCTAGTAATAAATAAAAATAAAACCTTTAATTTTCAAGATGGTCTAAACATATATGAGTAATCAGATCAGGGGACAAGTTTAGCAGATACAGCATTAAGACTTCCAAACATAGTAGTTCCAAGGGAGCAGGAGGAGTTACTTTATCTCTCAGGAGCATGAGTGATTATGGTATACTACGTGTCACCTGGGAAGCTTGTGAAGGCAGCAAACAGGGCTCCTCCCTCGAGGGCTCAGAGTTGACCCAAGAACTCACCTTTCTAAACAAGCTCCCAAGTGATGCTTATGGTTTATTGGAAATGTATTTACTGCTAGCATTAGATCCCCATATCACGCATGTGTGCTTAATTGTGTCTAATAATTTTGTTTAAGTTGGTAGACTCTCTGCTCTGGATTCTCAAGGGGAAGAAAGGAACCCCCAGCTGAAGGGACCATGACAAAGACAGCCTCCAAGGAGCAAAACAAAACCCTTCAGAGGCCGCGTTTCACAAGCATCAATTCTGCCGGATCATCAGCAAGATTTCCCTTGTGCAAATTACTTAGCTATTCTTGTATCTTTCAACCTTGACTAAACTCATGATTTTTGAGGAGCATCTTCTGGTTTGAACTTGTTTGCTGTGAACAGCTGCCTAGAAAGAGCCTTTTAATGAATGCTTTTTCCATCTCAGCTATTTGTTGATTGGATTCAGGGCCCCAATCTGTTACCATTCACAATAAAAGCTTAAACACATTGTTCAAAGGGCAACTTGTCCTCTTATTTGAAGTCTAAATGAGAGGACAGTGTGGCAGAACTGAAACATTTTGACAATGTACTTTCCTGATCACTGATTAAGGCAGAAGGAATGGTTAGTTGTTGTCGCTGAAGGCCACTTACTGAGTAGTGATTAATGCCACCAGGTGGGGTGGAGATTGGGGGTTGGCCTGCTTCATCACGTAGTAATCCTCTTATCTTTGACACTTACCACATATGACCATGTGTATTGTTACGCTGATATAACCTTGGGATAGTCCCATGTGTTTAAAATTATCATCCTCATTTAACAGATGAGGAGACAAAGGAGCACAGAGGTCAGGTGACTTGCCCAGAGTCACATGGTAGATGGAACTGGAATCCAGACATCCACAGTCATCACATTTTCTGAATCACCCCATCCTAAGCCTCCCTTTCAGCATACATAGCAAGCAACGCTATTGTTTCAGAATTTCTTTGCCAGTCTGGGTGAAGTTCACCAGGCCAGATGCATTCAGGTTCCTCATAAAAGGGAAAGAAAAATTCAAGAGATTTCCTTCCAGGTCTAGAAGAATGTGTCCTGGCCCTTTGTTAACACTCACCAGTCCCATTTTTATTATGACATTTGCACATGAACAGACTTTGAAGCTTCTTGCCATATGTTTAGGCTTTCTTCATTTAGGAAAAAAAATCACATTTGAAATTTTAGATTTATTTTGCTCTTGCTTTGTCAAAGAAACATAAGAGGTTATGTGTTCTAAGATCTTTTAAAACAATGTTGATTCAAAACATCCAATCTGAGAACTATGAGAGATGTGTTTTCTGTGTCCTTCCAATCACCTCCTCAGGGCCCCTGTTGTCTGCCTTGGGGCTCTTTGGACCTCTTTCTCAAGAACTTGATCACAGGACTAGGGAGATGGCTCAATGGGTAAGAGCACTTGGTGCCCAAGCATAAGGATCTGAATTTGAATGCCCATCAATCACTAACATAAAAGCCAGGTGTGGCAGTGCACAGGCCTGAAACCTCAGCTTTGTGGAAGGCAGAGACAAGAGGGGCTTGTTGGCTTCCAGCTTAGCAGCAGGTTCAGTAAGAAGACCCTGTTTCAAGGGAATAAAGTGGAGAAGGACACACAATATCCTCCTCTGGTCTCTTAAGAGTGGGTTCATGCATTCACACATAATGTGTATACACACACACACACACACACACACACACACACATCCCAAAACGTCGAACTAAAACAAATTTGATCATGAGTTTTCTCAGCTAAAGCCTCATGCTGTTAATAAAAGAGAGGAAACTCAGAAGGCTCCTTCTTCCAACACTGCTGCGGGCCCTGCTGAGTTTTCTTAACAGTGGCATGGCAGGCAGGCAGGAGAGCCGATGACTGAGCAGCAAGTAGCAACTGGCCCCAGCAAGGCTGTCACTTGTTTGCTAGTCTCCTGAAGCAGATGTATGTCCTGTGTCACTTTTCTCCATGGGTTCTGGCTGAGACAGAAGAACGGCTCTCTCAACTCTGTGGGCCCCTTATAGGGGCCTTAGTGCCAGGCTTGAGGCAGCATTCAAACCCTACTATTTGAAAGGTAAGCTCTTCCCTACCAGGAGGCATTGCTTCCTCATCACCTGGCTGGCAGCCTAGAGCATGGTGTCCAGCAAGCCTCTTCCACTGGGACTTGCTCCTAAATCCATTGTGAATGAACATGTCTTTGCTAAGATTTAGAGCACATAACTATACCTGGCTGCAAGGGCAGCTGGGAAGTGTAGTTTCCAAGCTTCTTCTTTGAGAACATGGTACTAAAATCATGGGACCTACCAAAAGGGGAGAGGATAGGTATAAGACAGGGTCAATCACAAATAGCCAATGTTGCCTCCTTCAAAAAGATTTTCCCCATTGAGCTTCTGTACTCTTATGCCAAAAACCAGTTAGCCTTCAGCCTGGGGTTCTGGGAAAGTAGGGTACAGGGGAGACTATAGAACTGCTGTCTATAGCACACAGTCCAGCTGTGTACACAGCAAGAAGAGAAGAGTACTTCTAACAGGAGGCAATATTGGGAAATCCTTACACAATTAGGGCAATTAAGATGAGGCATCTGAAAGGGAAGGCAGCAATAGCAGCCTCAAATTCAGTCTTTTGAGTGTGTGTGTGTGTGTGTGTGTGTGTGTGTGTGTAAGTGCTATGGGGTAGATTGCCCTGGGTAATCTGACAATCTTCACTTATGATCAGAGGTTCATAACACACTAAACGGGCAGCTCAAGCAATGCAGTACAATTTTCAGCCTCAAAATGCACCCTTCCAGTTCCCATTGGGGGTGTTTGATCATCACAGAGCACTCTGACCCAGCTGGGATGGAGCGGGAGTAATCTAAGCAGAGTGTGGGCACTGCATCATCCACTCCTACCAAATGGACTGCTTGATTCAGACACCGTGAACTGTTCACAATAGGTCCTCAGCCATGGACTCTGTCCATTCCCAACATGCAGTAGGTTGCTGCAATAAGGAGATTCCTGCCTTAGCCTGTCCTATTTGTGTCTTCTCATTACTCCACTCAAATAAAGCCCAGATACGACCTTTCTTCAGCTCCCCTAGCTTCCCTCCCACTGTACACGGTCCACATATATCATCTAGTGTGTGGCCTGGTAGAAGAGGCAGATTGTTACCGTGACCCTGAGTGCCTTGAGAGGCCATTGATCAATGTATAGGGATGAGTCATAGTCTGAAGGGACCTCTCATAACCTCAAGGAAGAGCATGACAGCACTGCTTTCTGACATCAGGATCACATCTTACTTTTCTTGAGTGCTGTCTGATGATATTTTTAAATGTAAAAATCCTTTCAGAGGAAACTGGGAAGACGTCTCAGTCACTAAAGCACTTGCCATGCAAGCATGAGGACTTGAGTTTAGATTCTCATGTAAGGGGAGGTAGAGACAAGTGGATTCCTGGACCTTACTGGCCAGCCAACCTAGCCAAGTCAGTGAGCTCTGGGTTCAAGTAAGAAACTTGTCTTAAAGTGTAAGTTGGAAACCCATTGAGAAAGGCTCCTGATGTCAACCTCTGGCCTCTACATGCATTTGCATACATATACACACACCACATGAACACGTATATACAACACATACACACACACACAAATCCTCTCAGACTATTTTAATAAATTATTTTCGGATGAAATTTCTTTTAATGTCTTACACTAATCATTGACAACTCAGAGCCCTTTCTGGATATTTGCGGCAATTTGATTTTTAGTTATATCTATATTGATTGGAGACTGTTTTTAAGCACATGTGACAAAACTGAACTAAACAAAACAGTATCTATGGTTTAAAGAGGACAGAGGTTTAATTTTTCTCAACACAAAAAAGGCTAGAGGCAGGCAGTGGGTCAGTGTAGTGATCCATATATTCAGAGGGCTTTGTGATTTCAGTCACATGATGGCTGCAGCATCATGGAGGAGAAAGGAAACAGTGAAGAGTAGGGTCTATACTATGAAGGCAAAGCTCTCCCAGAAATCTTCAGTGTTTGTGTTTTGATTTGAACTCTATGATGTGATCAATCACTGCTGGCAGCCAACGAAACAGAAATGTCATTTTCAGAACAGGACACTGTTACTGTATCACACCTCTAGCTCCCCCTTCAAAAAACCACTAAAACAAAAACATTCCTACTTAATAAGAAAAAGAAGAGGATGGATGCTGATTAGGCAGCTAGTGGTCTTCTCCATGTCAGCTAGGATGAGGGTGGATCCTGGAAAAGAGCCAAGATGGAACTAGGGGCTGCTATGTCCAACATGACCAGAAGGCTCTTAGACAATGGGTCTCCATATCTGCTCCAGATCCACATTTCATTCTGCATGTGGTATGCCAGAAACTCACAGTTTACAGACAGTGTGCTGTCTTCCTGGCCTTGCCTCTTACATCCCTGAAAGCAAGAGGCTGTAGTAAGGACCATGGTTTTTTTGTTTGTTTGTTTGTTTGTTTGTTTCTTTAGGATGGATGTCATCTTAACTTTTGAAATTAAATCCAAGATGGGACAATTTCTAAGTATCTATTCACACAAGAAAACTACACTCCATGCTCTATCACATCCATCTGTCCTCAGGGTTACATTATGGATATGCACATGTGGGAGGTACATTTACACTCCTCCACTTTCCCTCAAGATCAGGGGTCTAGGTAAGCAAAGTACACCAGGTAAGTAGTCTAGACTCTGCAGAGTCTACACCTTTGTTTCCCTGTGGTCAGACTCTAATTGGTTGGAAATGAGTGAACAATTCTACAAACTCTAGATGGAAAATAGACTATTGCAGACCTTTAAGAATAAGCATGGTATCAAGTAGGATTCCTGTGACTGTTAATAGTGGAAAACGCTCAACTTGGTTGTCATAAGGAGAAACAGGCTATCTCGTGTGTGTGTGTGTGTGTGTGTGTGTGTGTGTGTGTGTGTGTAACTCCAGAGGAAGGTGGGGACAGTGGTGCTTAGGAATATTTTGTTTGATTTAACTCAGTGCCTTGGAGATATCTTCAGAAGGGCCCAGGAGATGACTCAGTGGATAAAGGCGCCTGACATCAAGCCTGATGACTTGAGTTCAGTGGAACCCACGTGGTGGAAAGGAGAGAGCTGACTTCCACAAGTTGTCCTCTGACTTTCATATGTGGCATGTGTGTCTCTATCCTCACGTAAATAAATGAATGTCATAAAAATTTAAAGATATCGTTAGGGATAAGGGTCTTGCTATCTTTTCACTTTGACAGTATTTCAGTTGTCTCTTTAAATTTTATTTAAATATTTATTTTATTCTTAATCATGTGTATATGTGTGTGGGGAGGAGGTATGTGTACATGAGTACAGTGCCTGTTGAATCCAGAAAAGGGCACTGGATCCCCTGGAGCTGGAGTTACAGGCAGTTGTGAGCTGCCTGACATGGGTGCTGGAAGCCAAACTTTGGTCCTCTGCAAGAACAATATGTGTTCTTAACCACGGAGCCATCTCTCTAGCTTCTCTTTTTTTTTTTTTTAATTATTTAATAACCACATGATTAGAAGCATTTCATTACAGCATTAACATATTCAATAACAATTTCCAGAGCAAAGATGCTTCTCTTTCAAAATTAGCTGTAAATTTTGAGGTTCACAGTTAAATTAATACAGTTATACAATATTGAACTCAGTATAACCCTTATAAGACATAAAATTGAATGAGGTTTTAACTTTTTTTTTTTAAATTACAACATAGAATAAGTAGATTTAATAAATGTTTATAGCATATTTCATCCAACAGCTGTGGAATATACATTCTTTTCAGCAGTCCAGGTAACTTTTTCTAAAATAAATCACATTTTTTTTATTCTTATTCTTTTATGAAGTTAGTTAAAAATTAATGAACAAGAAATTAAAGAGACTGCGCTGCAATTAAGTTAGAATATTCTAACTGGAAAACAATTACTGTGAAACTATTTACATTCTCATAGAATTATAAACATTTCTCAAGGAATACTTTACAGCACAACTTTTTTTTTTTCATACAGAAGAATTCATTCCAAAGCAATTGACATTGAGACGTTTTCACATGCATTTCTAATCTCTATATAAATGACTATTGCTGGTCGTAGTCGCCCACCTTCTGAGCTCCTCGGCATCTGAGCATGAATACAAACTCGTCAGATAGACAGACTTCCTCTCCCACTAGAGGCTCCATACTCTGCCATCCCTGTCACTGTCCACTGTGTTGTCAGCACCCTCATCCATTCCCCCCTGTCTGCCCTTCTGGTAAATCTAGTCAGCCAGAGGTCCCTGTTCCAGGAGGGTCAG
>NW_008343717.1:2203774-2213519 GCF_000622305.1 Nannospalax galili | reverse complement strand
GCAGAGAGCTGCGCTATAGACTTACCCGAAGAGGCCTGAGGATAGTAGTGCAGGCTAGGAGAGTTAGCCGGTGGTGCAGGCCCAGGGAAGCAGAGAGAGGTAAGGGCGGGGCCAGGACCAGAAGTGGTGCTCCTGGAGCCCAAGAAAGGGACTGAGTTTCTCTGGGTGGGAAGGGTCAGGAAGCAGTATTGGTTCCCCAGGTGTCTGGGGCCCAGAGACTAGGAATGGCGCAGGGCCCAAAATAGGAGTATAGAACGGGCGAGGCGGGGGATGGAAGGGTGAATGTCGCTTAGGGAGTCCCGGCGCGGAGAGCTGCGCTATAGACTTACCCCAAGAGGCCTGAGGATAGTAGTGCAGGCTAAGAGAGTTCTAGCTTCTCTTTTTTAAAAATGTTGACAATCTCACACATGTATATATTGTACTGTGAACATATTCACCCCAGCTACCCTCTCTTGCTTCCCCTCACTCTCACAGACCCTATTCTTCCCTATTAGTCCCCCACACACTTTCATTTCACACCTGGCACTGGGATTTCTGTTTAAAGACTCACAGCTTCTGGGAGCAGCATTATCCGTTCATGTAAGGTAACTCCATTTAAACTTTTTTTTGTAAATATTTTATTTATTATTTTTATTTTATGTATATGTGCATATTGCCTGCATGTAGGTAAGTGCACCCATGTCATGCAATGCCCACGGAAGGCAGAAGAGGCTGTTGTCCCTGAAACTGGAGTTACGGATAGTTGTTAGCTGCCACGTGGGTGCTGGGATTCAAACCTGGGTCTCCTGCAAGAACAGCCAGTGTTCTTATCCACTGAGCCATCTCTCTAGCCCCCCATTCAAACTTTTTAAAAGTTAATTAAATCTTTCATTTACTTTAAAAATTATTTCTAGTTCTATCTATTTACCTGTGAATTTCATAATTTTGTTTTTTTACGAGCTGAGTAATGTTCCATTGTGTATATGACTATACCTTTATTATCCATTCGTCAGTTAATGGACATCTAAGTTGGTTCCAATTTCTGGCTATTATGAAAAGGGCTGCAATGAACATGAATGAACAGGTATTTCTATAGTAGTCTTTTGGGTGTATGGCCAAGAGTGGTATGACTGAATCTTATGGTAGATCAATTTTGAGCTCTTTGAGGAATCTCCACACTGATTTCCATAGTGACTGCACCAGTTTGCACCCCAACCAGCACAGTGATTGAAGATTCCCTTTCTCTACATCCTCGCCAGCATTTATGTTGTTTGTTTTTTGGACCCTAAGTTATTCTGAGTGGGGTAAGATAAAATCTCAAAGTAGTTTAAATTTGCATTTCCCTCATGACTAAAGATGTTGAACATTTCACAAAGTATTTCTCAACCATTTGTATTTAATCATTAGAAAATTCCCTGTTCAGCTCCTTACCCCAATTACTAACTGGGTTGTTTGAGGATTTTAACGGTTACTTTTTTACTTCTTTGCATATTCTAGATTCTAACCCTCTGTCAAAGATATAGCTGGTAAAGACTTTTTCCTATTCAGTAGGTTGCTTCTTCCCTGGAATGATGGTGTCCTTTGATGAACAGCTTTTCAGTTTCATGTGGTCCCATTTGTCCATTATTGAACTTAACACTTGTGCTATGGGCGTCCTGTTCAGAAAATCCTTTCCTGTGCTCATAAATTCCAATACATTCCCTATTTTCTCCTCTATCTGATTTAAGATATCAGTATCAAGTGTTATTTGAGGACCTTAATCCATTTGGAGTTGAGTTTTGTGTATGGTGAGAGATGGGGATCTAGTTTCATTCTTCTACATGGCACTATCCAGTTTGACCAGGACAGTTTGTTGAACCTACTGTCTTTTCTCCAGTGTGTATTTGTGGCTCCTTTGTCAAAAATCAGGTGGTTATAAATGTGTGGATTTAAATCTGGGTCCTCAATTCTATTTCATCAATTAATGTGTCTGGTTTTTGTTTGCTGTTGTTTTGATAGGGTCTCCCTAGTTCCAACCTGCCTAGAACTGACTGTGTTTACCAGGCTGGCCTCAATCTCACAGGGATTCACCTGTCTCTGCTTCCCAAGGGCTGAGATTAAAGCCACATGCCATCATGCCAGGCATCAATGTATTTGGTTTCATGCTAGCACCATGCTGTTTTTACCATAGCTCTGTGGTATAATTTGAGATCAGAAGGTTTTTTTTTTTTTTTTTGCATGTTTCCATATGAAATTTGAGATTATTTTTGAATTTCTCTGAAGAATTGTGTTGGAATTTTAATGAGTATTGCATTGAATTTGTGGATGGTTTTTGGTAGAGTGATCATTTTCATAATATTAATCTTCCTGATCCATAAGCATGGGATGTCTTTCCATCTTCTGGTATCTTCTTCAGTTTCTTTCTTCAGTGTCTTAGAATTTTTATTGTATAAGTCCTTCACTTGTTTAGTTGGATTTAATTTAAAAAACTATCATACTTGGGTGAAGTAACCTAGACCCAGAAAGACAAGCACTGCATGTTGTCTCTCATAGCTGGATGCTAGCTTTGAAATCATATATATATATGAAATGATATATATGAACTCATATATATATCATATATATATGAAATCATATAATATATATTCCAATTTGAAAATTAAAAGAAGTCACGAAAGTAACAAACAGCCATAGAGTGGGGGAAGGGTTCCTGGGAGGGGTGACAGAATGCAGTGATATAAAGGGAAGAAGGGAATAATAAAGTAGGAAGGGCTAAATGTGGTGCAGAATGGGAAGGCAGGACAGAAGAGGGCGTATGGGGAGGGATAACTAACACTAAAAGCATTTTGAAAAGCCCATATGGAAACCTCTACTACAGAAGCTTCTTAAAGTATACACATACACATTATAAAGAGGGATTAAAAGGAGTTACCTTGTAAGAGGGGTACGTTGCCCCTACTAGATGCTATAGGTTAACAAAATAAAGCCCCATTGCGAGGAATGGACTCCCTGTCTTGAAGCTGTTGATGAGGGGTCCCATAAACCCTCAAATAATACTGGCCATTGCCCCTACTCTTGGTTACCCACCAGAACTCCAGGATTAGACCCTATTGCCAAAGACACTACATACATGAACTGGTGTTGACTTCAAAGCCTCATCTCTCATGGTTACAAGATGGCTGTTGGGATTCCAGGTCATATCCTGAGACAATAACAACCAGAGGCAGAGGAGGGACCGTCTCTTTGAGCCTTGGTTCCTTTTCTTTTCTTTTCTTTCCTCTTTCCTTTTTTTCCCCTCCCCATTCCCTTTCCAATTTTTTGTGGTGTTTGGTTAGAACTTGGGTCTTTGCATATGCTACATAAGTGCTTGATCACAGAGCTACATCCTCAGTCAGGCTTTGCCTTCTTAATCATAATAACCCTTCCTAGAGACCTCTGATTCCTTCATATTCAGCTATCAGCTCAGTTACATGTGGCTGTAAACCAGTCAGTAATGAAGGGCCTGGATCTGGGATGGTCACAAAACAGCATGAGCCTCAACTTTTGGGATCTCCCAAAAGCCTGGCTCTGTCCACACAGCAATTGCTGTTTACTGCAAATATTCTAAGTTGTGTTTCACTCTCATATTCTCATCCACAGTCCTTTTGGACGGTCATTTACTTTAAAATAATTTCTTTATTATTTTTATTTTTTGTGTATGAGTGTATTGCCTGTGCACATGTAACCGCACCCATGCTGTGCAGTGCCCTCAGAGGTCAGAAAAGGGTGTCAGATCTCCCTGGAACTGGAGTCATATACAGTTGTTAGCTGCAATGTGGGTACTGGGATTTGAACCCCAGTCTTCTGCAAGAGCAGCCAGTGCTCTTAACCACTGAGTCATCTCTTCAGCCCCTTGGACAGGTTTTTTTTTTTTTTTTTCTTAACATTTACTATTTTATTTCATTTATTTTTATTTGTATGAGAGGTTTTTGTTGGTTGGTTGGTTGGTCTTTTTGAGACAGGGTCTCTCTGTAGCCCCAGCTGGCCTGGCCTGGCACTCCCTATGTAGACCAGAAATCTGCCTGCCTCTGCCTCCTGAGTGCTGGGACTAAAGGCAGTGGGCCACTACACCCTAGCATATGAGTGTTTTGCCTGCCTGTAAGTGCACCGGTGTTGTGGAGACCAGAAGAGGAAGCTGGATCCCCTGAAACCGGAGTTACAGATGGTTGTTAGTCACCAAGTGGGTGCTGGGAACTGAAGCTTGGTGCTCTGCAAGAGCAGCCAGTGCTCTCAACCTCTGAGTCATCTCTCCAGTTCCCCCTTTTGGACAGCTTTAAGATCTTGAGACTTTCAAAGCAAGAAGCAGTTTCCTTTTTTTTTTTTTTTTTTTTTTTTTCTCATTTTTACTAGTCTTGCAAGACATGTGGCCTTTATTTTAACAATCAGAATAGTTGCTCTGACTCCATAGTGGAAATAAACATCAACAAGGAGGAAATAGAGAGCTTTGGATGGCGCTTCTCTCTGCATAGCAGGTTCTCAAGCTGCCTCAGCTGCAACAGCCAAAATGAGCAGGCAAAGGAACAAGCATGTGGGGAGTGGACATGGGGGATAAACTTGAATTAATAAAAAGAGAAACAGGAGGGCAGATTGCAGCAGGAGCTCCTTTGTCTTACCTCCTTGGGATGTTTGGGATGGGGAGTGGGAATACCATGAAGCAGCTTTCACTTTGTAGTGAGGTAGTCAGGAATCTGAGTCTGCAGCTCCAGGCTGCTGATAGATGGGCTCTTTGCCTGGGCAGTGTTTTAAGAATTAGAACGAGCCAAAAGGCATTTCAAAATTAAGGACTTTCATCTAAAACTTCCAGCTTTTGCGATACAGGAAGAGCTGTCATCAAGCTTCTAGCCTCAGAAAACAGGTGCTGGGTGCTGCTGCTCCTGGAGAGAGAAAACTTGCTGCACCGGGGTGCTCACTCCTGTGCCCATGCTGGGTGCTTCAGTTTGTGCTGCAGCATGTCAGCAGCAAGGGGACAGCCCCAGTGGCTTACTCAACAGTAGTGTTTGAATTCCCTGCTGTGGTTCTCTACCTGGAATGCAATGTTTGGGAGAGGTGTGTCAGATTTGCTCCTCTGGCTGATTTGCAGATTCACACCTTCCCACTGGATAAAGAAGGACGCTCAGCAGGAAAAGCGTCTAGCATGCCAGGCGGTGCTGTGCTGAGGCGGCTGAACAGGTCCCAGGAGACAAAGCCAGGCCAGCAGCGGAGGAGTGTTTGGGACCAGATTATCTGGTTCCCAAGACTTCTGTTAGAAGCACTCACTTGCTCTCCAAATAAACCAAAAACCAAATATTACCCAGAATCTCACTGAATTTCTGGGGTCTGTGTGGACCTGTGCCTGTTCAGCCACACCTAACTTTATGGTGCTTCATGTGTTTGTGAGAGAACTAAAACACATTTTCTCACAGAATGAGCAAACATGGTTCAGGGAGTCTAACTTCCCAAATAGAAAAATCTTACCATGCTGTTCCTCTACCTTTGCCTTGCTGGTGGTGGAGCCCAGAGCTTTTGCATGTTAGGTGAGAACTCTCCCATAAAGCTACATCCCCAGCCCTCAAGTTCTGGTAGCATCCATCTGGGTCCAATCCAGGTCACCTCATGGAGAGTGAGGGTTGAAGACATCCATTCCTCTCTCCTCTTCCTCTTTTCCTGAGGGCTGGGCTGGACAGCCTGTGTGGCTTGCTTCTGGGACTCTGGGCCTGTGGGCTGTACAAAAGCAAAGATGCCACCACAAACTACTGCCTCCTACTCAAAAAGCCCCAAAGGACATGAAAGTGAAGTTGCAGTTGTTATAAGCTTACAGCAGTGGCCAATAAGGCTCAGGTTGTAGCCTGATATGTAGTCAGGGCCACCACAGCTTGTTGTAGAATTGCTAGATGAGCCATGGCTTCCAGAGTACAGCCAGGGAAAGAAAGTCCCAGGAGTCCTCTGTGGTGAGGTGACTTCTGATTTAATTTCTTGTAGACCTACCTCAATCAGGATTGTCCAGCTGGTTTCTGCAGAAGAAGAGACTGAGTGTGATGACTAATCTTCATTGTCAATTTGACTGGATTTAGAATCACCGTGGAAACACATCTCTGGGTGTACCCGTGAGGATGTTCCCAGAAAGGATTAACTGAGTAGGGAAGACTCACCTTGAATATGGGTGGTACCAACTCACAGGGTGGGGTCCAAGGCTGAATAAAAAAAGAGAAAACAAAGTGAGCACCAGCATTTATCTCTCTCTGCTTCCTGACTGAAGACATAATGTGACCAGCTGCCTCATGCTCTCTTGCACATGCCTTCTATACCATGAGGGACTGTAGCCTCAAACTATGAATAAAAATGAATCCTTCTTCCCTTAAACCTCTTCTGTCAGGAATTTAGTTACAGTAAGGAGAAAAGTAATGAATACTCTGAGTCTCAAAACAAGCACTTTATGGCTTGAGATACACGCTAGGCAGGTACTCTTATCTGGCCCCTAGAAGTTTATTGCTTCTGGTTGACCCTTCACATTCATAGTTCTATCTTTGCTGGTACCTTCTGAGATCTGTTCCCCTGAACCAGCACCTCCCTATCTTTTCTCCCACAAAACCTCCATGGCAGTCCTTATTTTTGGCAGTACTTAAGCATTTCTTGTAAATGCTCACATTGTAACTGTCTTCTAGTTTCATGAGCAATGGTATCTGAAGGTTTTGTCTCATTCACATAACATTTAGGAAGAGAAAAGAGAGGAGGGGAAGATGCCATCTGTGGTGGGGGAGCGTGTTCCCCATAGCCTCCAAGTATTTGGACATTTTTGTCCCCAGTTGGTGATGCTGTTTTGGGAGGTCTTAGAAAGTGTGGCCATGCTGGAGGAAGCACTGGGGGCGGGCTTAGAGAGTTTTAAGGCCTTGCTGGATCTCCAGTCACTCTCTGCTTCCTGTATCTGCTTGAAGATGTAAGGCCTTAGCTTCTGCTCCTCCTCAAACCACCTCTGCCGCCATGTCTTCCCACCATGATGGGCTCTTGCCCCTTTGGAGTCCTAATCTAAATAAACTCTTCCTTTTATAAGTTCCCTTGGTATGGTGTTTCTATCACAGCAACAGAAAAGTAACTAATACACCATCTCACCAAGCTGAGGGACAACTAGAAATCTGTCCTTTGGGACTCCTTAAGAGACAGAATATGAAGGAGATGCCTTGGGCTCTCCCAGTAGGAAGGAAAGCAGACATCATTTTAGCATAAGCTGAAGTCACACTTGGAATCCAGTTGAGTATTTCAGAACAACATTTAAAGTAGACAATTTCATGTAATTTGAGGTATGTGTAGCCAACCCCTTGTCCCTTATACAACAGCGCTCTGCTCACTAAGAGTTAGCAGTCTCCTGGCACTTGGCTCACTAAGAGTTAACAGACTTCTTCAGACTTTGTTGATACAGAGGCTTGAGGAGGGGGCAGTCTGCCCCCAGCTGTTTTCCGGAATGCTGGGAAACAGGTTATTATATCCCTCCCATCTTCGAACACATCAAAGGAGGTCTGTTACTGGGCCAGTCTCCACAGCCTTGAACACATTGTACTGTTTTCTTACTATTACAATGGGAAAACTCCTATATGTTTTGCACTGCTTGAGCACATATCATATGTAAACTTGATGTGAACTTCGAATGCTGAGCTGTCCATGAAGGCTCTCAGGAGGACAGTGAAATTGCTGCAGAATAACATAGACAGAGGACTCTTGTTCTAATTCCAGTTTTTCAGCACCGGTCAAGTGGGTTGGGGGGTGGGGGGGTACAGGTATGTAATTTAAGAACTATCCCAAGGACTCCTTATCTATGAGTTGGAAGACATGAATGAAATAAATCCATTTGACTCTAAGGCAAGCCCCAGGTTACTATGTCATAGCTGTCTGAGATCCCAGAGTTCAAAAAAAATAATCCCTTCCTTGAGACGAGACCGTTAATGTCTATTTTAAGAAGTAGGTGGGTGGATAAAGCAAAGTCTTAACATTGGTTCCTACCTACAATCATCAGGTATAAGCAAACCTGTCTTAGTTACTTTCTCATTGCTGTGAGGGAATATTTTGACCAAAGCAACTTAAGGCAGAAAGCATTTATTTTGACTTACAGTTTCATATGGATATGGTCCATCATGGTGGGGAAAACATGCCAGCAGGCAGGAAAGGCATAGTGGTGGGAACAGGAGCTGGCTGGTCACATTGCATTTATACTCAGAAAGTCAAAAGTGAACAGGAAGTTGGGCAGGGCTATATAAAGCTTTAAAGACCACTCCCAGTGGCCCACTTCCTCCAATGAGGCTCCGCTTCCTAAAGGTTCCACGACCTTCCCAAACAGAGCCACCAACTGGGACCAAGTGTTTAAACATTTGAACCTATGGGGACAGCTCACCTTCAAACCACAATGATCTCAGTCATGTTTACATATTGGTGGGTGGTCATTCAAGTCATGCAAAGGATGTATATGATCTCACATGCCTGAAGTTCTACTGTTAGAGAGCTGTTCTTTGGTTTTGTTTTGTTTTTTTTTGTTTTTTTTTTTTTTTTTTGCCCTCAGAAATTTTCTCTTAAAATGTAGATACATCTAGCCCAGCCAGGCTTGGTAGTGTATGCCTTTAATCCCAGCACTCAGGAGGCAGAGGCAGGTGGATCTCTGTGGGATTGAAGCCAGCTTGGTCTACATAGCCAGTTTCAGGCCAGCTGGGGCTACAGGGAAACCCTGTGTCAGAAAAAAAACATGTAGATACATCTAGATGGGTGACCTATGAGTACATCATTAACATCTTGGTACTTAAACCAAGTACTAGAGACTAATCTGAGTGGAAATCCACTGTGTAGAGCAAATCAGACAAGAGAACTAAACCCATGTCCTCCTGGCTGTAATTTGCTGATCATTTATCAAAAATTTTTCCTCCCTAGAGACCTAAAAATTCTACCTGAAGGAGAACTTATTTTTTGTCTCAGACTTAAGAATTGAGCCAGGTGTGATAGTGCATACCCTTAATCCCAGCACTGGAAAGGTAGAAGCAGGTGTATTTTTGAGTTTGAGGCCAGCCTGGTATACATATTGAGTTCCAGCCCAACGACCCTGCTTCAAAAAGACAAAAAAAAAAAAAAAAAAAAAAAAAAATACAAAAATCACTTTAAAAATGTATTATTATTTTTTATTTTATGTGTATGAGTGTATTGCCTGCATGAATGTAAATGTATCTGTGTCATGCAATGCTTATGAAAGCCAGAAGTGGGTGTTGGATTCCCCTTGAACTGGAGTTACAGACTCCAGTTAGTCCCATATGGGTGCTGGGAACAGAACCCAGGTCCTCTTCAAGAGCAGCCAGTGCTCTTAACCACTGAGCCATCTCTCCAGACCTCACTAAATTTTTTTAATGCAAATATTTTCTCCTGGAAGGTTTCTGAAGGTTGTCAGGCACACTTGGAATAAAATAAGGTAGAACCAGCTCCTACCAGGTGGAATAGTGGAGCAGCAGGCCAGTAAGGGAGCACAGGTGTTTCTCTTAATGGCATGTCTAGGTTGGCCTGGCCTAGGTGAGAATCCCAGTGTGAAGTGAGAGATTTCTCTCTGAAGGGAACCACAAGGTGTTGGAAGAGATGATTTAGCTTGGAAGGTCCCTTCTCTTGAGGGTGATTGAGGAGGCAGGCTTTTTACCAGAAACGGGGATCAGGACAGTGGAAGTTCTCAAGACGACCATCAGAGGGCAGGCTCGGCCAAGTTACTGACCCAGTTTGTCCTAATTTACCAGCAAGGTATGCACAGTCCTCC
>NW_008343717.1:2198955-2203746 GCF_000622305.1 Nannospalax galili | reverse complement strand
CCCCCGCCCACCTCCCCCGCCACCCGCTTAAAGCTTTTGGCGCAATGGGCCGAGGAATGTCTTTCCTGCTGCCTCGGCTCTTCTGGTAGAAATCTGAGAGCTTGTACTCTCATCGAAGCAGCAGCAAAACTACGTGCAGAGACGACGAACGGAGTTGCAGTTCGAGTTTTCAGCCGGCGTGAGCTCCGCTAGGAATCACAAGCTAAAAACCAGAAGAATTCGGCCTACTGCCGGGAGGTCTTGTTCCTGAGGGCAAGAGTAACGGAGGGGTTGGGACCGGGGTAGGAAAACCTAGTGTGAACTTTTTCAGAGGAGACAAAACCAAGACCCTTCTTCCACTCTCCAACCCACTACCAGATAAGGACACCAAAAACAGAGAAAGGATTCCAATCAAGTGCAGCTTGGTGAACTGGAGTTACTTAAC
The DNA here is from genome assembly GCF_000622305.1 of Nannospalax galili. NCBI lineage: Eukaryota > Metazoa > Chordata > Mammalia > Rodentia > Spalacidae > Nannospalax > Nannospalax galili. Next base: position 2,203,322 of record NW_008343717.1, on the reverse strand, counting down.
AGATGCATGGGCAGCCAATGATGGGCAGCTGCTAAGTATTTACAAATCCTTGAAGTGGGCAGAGATCTCATGAGCCCCGCTTCCTAGCAACATTTAACTGTAATACAGTTAAATGTATAAATCCTTGGACATGGGTGGGGTCTCATGAGCTCCCCCGCAAAAAAAAAAAAAAAAAAAAAAAAAAACTTAAATGGTCCAACGCTGTGCAGATTGTCTGCAGCTAAGCACAGGTGCTGACAGTTTAAGAGGGAATCGGTCCTGTCATGTCAGGAAAACAGCGTTTCACAATAAACCCAGAAAGAGACCCTGGATCAGAATGGCTTTTAACTAGGAACAGATACAGAGGCTGGAGCATTGTTTGTATCCAGATAAAAATGGGAGATGTGGGCATCTTTCTCGTGCAGGCTGGCCCTTCACTGGTGAGAAGTGAGGTCTTCCGTGGGCTCCATGGACTCACTTTTCTCATAGTTGTGTCCCCACAGGGCTGCCATATCTCCCATTCCACAGCGGTCACTGGCTCAAATGGGTCTTCCTGGAAATTGAAATGGTTATCCTCTCTCCCAGGGATCTGGCATTTAAAATAGGCTGGTCTAGGACTCTGGCTACGAAGACGTTGTCCATGCTGAGCGACAGTAAGGGGGAGGACATGGGAAGAGCAGGAAGTCAGGAAGAAATGCCGTTTAGAGCAGGTCTCTGTTGCTAAGAAGATGATCTGACACATGATGGATGATGAGTCCTGCAGGTGAACGGCAAAGGCAGAGAAAAGACATTGTAATCTGAAATTGCAAAAAATTGGGGGGGGGGCACTTCTCTCTGTACTCCAACCAACAGCACCCGAAGGGTAGGGGGACAACAAGAGCTGGAGGCCAGTCTTAAGATAGATTTCACATACCATGCACTTCACCTGTTTAAATTGTTCCATCCAACAGCTTTGAATATATTCACTGATACACAGTAGAGTCACCACAGTCAATTCGCCACTTCAAGAAGAAAACCATATCTTTTTTCTCACTCTCCCTGTATCTCCATGTCCCTATGTTCCTCACACTTAGGAACTATGAATCTATTTTCTGACCCTATAGATTTTTCTGTTCTGAACTTCATATTAATCTTCACTCACCTCATTTATGATCTTTCATGACTAGATTCTTTCACTCAGCACAATGTTTTCCAGCACAGTGTTGTCTACCCATGGTGAAGCATAGTACTTTACTCTTTATGGCAGAATAAAATTTCATCACATGAACATACCACATTTTAAAAATAAATGTGTATGTTGATGGGCATTTGGATTGATCCTTTCCTTGGACTATCATGAATAATGCTGTTACAAACGTTCAGGGCATATACTTTTGATTTTTCCCTGACTATTGCTTAGAATAACTGGGTCATATGGTAACTCTATGTTTTAATCATTTGAAGAACATTCAGGATGTTTTCCAAAGTGGCTTGCCCATTTGACTTCCCCACCAATGTCGTATGTGGGTTCCAACTTCTTCACATTCTCATCAATGCTTCTCTCGACCTGGATTTTTTATTCTGAACATCCTAACGTAGGTGAGGTCTTATCTCATTTGAGGTTGTGGTTCCCAGATCATTATGGCAAGTGGGTTTTTCCCATTTGTTTATTGGTCATTTGTGTACCTTCTTTGATAAATGTCTATTCAGATCCTTTGCCCACTAGAAAACCAGATTTTCCACTATTGAGTTGAAAGTGCTATTTATATAACATAGACACAAATTCCTTGTCATGGTCTGCAAATATTTTCTTCCATTCTGTGAATTATTCTTTTGCCTTGTAGATGGCATCTTTGAATTACAGTGTGATGTTTTGATGAAGTTAACTCATCAATTTTTTTCCTTTGCTGTTCATTCTTTTAGTATAACATCTAAGACTCTTTACCAAATCCATGGCCATAAAGATTTACCCCTGTTTCCTAAGGGTTGTAAAATAAAAGCTTTACAAAAGTTGTTACATTTAGGAAGTTGATTTACTTCAAGTAAATTTCTGCATCTGCTATTGTTTGCATCTTTAGTGGTCTCTGTATTAGCTCATTTTCTCCTCTTTCCTCTGACAAAATACCCAGCAATGTAAACTTAAGTAAGGAAGGGTTTTTTTTTTTTTTTTTTTTTTTTTTTTTTTTTTTTTTTTTTTTTTTGGTTCACAGTTTGAGAACATAGTCTATCACGATGGGGGAAGTCATGGTGGCAAGGAGGATGAAGCAGTTGATCACACTGTGCTCCCAGTCAGGAAGCAGAGATGAATGCTGGTACTCAGTTCACTTCCCCCCTTTCAGTCCAGAGATCCCAGTCATGGGATGGTGCTAACCACATTCAAGTTGGGTCCTCCCACTTCAGTTAAGCTTTTCTGAAAGCATTTTCATAGACACACTCAGAGGTGTGTTTTCATGGTGATTCTAAATCCAGTCAAGTTAACAATGAAGATTAACCAAAATACCCCAAAGGCCCATGAGTTAGTGTATTTCCCAAGCCAGTGCTATTAGAGATGACAGAACTTTAAAGGGACAGGGACTAGTGGAAGATCTTGGTCTTGGAGATGTGCCCTTGAATGGAACAGTGTAATCCTAGCCCACTCCTTGATGTTTTTCATTTTCTGGCCGTGAAGTAAGCAGCTTTGCCTTCTTTAGCTTCTGCTGCGAGGTACAGCCAGATGCTTGAGAGTAACAGGGTCAATCAATTATGGATTGAAACCTCTGAAAGTGTGAGCACAAATAACTTTCTTTTCTTTGTACGTTGCAGATCTTATGTGTTTGGTAACAGAAAGTGGACTAACACGTGGTGTGAGGTAAGCATCCAACTTTATTCTTTCATATGTACACAGCCAGGTGTCTCTGTGTCACTTGTTGAAAAGATATTCTTTTCCCATTGAATGAACTTGGGTTCTTGTAAAAAATCAGTTATAAATGAATGGGTTTGTTCTTGGATTCTAGTCACTTGATTTATGTTTTTTGTGCTACTTTAAAAAATTTGAGAAGCTGGAGAGATGGCTCAACGGTTAAGAACACTGTGGCTGGTCTTGCAGAGGATCCAGGTTCTGTTCCCAGCACCCATATGACAACTAACAACCTTCTGTAACTCTAGTTCCAGGGGATCCAATTATTTCTTCTGACCTCTGTGGGCATTATACTACATGGGAGCACTTACAACACATGCAGGCAATACACTCATCCACACAAAATAAAAATAATAAAACATTTAAAAAATTTTGCTTGGGTTACGTGTGTGGGTGCATGTGTGTGGAGGTCAGAGGGCAAGTTGTAGGATTCAATTCTGTCCTATCATGTGGGTCTCTGGGATCAAACTCAGATCATCAGCCTTGGAAGAAAACACCTTTGACCACTGAGCCATCTTGCTAGCCCTTGATCTCTACTGTATCCCTATACCACATTCACACTGTTTTGTAGTAAGTTTCTAAGTCAGGAAGTATAAGTCCTATATTCTTTTTCAGGATTGCTTTTGGTTATTCTTGGAATTCCACATGTATGGTTTCAAATTGGCTTGTTAATTTGTGCAAACTAACCATCTGGGATTCTGACTGGGGTCATGCTGGATCTGTAGGTAAATATGAGATAAGACTGTTGCCTTTTCAACAATGCCAAGCCTCCTGATCCATGAACACAGGATGCTTGTATATTTATTATCTATTTCTTTAGTTCTTCTTTCATTGATGTTTTAAGGTTTTCAGAGTATAATTTTTTTCACTGTTAAATTTATTCCTAAGTATTTTACTCTTTTTGATGCTATTGTAGGTGGAGTTGTCCCCTGAATTTCATTTTTTTAATTGGCCTTTGGAAATGCATAGAAATACAATTGATTCTTGCATTCTGATCTTGTGTTATGTAACCTTGCTGAACTTCTTCTAGTTCTCAAGTTCAAAGCCCCAAGTAGGAAAAACACATGGTTGGTTCTGCAACCGAGTGCACTGGTGTCACTGGAGCAGGAAGTGAGGAGGGAAAGGCTGGGGGTGGGAGAGGCCCAGAAAGATGGGTGGAGGCTGAGGCTATACTCTGGAACTTGACTTTTGTCTCACAGGCCATGAGGAATTTAGGTTTTTAATTTATTTTTTATTCTTTAACATTCATACACATACAATGAATTTTAGTCACTTTTACCCCCATCACTCTCTCTCATCCCCTCCTCCTGCTGAAACTCTTCTTTTTTCCAAAAAGTACCCCCGACTTTCATGTCTTTGTGTGTGTGTGTGTGAGACCCCTGAGTTTAAGGAAGTTTTCCATTGAATTTTTGAGAATTACATACAACGTGTTTTGATCACATTTAGAACCCCTCCCCTAATGGCAACCCCCCAATGGCTCCATCCCAATTTCGTGTGCTTTATTATATATACA
>NW_008343717.1:2151877-2198884 GCF_000622305.1 Nannospalax galili | reverse complement strand
ATATGTGTGTGTGTTTTTTAAGACCTATCAAATCAAATTTGTGTCTGCAAATGCCCTTAGTTGTGCATCTATCCACTGGAGCCTGGCTAACCTACCCAGTATCACACACTTAAAGAAAATGGACCCTCCCTCTCTCAGCACCTATCAGTTGCCAATAGTTCCTCAGCTAAGGGTGGGCCTTCTCCACTTCGCCACTTCTGTGATGGGATTTTGTCTGGCTTATGCTTACAAGGGTTTGTGCATGCTATCACCATTACTGTGAGTTTTTGAGTGTTTGCCCAGCAGTCTGGAAAACTAGTAAACAGCCTGGGGGTCTGGGGTAGGGGTAGGGTTTCCTGGGAAGGAAGATAGAAAGCAGTGATTTAAAGTGGGAGAGGAGAATAATGATATAAGAAGGGTTAAATGGGGTGGGGAATGGGAAGGAGTATGGGGAGGGTTAACTAACACTAAAGGCCTTTAGGAAAAGTCATATGGAAACCTACCACTTAGGAGCTTCTTAAAGTACATACATATACAATATAAAAAGAGATTAAAAGGAGTTACCTTATAATGGGGGTACATTGCCCCTACTAGACACCATAGGCTAACAAAGAAAAAGCCCAAAAGTCTGCTTTGGGTTGTCTATGGGGTGCTCAGATGGAGAAAATTAGTGGGCATTTGGAAATCTGAACAATTGGGTCCTATTTCACCTTCTTAGGCCCATGTTCTTTGAGTGTTGAGATTTTTATCAATACATGTCAATCATGCTTCCCCAAATCTCTAGACCGGATGGAAAAAAATAGCAAGTAATAAAAAGAAAACAAAAATTCAGCAACCAGGGCCAATAAAAACAATTTTAAAACTCTTTAAAAGTGAGATTGTAGAGTCCAGTTAATGCTTAAAATAGGGAAAATTCCTTCTTGGACCACTTTGGGCAGGAAGGCATCCCATATACAATTCATTCAGAGCCCATTAACATGAGCACACCTGCCTACTTTATAACAAGTACACAGCAGAAGAGAGCTGGAGAGCTTTTACAAATCTATGATAGAGGGATGATGGAAAGAGATGCTTAGACATGCGGTGCTAAAGTGAGACTGAAGTGCTCTGTTTAAGGCCATATGAATACAGGGTGTTGTAGTCAGGACCCAAACACAGATTGTCCACCTCCTGGGTGGCTGCCATTCCACCTGCCATTAATTAAGAAGGGGACCTGTTCAAGGCAGCAGGGAGCCACAGCCTTCATAGCCAAGGATCTAGATGATTTAATCCAGTTTTAGGAAAGAGGTTTTATAGTGAGCAATTGTGTCATGGTTAAGGAATTAATTGCTAATGAGTCATTAATTCTGCCCACTATTGTACAGTTAACAAGCTAAGCCCAGATTATTAAGAACTGGTCCTCAATTAAGGGAATGACATTGGCTACAAAGCATAACACCGGCCTCTGGAAGAGTTGGGCACCCCTGCCTGGTGCTGGCTGCTTTGCCTTTCTCAGGCTGGTTGATACAGTACCTGTGTGGACAGTCACTTCTTTTAATTAATATTGTCTCCCCTGGAAGTCTTTTTCAGCCTTCCCCTTCACAGGAGTGTTGGTGGAAAGCAACACTTTCAATGGCGCCAAAGGAGTGGGATGGGTGAGGTTGGAAGTGAGGTTAGGAGACTAGGGTGGATGAGTGGAACATCACCAAAGGCAGATGCCTGGGGCTGTAGGGCCTGCAGTCTGAAGGTCCTTACTGTACACTATTTGGGGGAGGTATATGCTGATTGGAAGCCTGCACACATGGGCTTGGATTAGAGCAGCTGCTGCAGAGACTTTCAATAACCCACCTAGAGAGGGAGATTGGCACTCCTTCCCCCACCTTACCAGATTCTAGATGAACTGAGCAGAGGGTGGAGTACACACTGGACCCTCTTCCCTAGTTTGACATTTCCCATATCTCCAAATATTAAATAAATGCTTAGAATAATAGAGTGTGTTCCCACTTTATTATACCAACCTCTGGTCAAATCCCAGTCCCTTTAATCCCATCCCACCCACTCCAGACTACCCCATCTACAATCACAGGCTAGGATGTACCAGGCCAAGACCTGGTTCTCAGTGCCAGAAACCAAGATAGGTACTGCCTGGTATCTGATGAAGCCATAGCACAGAACCCCCAGGACACCAAGCAAGGGGGATTCTACTTCATAGCTGCCCTCTGGGCCTTGAGACTCTGAAGACCTGCCACTAGAAGAAGCCTACACCTGGAGAGAAATTGGGCAGCAGGCACCACCAATAGAAGCTGAGAGGCATGATGTGCAGTGTATATCCATAACCCTGGTCTTCACAGTTGGGGGTTGGGGTGGGCAGTCATCCTTATGACTCCATATCTCCAAGTGGTCCAATGGGACACATTCTTCTCCACCCCACCAGGCTCAGCACTCTAGCCAACTGCATGACCCAAAGTGGAAAAGTGCTCAGTGCTGTATGGACCTGCAGGACTGGGCTCTCTGGACAGAGGAGACTTGTCTTTGGGATGGGGGGATGACTGAGGGAAATAGGGGAGGGAGACAGGAAGGTGGGGGTGGGGAAGGGTTTTCCAAGGCCTTCCTCTTTGATTGATTGGAGCCAGCCTAGGTATCAATGCTTGGAATGGCACAGAGCCTTTTTCCTCTGAACCCAGTAAGACCATTCCTAACTGGTTCTTGCTTCCCTTTAGACACTAATGGCCTCCTAGAGCCAAACCTATAGTCTTGTTATGGAAGCTTCACAAACTAGGTGACACCAGTTCTTGGGGACCTACCCGGGGAGACCTTTTTCTCTGGGTCACTGAAACCTATCAATCCCAAGCCCCAGAGCCAGCAGTTCAAATTTGGAAGCCCACTGCCCCACCTTGGCCAGGGCCTCTGTGACCTGCCAAGTGCATTCTTGTAGCCTGAACTTGAGCCTTGGTTCAAGTTTTCAAGATCCCTGGAGTTTTAGTGCTCTTTGTGACAAATTGCTGTCACCCCCAATTAAGTACTGGATTCCTGTCCCACCTGTGCCCTTGCTCCTATGGTGGCCAGTAAATCTTCCACTCTTAGATCTGAGAACTGCCAAGAGATGAGGGTGCATCTAAATCTCCCAGAAGGAACCACAACACACACACACAACTAGCATCCACCCTTCAGGATCTCAATTCCCAAGCTCTTTTTAGGAGTTGAAATAAGGAGAGCTCAGGGCTGTGAGTTAGTTTTCCATTCTTCCTCCCAAACATATTTTCTATGATTGCCCCTTCTTACTCTACCATAAAGTTTCATGGGAGAATGAATGCTCTCCTAAGCCATCTCTCTAGGACTAACAGTAACCCATTCTCAGATTTCAGAGAGAAGTCCTTGAAAAGGACTATTGCTCAGTAGTAGAGTACTTATCTAGCATGTTCAAGCTCCATAACACACACACACACACACACACACACACAAATATTACAAATATTAATGGTCACTGATGGCCTCTCATGCACAAGCACTCACTCCTCTAAGAGAATTGCCTCTACTCAGGCCCCACAACAACCCTATCAGGAAGGCACAATTGGTCCTGTTTAATAAAAGAGGAAATTGAGGCACAAAGATATTGTCTTAGTTTACACTATTTGTGTTGTTGGGACACTGTCTTCTGGGTATGACTTGGCAATTGCTCTCTTGAACTATCAGCAGCTATAATTACTTGCAGAAGACCTGCACAAAATTGGGCCCATTAACTCTCTGCCGTGGGGTGGGGATGACAAGGGCCCATGGTCCCTCCCCAAGTATGTTAACAGTTGCTGAGAGAGAGTTTTTCAAAGATGTAGCTGCCCATAAGTTACTCCTGCTTCTGTAAGTAACCCCAATTAAACACATTGGTTGAGTAAGCTGCCTAACAGAACTGGAGTAGGCAGTCCAGTCATGATCACAGTGCATGTTTAAGAAACCCTGGGAGTAAGCTCTCCACAGTCACTAAAGGAAAAAAGAAGCATGTAAAAAACAACAGAAAGGAGACACAGAATATTCATGGAGATGAACTAAGAACATCGAAGAAGATGCTGGTGGTGGGACCAGCATGGTCACAGATGTCCAGGAATGGGGGTTAGCAGAAGGTGGGTTAAGCAAGCACAATTGAGCTGGGGTCAGTGAAGTGGAAATAAACTGTTTCTATTAAAACTAAGGCATGGGGTTGAAGAAATAGCTCAGCAGTTAAGAGCTTGCTGCTCTTCCAGAGAACACAGGTTCCAGTTCCATTTCCAATACTTGCATAGTGGCTCACAACCATCTCTAACTTCAGTTGCAGGGCATCTGACACCCTCTTCTGGCCTCTGTGGGCACCAGGCATGCGGATAGTACACATATATACATTCTGGCAAATCACCCATAGGCATAAAATAAAATTAGAATCTTAAAAAAAATAGCAACAACAAAACACTAGGGCATAGGCCTGTGAGACTCTCAGTGGGCAGAGGTGCTAGCATATAGGCCTAAGGACTTGAGCGTCACCTCAGAATCCCACAAGTTTGTCCTTTGACCTCCATATAAGAACCAACCCCCCCCCACAAATAAATTTAAAACTAGGACATTAAAGAATGTAATAGAAGGTAGGACAAACTGAAAGAAGCTGACATGCACATTCATTGTACAAATGCTCCTTTTTCTTGCTAAGACCTGCTATCATTCCCTGGAGGGAACCTACAGGTACTATTCCTTACATCTTGGAGAAAACAATTATTTCTTACCATTTACTCTGGGGAGATCTGGGGATACCAGCTCTGACTATACATTGCCCTAGCATCTCAGGACCCACAGGGCAAGTACTGAATCCTGCCACTGCCCTCCTACAGCCAGCCTTGGGATAGTTCCCCACTTCCCTAGTCAGTGTCTAGAACCCAGAGCATCTGAGGAATCCTGCTGAGCCAGAGGAACTGCCACAACTGGCGCGATGCCTTCCACCTCCTTTTTTGGTAACGAAAAACCTTCAGCGGTGATTCCATTTGCCTTTCACACCTGGAGAGCCAGGGTCTATTTAGAAGAGGAAAGGGAACTGGAGAGACTCGTTAATATGCTAGGGACCCACGAACAGCAACTGGTCAAAGCTAAAGCTCCAAGCCACAAGCTCCCGGATGCACAAGCGGGGTGGGGGTTGAAGAACCCATGCCACACGGACAGTGGTCCAGTCTCCAGGGTCAACGGGTGACATAGTGGCCTGAAATTGACGGAGACCCAGGGATTCTTTCCTTGCACCACAGCCACAGAACTGCAGATGCAATCCAGGAGCCGTGGGCGAGGAAGAGCCCTCCTTGCAAGGGCTCTCCTTGCGAGCTCTGAGGCCTGGGGCGCATCTTATGCGCCAACTCTAGGTTGGCGGATGCAGAGCGAGGTGGGCAGAGAAGAGAGCCCGAGGAGTCAAAAAAGTCTCTTGGCTTCAGTGTTTGAACCAATTTCATCACTCTGGGCAAGGGCTGGCACCAGGTCAGTGACTAGAAGTAATCTGAGAGGGCCCTACGGCCAAGGTAGATTGGAAAGGGGAGATGTCTAGGGACTCCTCGGTGTCAATTTGGAAGGTGTACACGTTTGGTACTGGGGTCAAAGTAGCAATGGCAGCCCGGCTATTGCATAATAATAATAAAAAAAGAAACGTGGGAAGACTTAGGCAGCTAAGCTGTAGACTGATGACCTCCTACAAGCCCGTCAGCACCTGGGAAGGACAGTGAATTGCCCCGTCCTGGACCGGTACGATTCTCTACTACATCAGAGTCCCCAGAATTTTCAGGAGCTCCTGTGCCACCCTGTGCACGGGGTTCATAACCGGGGCTTCCCGGCATCCCTACCTTAACCCTCTCTCCGCAGTCCGAGAGCACGCTTAATATTACATCCAATACAGAAAACTTTAATTTTTCCCCAAAATATTTTCCAAACTAAGTTTACAAACAGTTTCTAAGCTATTTTTCGGACTCTCCTTTCTTTCCGCCTGGAACATACAAGGTCAAGATCTCTGGTTCCCTAGGCCAGTAGGCTCTGATGCTCAAGCGCGCATCGTGACCAGCAGGGCCCACAGTCTCTGCAGCAGGTTGGAGCTCCGCTGGCCTCAAGGTTGGCCCTTCCCTGAGCGTCAGGAGCAGGTGCCAGTGTCCCTTGGGCGGATGCTTGCGGACAGGACCGTGAAAGAGAAAGGGGTGCCCCCGGGGCACATGCACGTGGCTCGAAGCCAGCTCCCAGCACGTCCCCCAGCGCCTCTAGAGGGCCTACCAGGGCTTCCCGATGGCCTGGATGTGCTCCTTGGCCTTCAGACGCAGGGCAGCGATGCTGCTGTTGCGCGGGTCCGCCTCGTCCAGCGAGAACTTGTCCCCGAAGCCGGGCCCGCAGTGGTAGGCGGGAGGCGGGGGCCCCAGCTGTTGCAGGCCCGCGCCCAGCGACTGGGAGTTCAGGAAGGGCGGCGGCGGCGGCGGCGGCGGCGGCGGCGGCGTGTAGCTGGTGGGCAGGCTCTGCGCTGGCGGCCCGAAGCCGGGCAGGCTCTGCAAGGTCGTGGCACCCCCACCGGACAGCGGCGGCCCGAGCCAGGACTCCAGCGGCAGGGCGCCCCCGGGAGGTCCGCCACCGTTGCCTGGGCCAGGCCCGAGGGGGGCCAGAGCCGCCGACGGTGGGGAGCGACTGAAGGAGAGGAGGGGCGAGTCCTGCAACTTCATGGAGGACACTTCCAGCTTCTCCTGCCGTCTCCATTTGGCCCGTCGGTTCTGGAACCACACCTGCCAGAGGAAGCCCAGAGGCCTTTGGTTATGGCGCAAGCTGGAGTGCCATCCCAGCCCAGAGCCGGCTTGCCAGCTTGACCCCACTCTATCCCCAAAGAACACTGGGACTGAGTATTCCACTGCTAAAAGGAGTCAGAGCTTTCTTTTACCTCCTTGGTCCCTCCTCAACCCTCACCTTTGATTCCATCCTGTTTCTTTTCTTTTCTTATGCATACATTTTCTTTCTATTTTTTTTTTTTTTTTTTTTTTTTTTTTTTTTTTTTGTCTCTTTCCTTCTCTCTTGCCTCCCTGGTGTGGGTGTCTTCCAGTCTCACTCCAGTCCTTCAAAGCATCCTCACCCCTTCTCCTGTGTATCTCACCCTTGGCTATGGTTATATCTGCTTCCAGATGCTCAGGGAAAATGGAAAAAGTGAATTTAACCCTGCAGTTAGACCGCAGGACTTTGAAAGCAAATCTCACCAAACTTCTGGGAACTCTTGGGTGGTGGCCTCTCTGACACTTCAGTCTGGGACCTTGCTCGCTGTGTGGTGCAGGTCTCTATTGCTGTGTTTGCCTCAGCCCCTCTGTGTTTCACTAGTTCCCTTTCTCTATTATAAACATAAGTATACTGCATGTTGGCAGTGCACATGTTAAAGTGCAATTGTTTCTGCAGATTCCTGGTTATGCTAAGTAGATAAAAGCAAACAGGTTTCTTTTATCCCATGTATATTTCAACTGTTACTCTAATAAATTCTCATCTTTATTTCATAGGTACCTGTTTAGTATTTCTGGGACTTCTATAAATTGCTTTCAAAGACTACAGTTGTTTAAGTGTGTTGTATCTATTTTCACATTATGGAGCTTTGCCATTCTCCCTATATGTTAGGGAATGTTGTGTACAAGGGATCCCCCCCCCCTCTTTTTCACATAGGAAAAGCCCCTGCCAAGATCTCTATTGTTTCTTCCTCTGGATTCTCCATTACTGATTTGATAATAAAGCACCAGAAAGAATGCCAGCAGTGTTTTACCACTATATCCTGCTCATAAGCAAAACCGAGAGTCGGTTTCTTTCAATGAAGATTATGAAAGAACTTTGGCCAAACGGGTGGCCCCAGGGTTATATTTATGAGTGTGGAGATAGCTGCAAGTACCTATGGGGAAAGCGATTCCTTAGCAATAGGAGAGCCCAGAAAGCAGAAACCCAGAATCTGGGCTGGGTGGAGGAGGGCCAACTATGTGTGAATCTCAAACTTGGAAGAAAAAGAGAACAAAAATTTAAGTATCTCTACACAAGGTTTGTCAGAGGACTCAGCCACCAGAAGACAGATTTGCAGAGTAGAAAAAGAGAAACGTTCTCCTCCTGAGCTTCCCTGGCTCTCTGCTCCATCCCTGCAACATCAGTTCTAGTCCAGTATGGATCCATTACCTAGGGCTGTGCGGCTGATGATACCTGTCTTCATCTTAAGTTCTTCCTTCTTCCTAACCATCCCTCTCTCCTCCCTAGACAATAAGTGCTACAATTTCCAGCCGTTAATGAAATCTATAGATGCACAGTTCTGAACAAGGAGAACCTGAACTGTCTTTGGTTAGTTAATCCTGAATTATGTTAGGGAGTTGGGGTTTTAAAACCATGACTTTTACTTTCAACCTAACCCAAGCACAAAGACAAAAGGCGGGAACTTGCCCAGGTTTACTCTAAAGACACAGCTAAAAGTGCCCAGACTCCCGAGTATTCTTACTGCCTGGAAATCCAATTTATCACACACAAATACTCCATCTTAGTTCCGCCTCCTCTCAAACGCATTGAAATTGGTTTCCAGTGTCTCCCTCTCTGGCCTCTTTAGACTCCCCCAATTTGGAAGTCCTCCCAGATTTTTCACAGACGACTAGCAAATATTTAAGGCTTCCAAATATTTTAATGATTGAGGATTAAAGATAATTCAGCTTTAATTAAAGAAAAAAACCTCTCCACAATAAAATGAAAAGGTCTTCTGGAGGGTGAAGGTTGGTTAGAGGTAGAACAGAGAAGGAAAAGTCAGTTTCTTAAATTCACAGAAAGTTTCAATCACCATTCTCAAGGAAAAGAGGTTTTCATTTTCTACAGCTGGTGACAAGGGTGGCTTTTGGGGCCTCCATCAGCTGCCCCCAGGGCCCTTGCTCTTATGCTTCAGTTCACTTTGTGCCCAGCACAGCCCAACTCCACCCCGACTGCATCTAATGAACTGTCAACCTCTCAGTCTCCCAAGACATTTGCAACTTTTCCTTTTTTAAAGAGGGAGGCTCCAAAGGTACATTTTTCTATAAATTATATTCCTCGAAGGGTGGTACGTGGAGAAAGTTGAAGATCTTAGACGCTGCTCCTGAGCTCTGAGCGAGCCAAACTGTGGTGGTAAAGTCCTAAACAAGGCCACGCCCGGGATCCAAAGAAGCACCGGCTGCAGTTTTGTTTCTGACCCTCCCAGGTCCCGGTCCATCAATCTGAGACCTTTACCTGGACCCGAACCTCGGGTAGGTTGACCTTGCCGGCCAGCTCTTCGCGGCTGTACACGTCAGGGTAGTGGGACTTCTCGAACGCTCGCTCCAGTTCGTGCAGTTGGTACGTGGTGAAAGTGGTGCGGTTCCGTCGGTGCTTCTTCTTGGGCTGTTCCTCCTCCGACAGCTTTGCGTCGCCTGTCGCTGGTCCAACCAACACCCCGGGGCTCGGCCGTGCCTCTCCTGGCTCCTTGGGGCAGCAGGGGCGAGAAGCTTGGGGGAAGAGGCCCCAGAGGTCAGAGACACGCTATGGAGCATCGCTGAGGCGATTTCACCTACCTGCAGTCCCTGGCTACCGGTGGAGCCTGAATTGGCCTGGGGAGATCCGGGATGGAAGCTGCAAGGGGTCCCTAAGCTTTTTCTGATCTCAAGTTGGGCAGCCCCCAAACCCCAAACCAGTAGCCTATCTAAAGGTTAAGGAAGGGGTGCTCTCCTCTTGCAGAGCGCTCCAAGTGCCTGAGAGCCGGGTTGCGCACTCACCTTCGTACTCGGGCACTAGCCCCGGGACTGGCGGTGGGGACGGTTCTGCGCCTCCTCCCGGAGCCTTAGGGCAGGCAGGCCGTGCACCCAGTCTCGGATCCCGTTCCTTTGGGCCCCGGGTACCGCGTTCTGCTGGGAACGTACCTAGGATCCCATCATCCTTGGTAAACCCCAGGATGGCCTCGATGCTGTGCAGCCGCGACGTGCTACCGCCTGGGCTGCGGAGCAGGTGGCCAGCGAGCGAGAAGCTCCCCTCGGCCATGGCTGGCGCGCAGCCCGGCAGGTGCATGAAGAGGCGGGCGTGCGCTTTGCAGACTGAGGCTCGACGCCGGCTTTTCTCTACTGTGTACTTCTAGAATGGGCACAAGACAGGTCGGACCAATGTCAAGCCCAGCGGGCACGGCTGCTCACGCTGGAGCTCTGGAGGTAAGCAAGAGCTTGGACTGCGCTGCAGCAGCTGGAAGTTCGACTTCAGAGTAGCGGGGACTCCGGGGGCGAAAAGACAGAAGCTCGCTCGCCCCAGGCTCCTCCTCTCTCTCCCCGGGTCCCAGTCCTTTCCCTCGGCCCCTCCCCCTATAGAGGGGCGGGTCCTTCCCCCGGTCCGCCTCGGGTCCTAGCTGGCACTCGGGAAGCCCTTCCTCTTGACATCTTCATTCATTTTCAACGCCAGAAACACATTCCAAGTACTGGGGATAGGAAGTTCGACAGGAGGGGACGCCTCCCCGCCCTCAGCGGGCGATCTCTCTCACCCGAGTACTGCCTCAGTGGGACTGACTTTCCAGGGTTCACCTGTCCCTTCTCTGGATTCACCTGTGCTCTCCTGCTTACCTCCTCCGCAGAGCTGGCCTGCCCGACGGCACTCGGAAGTTCCCAGCCCAGTCGAAGGCTTTCCAGTTACACCCAGGCGTTGGAAGTCTGACCACAATCTCTTCTCGTTTTCACATCTTATACTCCTCTCTCAGTTTCTGTGGTTCGATGTCCCAAATACCGTTCGTGTGTGTGTGTGTGTGTGTGTGTGTTCCTTCTTTCTTTTCTTCCTCTTCCTCCCCCTTACTCCTCTCCCCGTCTTTGCTTGTGTCTGTTTAAACTACTCTGTGCCTACCTTCTCCCCAGGCAGCCTTCCCTCAGTCCAGCGGGAACCCCAAACGGTGGTGGGGCCATCTGTGCTTGTAGAACCAGTGACCGATGTGGGAAGCCATGAATGCTGAAGATCTCAGGGTTCACAAGAAATTCTTCTCGAGAGTTATCCTGAAAGGATAGGGTTCTTAACTGAACCACGGTGATGGACTACTCCGTCCCCACTTCACACCTATGAGATGACCCCAAACTGGCAGAGACAGACAGACCTTCGCCTGAGGAGAAGGCCCTCCTGCACTTCCCTGAGCGTTAGCGTTCTAATCCTCTTGAATTCCTTCCCCCTGGAGGGCCCCTAGAGGCTTGCTTGACCCAGAGCGACTCAAAGGCTCAGCGGAAGGATGATCGTCGTGGGGGTCAGGCCGCTGATGGGCCACTGTGTACACCGCACCTCTGGAAGCCTAGGCCAAGACCCCAGGTGGTGCTCAGCCTCCCTCGAAGTGTTCACCTGAATGTGACGAAAACGCTTCCACGGAAGCGTCCCCTATCACACCCCAACTGGGACCCACATCCCAACTCTCTTCTTTCTGGGCTCTCCGATCTCCACCCTGGCGGCCTCTTCTGGATCTATCTTCCTTCCTCCCCATTTGGACGCAAACATTTTCCATCCCCCCTGCGGAGCTAACGGTGGCTGGTCCTGCTTGTCACACAGTAAGGGAAGGGTGCAGATAGGGAGGGGATCTAAATATGATCAAAATATATTGTATGAAATTCACAAAAAATCAACAAAAAATGAAAAACTAAGAGGAAAGACCAGCGCAGCTGGCTTTGAGGAGTTTGCCTTCCAATTTGTGAGATGGGACAAATGAATAAACAGGGGAAGCACCTCCTTGAATGTAGGGAGTTTTGAGTAGCTAATTACACTATCAGTTCTATTTTTAGTAAAATTGTAAAAATATAAAGAAAAGGGGCAAGCAAATTACCTGGCAGTGGCTTGAAACTGAAGTACTCAGTTCAGGAAGTTTAAATTTAAGAAAAGTTTATTAGGACTGAAGATATGGCTTACGGTACAGTACTTGCCTAACATTGCATCAGGTCCTGGGTTTGCTCCCCAGCACCAGTAAAATATAAACATTACAAAAAAGAAAGAGCTGTTAATGAAAATTAATAGCACTTTAGAGATTTCAGAACCATTTACATTTTTCTCATCCTCTGAACCTGGAAACCCTGTGAGGTGAGCAGGGCAGGACTGTTGGCTCTTGTTTTTTTCAGAAGAGGAAACTGAGGCTCATAATGAGATAGCTAGGAAAAGGGGAGGGGGGTGGGACCAGAACTCTGATCAGCTGACTCCTAGTCCTATGGTTTCTGGCTGCATCTTGCTGATGGTTATTATTGCAGTTTAAATTTTTTGAATTGAATCAAAGTGCTTCCTCTCACCTGGGACCTGTCTTTAATCCCCTACAGAAAGGCTGGGTCCTATGGCTGCAGTGGAGTCTGATAAGCCTTTGGGTACCCAACCATTCAGTGAGACTTAGGTGCCTTGGGAGAGGGTCTCCACAGACCAAATGAAGCCTGTCTTTCTAGGTCGTCTGGAGTGCTAACTGAGGCATCCACCCATCCTGCAAACAGCCTGGTGGCACCCCCAACATGTCTTACCTCCCAGTTATGTAGAGCCAGTGGTTGAAGTGCTGAAGCAATCAATTAGAAGGCAGCTGCCAGGAGAATTCATTGGTATTTGTTTCACTCCTGACTGAGAATGTGTTTTCTGTAAACCTTCCTGATATTAAATCCATCTCTATAATCACCACAAGCAAAGGGGCAGCATTTCTTAAACTGCCCAGAAGCTGCCGATGGGCTCTGGTCCTCCTTTTCCACAGTTAATTCCTGCTCAAACTGCCCAACTCCCTGCATAGGTCCCTGTGAGATGAGCTTTTATTTACTGTTTATTAGAATCTCAAGAGAAAGGCAGGAAGGGCTTCAACAGCCACTAGTGAGGCCTGAGGGCTAGGGACTGCCTTTGTGTGGGACATAAAGAGCCAGTCAGTACCATTGTGGGTGCCATGGAGGGTACTCCAAGCAATCAGCCGGGGGTCATTGTTAGAGGCTAATCTACATGTATATTTCCCAAGAACTCGTTTAAGGAAGATGAATGGACCCAGCCATGTCCCTAATTCTCCTAGCTGGAGCTGCATTTTTCTAGTAGTTAAGCCAGTTCATAATCAGCCGTGCTTCAGCAAAAGTGGGGAGCCTGGCTTCTGAACTCCTCCTCTGTTTAATTCATTAATTCATTAGATGGAACATAGGAAACGCCCTCTTCCCAGCCCCCACCTGTGATGGATCTTAGACACAGATAGAGCCCTATTCAACTTGGCAGGATTAGGAGCCAGCATTTCTAGATGTGTGTGGAGGGGTTGGGGGGGTGGGGGGGTCTAGTACCAACTGGCTCTGTTATTATCTTGGATGCATGTGAAGCCCCCACTTTCTAGAAGTCTGCTACATGCACTATTTCACCTGCTGCACTCTGAGGAGAGAAAGACATTGGGGAACAGCTTCTCTGGACCTGGGATAGAGAGAGGGTTACCAGTGAATCAAGGCCATTTTCCCCTCTCTAGTAACTTTCTCTCTCAGCACTACCATCTGTTTGGGTGAGAAATCTCTGTTTATGGGCCTAGAGGATATCACTTCATAGAGTATGTAAAATCAACTCAATTATCTGCATGTAGATTAGCTCATGAGTGATGCATTTTATGTTTTAAAGCATGTATACATGTATATTTAATAGTAGATGCAGGGAGAACATCAGTTGATGGTCCAACCCAAGCTTTAAGGCTTAATAACCACAACAGTGACTGGTACAGAAAACTATATTGGGGCAGTACTGGCTCCCCAACTGAACCTAAAGCCCATTCAATGGGAGGGAACTCATGTGTGGTACTGTAAACATAGCCAAAAACATATGAGTAGAGAGGTCATAGATTTTAAAGAAAACCCTAAGGCTGTCACATCCCTAGACAAATGTAATTTCTCAGTATGTACTAAATATGGATCATTGTATTTACAGACAAGTATGCCAGTCACCACTCAACAAAGAAGCTTCTTTTGCAATAGAGACTGTTACAGAGTTGTCTGTGAAATGTCCAACCATAAGTGATGAATCTATAATGGAACCTATATACCTAAGACTCATAGAACATAGTAGAACATGGGGCAGAGAGAATACTAATGCATCTCTCAACTCTCATCAATGAAGCTCTCTCATGCAACATAGGACAATAAACCCAGGGTGCAAGGACCATTGTAGAAGAGGGAGTGGAAGGATTATAAGAGCCAGAGGAGGAGATGCATGACAATATGGAAATAGAGCCCTACAGGCTCTTGGGACCTGGCTCATATGAACTTACAACAGTGGTGACAGAATGCACAAGACCTATACAAACTCCAGCAGACAAAAACCCAGCATAGAACTGTGGAGTTGGGCAACAGGCCCCACTCTTTGCTGAAGAACTATTGAAAAACTGATTACTATTTGGTGAAGGAGAGCTGATCTTCTTTAAGGGAGTGACTCTAGATAGGCTGACTAGACCCCAGTGGATGAACTTGCACAGATGGATGTCAGGGGACACTAACTTGACTTGATAGGCCTTAACATAAATGACAGGATGCATGAAATCCAGTGGGAGGGCTCTGGGATGGTGCTGATAGGGAAAGGGATATAAAGATGATTATGATGTGTTTGAAACATGCAAAAATTCAATAAAAATATATTTAAAACTATTAGATGCACTTTAATCCTAGAACGTTCTTACCTCTATCATTCTGTACTCGGGATCATCTTTTTCACTTACCTAATGCACGTTCAATCAAGTAACTTCACTTTGGCTTTAGTTAAAGCAAAACAAAACTCATGCAATCATTAAACACACACACACACACACACACACACACACTCACTCTGAAGCTAAATAAGTTCAATTGAAGAGCTAAAATATATATAATACAACCTATTGTTTTTTGAATACTAACTACTCCAGCAGACATATGCCGTATTCTTTTGAGCATTTTGCATGATTAACCCAGTCCTGACAATAGCTGTATACAGTAGGCTCTTTTTATCTACTCCACAGAGGAGGACACAGGCAAGATCAGTTGTTTAACGTCACAGAACTTATTTCAGGTGGAGCCAAGATCTGGACTCATGTGTTTTACTCTATTATGCATTTAGCACTCATGCGTACCACTTTCCAGTGGGGTATGTTTGTATACCTCTGCCTATCAAGCCTATGGTAACTGGGGAGGTTGAGGCAGTTGGTTCCTGATCAAGTTTCTCTCCATGGATGAGCTTCCCAGGAATGAACTTCTGACTTCTCTTTCTTGCTCTAGGTACTTTCATATCATGGGATAAACAATAGTAACCTCTGTTGGCAAGTTTGCTTTCTTGTTTCTCTCAATAACACAATGTCTTTACTCTGTGCTAGTTTGCTGTTCTCGTCTCTCCCTGTCACAGGGTGAGGGGCCCAGCCCATCCTTAGACAAGGGAGGGACCTTGGAAGATTCTTTGAGACAGACAGGCTTGAGTCTGAAATTAATGTGTAGGGGCAATCCTGCTTCCAGAGCCAGCTTCTCAGTGAGCTCAAGCAGCAGGTGATGATTTACCACAGTGTACATTGCAGCATGACATGCAAGGCTGTTGCTAAGAGTTGCCAAGCCATCAGTAGCTAAGCTCTTTAACGCTGACATCTGAAAGCAGAGATAACATACATTGCACTTGTTCATCTCTCACTGTATTTCACATCAGTGTCCTTGACACTGATGAGAAATAGTCCTACTTGAAGCACCATAGAAGGTACACAAGAAAGTTAAATTTTTAGAGCTGGCCTTGGTAGTACACACTATTATCTCCCCATGAAGGAGGATGGTGAGTTCAAGGCCAACCTTAGCTACATAGAGAGATTTTTCTCAAAAAAAAAAAGAGGAGGAAAAAATTCCATTTTTCTATATAGGCAACTAACAACTAATAATGAATATCCCTGGCCTCTTTCATAAATGTATGAACTTGGTACAGACAGATGAAAGACCCCCTATGCACAAGGTTGCTGCTCAGTAATATAGTCTTTATCAATACTTTCAGACTAAACTGAATTAAATGTTGATAAAAGACTGTTGAATAATAACCCAATTGTATAATTGTGGCCCAAACACTCTGAGCTAAAGTGGATAAGGACATCATGGGAGGCTTTCTGACTTAGGCAGGAGCCCTGTCCAGTCAATAGACACACAGGAGCAGAGTTCATCTAACCACCTAGGAAAGAAGGGCATTTAGGAGCTCTTATGTGTCTCAGAGGAGAAAATACCCTGTTCCAAATACTTCCTTTATATAAGAACAAGAGCCTCAGCTCTCTGTAAATCATCTGGGAAGGACAAACAAGCCTGTCTTGCTTAGACTTTCCCATTGTTTTCCACTTATATCTTCAGGAATGGCATCAATTAAAGTTAAAATTGTCATTTAATTCCCTGTTATTTCAGAGTGCACTATGAATGCAGCATGCTACGTAAAAGGATCACCCTGGCAATTTTCTTGCTGTTTTCTCACATCTAGCACCTTCCTTTTTGGACGTGGATATAAAAATGATTTTTCAAAATGCTTCAAGACATTTGTGAGCCCCAAGCTCTCCAGAAATCCACTTGCCCTCACCATTCCCTGCTGAGCTTTCAGGCTTTCTACCAGGACAACTCATGCTTGCAGTTAACTCTGTATTCCAGGCCCCAAGGAACATGTATGTTGTGCAAATACACGAGGTTATTCTTTATACTACTTCCACGTTATTACCCATCCAATTATTTTGGTCCTGAGTTCACTTTTACAATTGATGTAAGTCAAGGAGCCTCCATGTAGTAAAAAGAAAATTCTCTTGGCAGTAGATTGGCAGGGCATTAGTTTGTTGGAACTTGCACCTACTGGCTTGTGAGAGCTGATGGCTAACATCTCATCCCAGCTCTGATGTGAGTGATTCACATTAGTAGCTCAAAATGAGCTAGAGTAACATATTTTCTCAGAGAAATTAGCAAAGAGTAAAAATCAGGATGCCCCCACATTTACTTGCATATCATAGCTCCTACCTCCCTAAAGAATGAAGAAACTAGAAAATATCTATTAATAACAGTTTTAAAACTAGAACAAAAGCATGATCTATTGGGTAAGAGTGTTCATCTTTTTGTTGAAAATGGAAATTTATATTATTAACTGAGAGGAAGTCAATAGAAGGGGAAACTTGGATTTTGGGGGGCTGCCGGGAGCAAAGCTACATTAAGATAATGCCTCTTTACTTGTTTTCTAATTAAACTAATTGAATTCAGAGTGTCTAGGGGGAAGCACTAGAGACATTTATCTTGAGGGGATGATGGTCTTGAAGCTCAGCAATCCTCTTAGAGCACTAAGAAGACCAATCTGAGGACACCCAGTTGGAGCAGCCGTGACCGCCCCCCCCATGCCTGCATTTGAATCTTCTCTCTTTCTTCTTTTGGGAAGCCTGTTCTACTCACACTTATTCAGTGATCAGAGTACTCAAATAAGCACACTCAGTCTGTATTCCCCCAGGCTTCTTTTTCAAATAGGAGTCTAATCTATTCAATTTTATTAGTTTTAATTTGAAGAATGAAAAAAGACCCAAGTCACACAGTCAAACTCTGACAAACTGGGAGTGAGACAGTTGCAAACACAAACATTCAAAGATCAAGGCTGTCTTTTATGCCTTTCTTTAAAAAAAAAACAAACAAACATGTAACTAAATAAATTGTACCACTTCAACCATTTTAAGTGTATAGTTCTGTGGTACTAAGTATACTCACATTGTTGTACACCCATCCCCACCTTCTATCTCCAGAGCTTTTGCATCTGCCTACACTCTAAACCCATTAGGCAATAACGTCCCACCACTTTTCAGCCCAGTGTTTATCAACTACCATTCTACCTTCTGTCTCTGTGAATTTGACTGCTTCAAGTACTTTGTCTGAGAGGAATTATACAGTATTTGTTCTTTTGTAATTAGCTTATTTCACTTAACATAATGTCTTCAAGGTTTGTCTATGCTGTAATGTGTCAGAATTTACTTCCTTTTTAAAGGCAAGCTAAGATTATACTCCACTGTTTATATGACCCACACTTTGCTTCTCTGTTCACCCACTGAAGGACAGGAATTGCTTCCATCTTTTGTCTATTGCGACTAATGTTGCTGTGTGCATTAGTGAGTATGTTTCTGTTCAAATCTGCTCTCAACTCTTCTGAGACTCTATGGAGAAATAGAATTACTGGGTCATATAGTAGCCCTATGTTTAAGCTTTTCAGGAATTACCAGACGGTTTTCCTCAGCAACTGTGCCATCTTACATTCCAGTGCGAAAGGGCTACAGTTTCTATTTTTTTTTTAACCAATTCTTTTTCTTTTTTTTAAAAAAGGCATCCTAGTTGATATAAAATGGTGTCTCATTGTGGTTTTGATTCACATTTCTCTAATGAACAGTGGTTTTGAACACATTTTCATAACCTTATTAGGCATTTCCATCCATGTCTTCTTTGGAAAAAAATGTTTCTTTAGACTCTTTGCCTACTGTTAAAAATCAAGTGATACTTTAAAAAATGTTCATTATGTATGTGTTGCTTATATATGTTGGATATTAATCCATTATCTGACATATGGTTTGAAAACGTTTTTCTATTTCTGTAAAAAATACCACTGCAATTTTAATATGATTGCATTGAAACACGATGCATCGTAAGAGAATACTTGGAACTATTATATGCCAACAAATTGGATAGCTTAGAGGAAATTGATAAATTTACAAAACATACAATCTACCAAGACTGGATTATGAAAAAATAGAATATCTGAAAAGACCAATATTAAACAAAGCAGTAGAATCAGTAATTTAAAATATTTTCCCAAGAGCTAAAAGCCAAGATTGCTTCACGGGTGAATTCGATCAGCCATTTAAAGAAGAATAAACATGAGTGCTCTTTTGAACAAATGAAGATGAGGAAAGTGTTCCAAATTCATTTTATAGGGCCAGCATTTACTCTCACACCAAATCTACATAAGAGCACTGGAAGAAAAAACCTACATGCTAATATCCTTGGTGAACATATATATAAAAAATTAAAAATACCAGCAAACCCAGTTCAACACTGCACTAAAAGTATCATCACCATGATCTAGTGGGGAAGGCAAGGATGGCTCAACCTGTTAATCAAGAAGTGTGACCTACTACAGCCATACCATGAAAGGTAAGCATCCTATAACATCTCAATCCATGTAGAAAAGAAAACTGACAAAATCAACATTTCATCATTATTCTTTCCCTAATTTAGTGTGAAGCTTCCTGTTTCCTAGATTTGGTTTTGTTCCCACCAGGCTAAAGACAACCCAAATGGTTTGTGACTACGTTGTCTTTGGTCCTACAGGGAGGAACAGTTGTAGTCTCTTGCTCTTTGCCTTACCCATTGTCAACATCACGACCATCTTAATCACACTGTTCACTCAGGCACTGTATAGCAACTTTACATGTTGTCTTAGTTTATTTCCACAGCATCCCATTAGGGCAATGTTTTAATAATCCCCATCTTTCTCACACCCCTAGGTTCACAAGAACCTGTGTTATATACAGTGACAGTCGATTTAATGAATAACTACAAGGAACTCTATTTTACATGTAAGGAAACAGTTAAGCAGCTTGCCTATTTTGCACAGTTACTAATTGGCACAAATATACATTTTTTTCCACATTAGTATTCTCAATTGTCTGGAGTTGTCTAAAATATTGTTTCCCATGTGTTTGGGAAATGTCAACTGCTTTGCTTTCCCTCTCAAGTAGTGCACAGGGATCATTTGATCACTTTCCAAAGATATTTCAGTCCACTCCCATCTTGTTAGCATCAGTGCTGGCCGGGGTGCCTGTGTCCATGTCGTGTCCCCCGCCCCCCCGGGCCTTTGATGTGAACGTTCATTAACTGACCAGACAGGGGTTCCCACACAGGGCCACTGCCACCTTGCCAAACAACCACACCATCTATCTCAGGGGATGCCACTCTTTGTCCCCGGGGGCTCCTGCAACTCAATGGCAGCTTGTTTGTTTAGTTAGCTTCTTTGGTTTACTATGTGTTTTGTGGACATGTTTTTTGGGTCCGTTTTTCTTGTGCTTTCTCCTTTGACCCTTTAAGCCCTAAAAGTGCTGATCCTATATGTCCTGACACATCTAATTAGCCCCAGACGCTTTCAATAGGGTTTCAGAGGCTCCATAGAAGTGTCTTCATTCAAGTGGAGGAACTCAGGCACTCACTGCAGACCTTGGGAGCTAAATGAATGATCTTCAGAGAAATGCCTTACAAGTCTGAGGAGTTTCTGAAATGACTTAAGAAAACAAGCAAACATCAGTTGGCACACACATGCCATCTTTACAGAGCTCAGAGATCAGGCAACCTGAGAATGATTTCTTTAGTTTTAAATGGAGTTGCAAAAATACAGTTTTCCAAGGCTAATAGCACTTTAGAGTTGGG
This sequence comes from Nannospalax galili, assembly GCF_000622305.1. Lineage (NCBI taxonomy): Eukaryota > Metazoa > Chordata > Mammalia > Rodentia > Spalacidae > Nannospalax > Nannospalax galili. The sequence continues at coordinate 2,178,560 of NW_008343717.1, read as the reverse complement.
TAAAGAAGCTCAATTTTGGTATCTGTGAATTTGTTTGAATTGTTCTTTCTCCTTTGGGTTAGGTTTAGAAAATTTTCATAATAAAGTTTTTTAAAAGAAGGTTTTTATGAGATTGATTTCTGAACCTGACTTTAATCTGTATGACTCCAAATTTTATAATATTCTGCAAGGATCATTTCTGTGGGTCTCAAAATTGATATTTCTAATGTTAAGAAAAACCCAGGAAAGATCCAGCTATTCTATTTCTGGGTATGCACTCAAAAAAGAATCCAGGGGCTAGGTAGATAGTGCTGTTGGACAAATGTTTACCATGCAAGTATGAGACCCTTAGAACTCATGTGAAAAATGCTGGGCATTGTGGCACCCACTTGCAGTCTCAGCACTGAGGAGGTAGAAAAAGGCAGATCCCTGGGATTGGCTGACTGGCAAGCCTAGTCAAACTGGAGAGTTTCCAGCCAGTGAGACACCTTGTCTCAAACAAAACAAAGCACATAGATGGAGTCCTGAGGAATGATACCCAAGATTTATCTGTTGCCTAAACACACACACACACACACACACACACACACACACACACACACACACGCACACACAGGAATTGAAAGTGGGGATTCTTCAGAAAGATACATGTACACCTACATTCTTAGCAGCATTATTCACAGTAGTTAAAATTTAGAGGCACACAAGTGTTCTCCAGAGTAAAATACAATACATACAGATAGTAGAACATTATCCAGCCTTAAAAAGGGAGGGCTGGCGAGATGGCTGACTGGTTAAGACATTTTCTGCCAAGTCTGATGACCTGAGTTCGGTCCCTGGGACCCACACGGTAGAAAGAATTGACACCTGCAAGTTGTGTTCTGACCCCCCACACTCACACTCCCACAAATATATGCACACAAAATAAATAAATACAATAAAAATAAATTGAAAAGAAGGAAAGGAATGTTAACACATGGACAAGCCTTGAATATATTATGAGTGAGACAAGGAAATTACAAAGCACTGCATGATTATAAAAGTACTTGAAGAAGTCATTCACATAGACAGGCTGGATGTGGTAATGTGAGCCTAGAATCCTAGCACTGGGGAGCAATGGCAGGAGGATGGTAAGTTAGAGCCCAATCTGGGGTACATAGTGAGACTCTGTCTCACACTCAAAAGATTCATAAAGACCAGAATTAGAATGGTGGCTGCCAAGGGCTAAGGTGAGGGAGTAGTGAGGAGTTGTTTATTGGGTATAGAATTTCAACTGGGGAGAAGACTTGCTGGAGATGGTAGTGGTGATGAATATGTGGAAGTATGAATGTACTGAAGGCCAGTCAACGGTACACTGTAAAATGGTTATATGGCATATTTATGCTACATATTTCACCAGAATTAAAAATTGCAAAGAGAATTTAAAAAAAGAAAAAGAAAAAACTAAGGAAAAGATCTTACACCTAATGATCATGAGTTATACTTCAAAGACCCTTGGAGCTTTTTCACATTTTTTCTCATCTCAAAGTTTTTGTTGTTTACAAGAGTCTTGGAGAAAGAATTTCTTGTTGAAGTTTTCTAGGGACATATGATTGTGTGGGACTGTTTTGTATTTCTAACGTTTTCGGGGAGACATTTACATCCGGTGACAGTGATTCTGTTGCAGCGTGGACTACTTGGCTATGGATGTGAACAGGGGGACAGAGACAGTTCCAGAAGCTTCTGTAGATGACCAGTGGAACACTTTGGGTTTAGCCCTGCTCTGGATCTGAAGGTCTACCCAAAACACTCTTCTTGATTCAAACACTTGGGGGTGCTGATCTTTTACTTGCTTAGAATGTTCAAAAGACAAATGTACTCTCCAGAAATCCTGTGTGTAGGCATGGAGCATACATATTTACTTTCAACTTAAAAAAAATTATTTTATATTTATTTGTTGGTGTGTATGTGTGTAAAGGTATGAGTGCACGTATGCCACATTACACATGTGGTGGCAGAGGACAACTTGAAGGAGTTGGGTCTCTCCTTCCATCATATGGGTTCTGGGGATGGAGTTCAGGTCATCATTGGCAAGCTTTCCCAAGGAACCATCTTGCTGGTCTCATTTTAACTTTTTACTTGTGAAAATGTACAGTTTGTGTGAGTGATATTTGTGGGTTATTCAGTGTCTTTTGTTGCTGTTATTTATTTATTTATTTTTATTTATTTATTTTTTTGGGTGGCAATGGGGATTGAAACTAGGATTTGTGTGTGCTCAGAATGCGCTCTACTGGTCAGTTATGCCCTCACCACTTTATTCAGTCCTCAAACTCTCTCACATAGAAGTCTTACACACAGATATAAGTTTATGAACCACTGCCTGTCCTTTATCTGCACACTTAGGTGGAAGAGGAAACAAGTTTAAAACGCAGAGAGAAACCTAAACTTCATTTTATCCTTTTGTTTCAGCCTGTCTTCTAATCACACCCTTTTCACTAGAGCTGCTAACAAGAAGTTCATTCTAACCTCAATATCCAGTTATGAAATATGAAACATTAAGAAAAATTAAAAGCACATAATAAAGTTGAAAGGCTTGTAAACTTTGTAGTCCTACAACTTAGTTCTAAAATTAAGTTTTCTCTAACATCTATTTGTTCATCTGTCGATCACTGTATTTATCCATTGATCTCTTGCATTTTTGTCCTTTTTAAAGTGGATTGAAAACTTCACTGTGATTCTTTCCCTGATATTTCAAGAAGTAGATGATTAGTTAGAATTCCATGTGTTTGAATGATTTTAGTTTAGTATATAAGGTTCTTTTAATATTATATTTATTATTTTTATTTTATGTGTATGTGTATATCACCTGCATGTATGTAAGTACACCTGTGTTGTGGAATCCCCACAGAGGACAGAGGTGTTAGATCCCCTGCAACTGGAGTTATGAACAGTTGTTAGCTGCCGTGTGGGTGCTGGGATTTGAATCCAAGTCCTCTGCAAGAACAAACAATGCTCTTAACCCACTGAGCCATTTCTTCAGCCCCAGTATATACATTTTTTATACAACTCTTCCAGGACTTTTCCCAAAGTAGTTGTATTCTTCAATAATAGCCATGAATTCTGTTTGTTCTACATACTCACCAGCACTTGATGGTGTTAATCTTTCTAGTTTTAACCATCTGAGTAGGTCTTTTGTCGTATGTAGTTTTTTATTGTTTCAATTTTATTTCTCTGATGGTTATTTTTATTAATTTATTTTTATTTTATGTCTATGAATGTTTTGCCTGTGTGCATGTAGGTGCATCATGTGCATGAAATGCCTGCAGAGGCCAGAAGAGGGCATCAGATCCCTTAGAGCTGGAGTTATAGGTGGTTGTTAGCTACCAGGTGAGTGTTGGGAGCTGAACTCAGGCCTTTTGCAAGAGTAGTAAGTGCTTGTCACTGAGCCATCTCTCCAACTCTCCCTATCTCCCTGATGTCTAATTGGGCACTTGTTCGTATGTTTGCTCACTGGCAGCATATCTTCCTCTGTTGAGCACTTGTTTGTTTTTGTCTTTATTTAAAAATTTTGTTTTGGAGTTGTAAGTGTGATTGTACACACACACACACACACACACACACACACACACACACACACACCCTAGGCCCCACTCCTTTGTCAGAGATATACTTTCCTAGTATTTTCTTCCAGTCTATAATTTATGTAGACCTAGCTTTTTCAGTTGTCTGTTTTGATGAGCAGGAGTTTTACATTTTGATAAAATCTAATGATCAGTCTTTTAATGTTTTCTCACTGTAAGGAAGCTTTGCTTATTCCAACATTATAAAGATTGTCTCTGCTTCATTCTAAAATTTTTACAGTCTTGGCTTTGTATTTAGGCCTAATTCACATTGATTTAAAATTTTGGATATGGTGTTAGGTAAAGGTCTAGATTTAATGTATTTTAGTACATTTAATTGATTCTTGGGATTGCATTGGTACCTTTGTCAAAACTTATTTGGTTGGAGGTAAAGAAGTTAGTAGTTTCCAAGGGTTAGGGTAGAAAAGGGGCAGGATGCGTGGGATGGTGTTAGCACCAGGGAGCTTTTGTGATGATGGAATAATTCTGTATCTTGATTACAGTGGTGGTTACACAAATACGCACAAATGATAACACCACACTAAATGTGCCCATTGAACCAATGTCAGCTTCTTGGTTTTGGTGTTGTACAATAATTACAGAATATGTAGCCATTCAGGGGAGCTCAAAGAAAGGAACATGGGACCTCTCAGAATGTCTTTGCAAATTCCTGTGAATCTAAAACTATTTCAATAAAATGCTAGAGAAAATCGGTCGATATATAGTGGGTCTATTTCTGGGCTCTCTACACTCTTTTGGTGACTGGCCTGCAATAAAGCCACATTGCCATGGTTACCAAGCTTCATGGAAAGCCACAAGCAAGTACACTTTCCAACCTTGTTTTAGTGCAAGATTTATTCTATATCTCTCACTTCATTTGCTTTTTTTTTTTTTTTTTTTTTTTTTTTGTCTTTTTGAGACAGGGTCTCCCAGTAGCCCCAGCTGGCCTGGAACTCACTGTGTAGACCAGGCTGGCCTCATAAAGATCTGCCTGCCTCTGTGTCCCAAGTGCTGGGCCACCACGCCTGGCTCATTTGCATTTTTAATGAAGTGTTAGACGTGGCTCACCTCTTCCTACAGGTGAAGCTGAGACTGGGATTCCACTGACTCAGTTCAGAATGCACTCACACCACAACAACATTAAACCTTCTGATGCATGAATGTGCTCTGGTGTTCAGTGTATAGGCTTTGCATATCTTTTGCTAAATTTATTAGAAAGAATTTTGTTTCCTAAGGCTTTTGGAAATAAAATTATTTCAAATTTCAATTTTGAATTGTTTGTTCAATTGTTTGTTAGATGGCATACAAAATATAATTACTATTCTATATTAATCTTGTTTTCTGACACTTTGCTTAATTAACTTATCAATTCTGGTGGTTGTTTTATACATTCCTTAGAACTCTTTGCATAAATAATTGCTTCATCTATGCACACACAGTGTAATTTTTTTTACTTCTTCCTTGCATCTTTATGCCTATCCTCCTCCACCACCTCTTTTTCCTCTTCTTCCTCCTCATCTTCTTTCTCCTTCTTTTTCTAGTGGATTGTTTAGGACTTCTGGTACAATGATGAATAGACACAATGGTGAGAGAAAATATCTTTGCCTCAGAGAAAGTTCGTAACACTTTACCATTAGCGATGTTAGTTGTTTTTCTCTTTAAATGCAATTTATCAAAGTTACAGGTTTAATTCTAGTTTACTGAAAGTTTTTCTTTATTTTTTTAAAGATTTATTTTTTTTAAAAGTTACATATGTGTGTGTCTGTGTGTGTGTATGTATGTATGTGCTGGTACCTGTAGAAACATCTCTTGAGCTGGAGTTACAGGCTGTTGTGGGTCACCTGATATGGATGCTGGGGACCAAAGTGAGTGCTGGAAACTGAACTCAAATCCTCTGCAAGAGCAGTGCGTGCTCTTAATCATCGAGCCATCTCTCCATACTCTTAGTTTACTGAAAGTTTTAAATCAATAATGGAAATGAAAGTTAAATTTTGAGGGCTGGAGAGATGACTCAGTGGTTAAGAGCAAGTGACATATGTTCTCCCTCATTTGTGGATTGCAGCACCATCCCTTATATGTGAGTATACAAATTCTGACGTAACACCAGGAGCCAGGAAAATGGAAAGGAGGTAAAGGAAAAGAAAGAACCTGAAAGGGGATAGTAGGGAACAGATGTTAACGGGGGTGGGGGGGGAGTGGGAATATTTAGCAGGGAGGAGAGGAGGGAGGGACATGCAAAGGGCCCTGGTGTGGGGGAGGGAGGGAAGTTAGGAGAGGAAGGATGGTAGAAGGCCAGTAGTATTGGGAGGAGGGTGGGATAATAGGGGAACTGTGACTAGGGAAGGAGGAGGGAGGCTGGATGGGAGGAAAAAGAGTAGGGACGAATGAATCTTGAGGGGCTAGGGAACCTAGAGGGAAAAGTGATCCCTCGAAACCATGCACATACACCTGGGAGCTGCTTGGCAAGGAACACAGTGTCAGACAGAAGAGACATCCCTTTGAGTGGTTGGTGAAGGTGGTCCGGGAGACTCCCAAAATAACATAGGCTATTGCCAAACCTCTTGGTTATCTCCAAGAACTAGTAGAGATAAGATCCTACTGCTGAAGACAGGACGTGCTTATACAGGGCTTGAAGCAATGGAGCAGGAACTGACCTGGGAGCCTTCTAACTGAAGCTTGGCTATCATAATACTAGATGATGGTATGCAAACTGCCAAGGGAGAAATACAATCAATGGTTCAACTGAGCCTTGAAGCCTAATAACCATAACGACCTGCATGGCAAACTACCTCTATTGGTCAGTAGTGGCACTGTTATTAGGGGGGAGCAATCAACAGCTATCTAATTGGATTTAAAGCCCTTTCAATGGGAAGGAAATCATGGGTGGTACTGTAAACTCAGCCAAATACACATGGCAGGAGAGGACATAGATCCTAGAGGAAACACTATCTCTTTCATACCTCTGTACAAACGAAATTTCTTACTATATGCTAAATATCAATCCTTATATTTACAGACAAGCATACCATACACCACTATCAAAGACGCTTCTTTTGGCAACAAATGGAGGCTACTGCAAAACTGCATATCTGGTCAGACACAGAGCACTCTGAGAGATGCCCAGTACTAGGTTACATACCTACAGTTGAACCTCTACAACTAAGGCTCATGGAACATAGTGGAACAAGGGGTAGAGAGAAAACTAATACATCCCTCAACTCTCACCAGTAAAGCTTCCTTATACAATAGACTGCAATGCACACAGAAGGCCACAACTGGCTAAGTTTTAAAAGATTACAGACTGTAGAGTGTAGGACAGAACTCCTATATGGGAACTCATCCAACCATGGCTCAGAGACCATTGCAGAAGAGGGGCCAGAAAGATTTTAAGACCCAGGGCTGGCTCATGAACACAGGGAAGCAGAGGTTTCCAGGCCACTGGAAGCTTGCACATGTGAACTTGTGGCAATAGTGGCATTGCACACATAACCCATGGCAATGCAATTAAAGAAGGGCCAAATGGGAAGAGAGAAATAAGCAGCAGGCCAGCACTAGACTAAGAACTACTGGAGACTGATTACTGGGTGAGGGAGAGTATGCCTTACATAAAATCTCTAGATGGGCTGACTAGACTCCAGTGGACAAATTTACACTAAAGGACATTTGGATACAAATGCTTGACTGGATAGGACTTATGTATGGCAGAATACAGTGGGGGGATAGAGGAAGCATGAATCGGGGAGAGGGTCTAAATTTGATTAAAAACTGTTGTGGGGCTGGAGAGATGGTTCAGCAATTAGGAGCACTGACTGCTCTTGCAGAGGACCCAGGTTCAATTCCCAGCACTCACATGGTGGCTACGAACATCCTTAACTCCAGTTCCAGGGGGAATCTGAAGCCCTCTTCTGACCTCCGCAGCATTGCTCAACATGGGTGCACTCACATACATGCAGGCAAAACACTCATACACATAAAATAAAAATAATAAATAAAGTATTTCAAAAAACTGTTGTATGAAATTACAAAAACTCAATTAAAAATATATTTAAAAAGGAAATTAAAATTTGACAAATGTTATTTCTGTTGAATAATTATGTGGCTTTTGTCATTTATTTTGCTAATATGGTGAATTATGTTCATTCAGTTTTGAATAGTAAGCTAACCCTGAGAAAATGAGATCAACCTTATTCATGGTGTATTGCTCTTTTTCTATGTTGCTGTGTTTAATTTGCCAGTAGTTGTGACGGATTTTTCATCTATGCTTAGCCAGGACATTGCCCCGTATTTTCCTGTTTTTCCAAACCTTTTGTCAACTTTGTCAGGGTTATGTATCTGCCTTGTAAAATAAAGTGGGAAGAATTGTTTCCTTCTCTATTTTCTGAAAGAGTTTGTTTAAGATTGATTTTATGTCTTCTTTAAATATTTGTTAGAATTTGTTAGTAAAGCCCTCTAAGCCTGGAGGCTTTGTTCATTTATTTACCTTGTCATAGGAAGGGTTTTGCAAATTAATTCCATTTTCTTATTTTGTGAAGACATTACTTGTGTCAGTATTTTAAAAATATTTTATTTATTATTTTTATTTTGTGTATATGAGTGTAAATTTAAAATTTTTATTTTTTATGTGTATGAGTGTATTGCCTGCATGTGTGTAAGTGCACCTGTGTCGTGCAATGCTGCGGAGGTCAGAAGAGGGCTTCGGATTCCCCTGGAACTCGAGTTAAGGACAGTTTGTAGCCACCATGTGGGTTCTGGGACTCGAACCCAGGTCCTCTGCAAGAGCAGTCAGTGCTCTTAACCGCTGAGCCATCTCTCCAGCCCCTTGTGTCAGTAGTTTTGAAGTGTAAGTTTTTCAAGGAACCTGTGAAGTTCACCAAAGTTGTCAAATTTATTGGCATACAGTTCTCCATAGCACCCCCATTGTCCTTTAACACCTAGAAAGTGCATAGTATTTCCCTTTCTTCAACCTTGACAATGGCAATTTTGTTCCCAATTTAGACAAGTGTCCATTGAGTTTATTGGTCTTTCTAAACAGCTGATCTTTTTACCTATCTTATTCCCCCCTCCCCCAGTGTTAAGAATCAAACCCAGGCCCTCCCAACATGCTGGGCAAGCACTCTACCACTGGGCTACCTCCCTGCCCTTCTGCTGTTTTCTAATTCATTAGTTTGTGCGTTTCACTATTTCTTCACTCCTGTTTACTTTGCTAAACTGTTATGTTTTTCTCAAGATTATTTTCATTTGTTTGTATGTTTAGCAGAAAGCAAACTTGGCTGGATTCACACTCCAAACTCTGTTTCCCTTGAGTGAGCAGGAACTAAATTTAGTTCAGTTGAGCCTTAAAGGGCTGGTTTGAGTCTCCCAAACACACCCGCAGTTCAATAATTAGTCAAGCTTCTAGTACTCTCTTCCTATTCATTTCTGGAATTTGCTTTTTAGTTATGGCTCTTGCAGTCACCCCAAACTTTCGTTAGTTGCCTTCAGCTGGGGTCTGCCTCAGATGAAACAAAAGCTCATCAACACCTTTTCCTTCAAATGTTGAGATTTTCCTTCAGTATGAACCTACTTTTTACTGCTCCCAGTGCCCCCTCAAGTTGTTTCTTTGTATTTTTTCCAGCATCCTTAGTTGTCTGCAGGAGGGTTCACCCTGTACAGGCTAATCCTGTTATCAGCATGAATAAGCTCCAGTTTGTTCATTTTTTACCTCACTCCTTGTGGTGGTTAATCTTCATTGTCAATAGGACTGGATTTTGAATCACCTAGGAAACTCATCTCCAGGTGTGTCTATGAAGGTGCATCCAGAGAGGTTTCACTGAGGAGGGAGACCCACCCTGAATGTGATCGCACCATGCCATTGGCCAGGGTCCTGCACTGAATAAAAGAAAAAAGGAGAAAGCACACTGAGTACCAGTCTTCATCTGCTTCCTGACTGTGGATGCCATGTGACCAGCTGTCTCCTGCCTGCTGCTGCCACAGCCACTCTTACCACCACACCTTCCCCATCAGGATGGACTGTATCCCCCTAAACTGTGAGTCAGAATAAAATCCTTCCTTAAATTGTTTGTGTCAGGTATTTTTTCACAGCAACAAGACAAGTAGCTAATACATTTGTTTTGCTTGTTTCTGATGATTTTGTTTATAAATAGTATTTTTGAAACAAAATTTCTAATGCCAGGAGAAAACTGAAGTGTTCACATTGCACACAGAGTGGATTACTTGGTGTTATGGTTTGGATATAGAGTAACCCCACCCCTGAAAGACATGTATTTGAATGGTCTTTCCCAACTGGTGGTGCTATTTTTTTTTCTTTCAAAAATTGAACTCCTGCTTCCCAGTGCTGTAGGAGTTCACATCTGATTTTGGATCAGTCTAACTCTAGGCAATGTTGAACATCCACTTAATTTGTCTTCTTGGACCCTTTTCTCCAGCAACTCTCCCCAGTATCATTGAGGTTCTTTCTGCCTGATGGAAATGCTACCTGGACCTCTAGATTTTCTCTCTACAAACTTCTGTGTTCTTGACCCACACACTCTCTTGTAACTTCTATCAAAACTCTTTCTTCTCCCTCCTTCCCCTGAGGCCTGTTGTCCCTTTGCTCAGCTGCAGCTGGTAGAAGTTCTAGACTGTGGTTCTGTGGTATTGACAAGGCTAATGTGTTGTTACACAAACTAAGCTTCTGTTTGATTGAATCACAATGTAAAGTAAGTAATTCATTTTCTTGTTCAGGAAATAAATTTCCAGATGTGGCAAATGATCTGCTGAGGTCAGATACTAGTGAAGCAAAGCTGTCACCATAATTCTTCAGTGTGAGTGGACTCAAATGGCAGGACAAGGAAGGTGCCAACACTGTGCTTCTCTGTGAGGACAACTTCACTCAGATGTAGCAGTGATGATAGCATGGCTAGTCAGTGCACAGTGTCAATTCAAACAATGACAACTGTTTCAAGGAAGTAGAGCTGTCACTGTCTTTCCTGGAAGAGAGAAAACTGAGTACAGGTATCATCAAAGGCCAAGGTGGGAATTTGGGTCTGTTCTGTGTAATTCATATAACAGAGTATGGTGAATGGGGTCAAGATGCAGGCAATTCCAGCATAGGATAAGGAAGGAGTTCCTAACATGAGTTGTCTGAGAATGGAAGTGCTGATGGCTGGAGTTCCTTGGAGCAGCAGGTGGTGAACTCTGTATTACTAGAGGCTTTTGGATAAGGCTCAATTGAGACATCTTGGAAGAGGTTTCTTTAGTGTATGGGAACTTGAAATAGATTCCTTCCTCATCCTTTATTGCTATGGTCTCTATGTTTTGGTGATGAAAGGTTTTTTTGTGTGTCCATGAATATAGCAAGATTTTGATTCCTATCTATTCTCTAGAGGAAAGGAGCCCTCTGCACACCCTAAAACACAGCTTCTTAAGCTGTGGGTCACAACCCCATATAGGATCACATATGGAGGGGTTGAAAAAAAATATGGCAGTAGTAAAGGATTCTGAACGTACAACAGCCAAAAATGAATTCAAAATCAAATGCATAATGGCTCTGAGATCATTATACGTTTAGCAGTACTTGCTGGTGTTGAGTCCTGTGAGTTCATTGCTGCCTTGATTCTGAATATACATGTCCACTTTGCACAGTCCATACAACACCAACAAATGCTACTGGAAATTCCTAGGTTCAGATTCAAGACTACTGTATGTTATGAGCTGTGGTGTTTTTACTGCACATATAGAGTTTTCTGCTCTGACAGAAACATAAAGGTTTAATTTTTGAAAAAAGGGACTTTCAATATTTTGCTACCATCACTCCCCAGCATGTAAGATTAAAATTAGTGTTTCTTTAGATGTTCTAGACTGTTTGGTTTCAAAAATTGCTGTTTGAGGGACCAAGGAGATGGTTCAATGGGTAAAATGCTCCCAGCACAAGCATGAAGACTTAAATTTGGATCCCTAGCACCAGGTAGGCGTGGCAGACCACTTGCCATCCAGTACTCATGAGGTGGGACAGGGATCCTTGGAGCAAGTTGACTGGCTAGACCAGCTGAATTGGTCAGCTGTGCTCAAATCAGAGACCCTGGCTTAGTATATAAAGTGGAGAATGATTGAGGAAGATACCCAAAGTCTACCTCTGTCCTCCACATATACCTGCACATATATATACATGCTCCCACACATGTGAACATGCATCCACACATGCATATACATCAGAAACATACAAAAACTGCTGTTTGAGCTTCTGACTGGAGTTTCATTAACTAAAATCAATTTTGGTTTGGGACTAGGACAAAATTTCCGACAATTTATGAAATGTCCCTAAGCACACTTCTGCCATTTTATACTACATATTTACGCAAAATGTTATTCTCAGTATTAGTGATCATAAAATGTTTAAAAAGTATGTTTTAAGAAGGTCACTGGAGGAGAGCTTTGAGAGTTCACAGCCTTGCCCCGCTTCCAACTTGCTCTCTCTGCTTCCTATAAGTGATTGAAGATGCGAGTGCTCAGCTTCCTGCTCCAGCCACCTCTACATCATGCCTCCCCACCATGATGGACTCTTATCCCTTTGGACCTGTAAGCCCAAATAAACTTTTTCTTCTATAAGTTGCTCATGGTGTTTTATCATAGCAACAGAAAAGTAACTAATACAGTAGCCAAGGCTGACTTTGAACTCATGATCCCCTTGCCTCTACCTCCCATGTGCTCGATCTTAAAATAAAAGGCATGTAATCGATCTTAAAATAAAAGTTTTGATCAACTTTGAAAAACATTAGTGATAATATCCTGTAGTATAAAATATAAGAAAATAAGCACCCCATCTCACTAGTATGTACATTTACTTTCATTTTAATAAATGGTAAAGTTATGTATACACCAAAGAATTATTTCAACATAGCTTCTTTGTTATTTGTTATCACTAAATGTTTATTTGTACACCTGTATACGCTAGTGTTCTAGCTTGCTTTCTGTTGCTATGATAAAAATATTGACTAAAACCAATTCGGAGAGCAAAGGTTTATTTATCTAACAATTTCCTTTTGACAATAAACTGTCAAGGAAGGCCAAGGCAGGAACCTAGGGGCAGGAATGGAAACAGAGACCACAGAGGAATGTTGTTTACTGGCATGCCTCCTTTGGCTTGGTCAACTACCTATCTCATATAGCCAAGGCCCACCTGTCCAAGGATGGCATAGCCCATGGTGGGCTGGGTCCTCCTGCATCAACCAACAATCAAGAAAATGCTCCATAGACATACCCACAGGCCAATCTGATAGTCGTAATTCCCCAATTGAGGCTCCTCCCTCCTGGATGTCTCCAGTTTGTGTCAAGTTGACAAAAACTAAGAAATTGTGTAAAATTTCCCAGGTGAAAAGGGGTCAGAAGTGGTAAAAGTTAAAGAAGCTCTGACTTAATATATACACGTTTCATGCCCAAAACCCATGCACATGGGCTTTGATGTTAGTTGGAGTAGTGTGATCTGGCATGGTGTACTAAGGTGTGGTGAGAGGTAGGCCTAGGTATCTGCCAAGGTGTAATTTGACATGCACATTCTTGTGTGTTTGATTTGATGGACTACGTTATAGGGTTGTACTGTGTGCTGTGGTGTGGTGCTGTAGTGTGGTTCTGTGGTGTTATGGTGTGATGTGATGCTATAGTTTGGTGCTGTGTAATGGTGCTATGGTGTAGTACTGTGGTATGGTGTGGTGCTGTATTGTTGTGGTGTGGTATGGTATGTTTATTGTATGGTGTTATGGTGTAGTTCTGTGGTGTGGTGCTGTGATATGGTACTGTGGTGTGATGGTATGGTGTGGTGCTGAGATGGGGTATGGTTCTGTTTTGTTGTAGCACTGTGGTATGGTGCTGTGGTGTGGTACTGTGAGGGTGTTATGGTGCAGCATATTGTGACATGAATAGAACCAAGTCTTGTCTTCTAAGGCTAGGCAGCTCTGTTGGAACAGTGACCAAGTGATATTGCGGCAATTTTGGCTGTCAAGATGAAATGTCAATTTAGTGATTTCCTTGGCCAGCCATGCTGGCTGCATATTTTACAAGAAAGTGGGTCTTTTGTGCCACCCTGTAGCTGTTCTGTGGAATAATTTAGAAGCTATGGTGTTTTATGTCATAACAAAGTGAAGGTCAACACAGTAAGTTTCACCCAACCCATCCCACCAATCTGTAACTATAGGCCAGAGTTAGGCCTCAAACTGAACACATTATAGTTTTAATTGCATTTTAAATGTTTCTTCTATAAAATGAATCATACACATGCTCCAGTTCTGGTAGGAGAAAACTATAGTTTTAAAACATGTCCATGGTGTAAAGGGGGGTGTGGACTACAAGGCAAATTAGTCTCAAACACTGCACCAATATGCTCTAGCAACTTCCAAGAGGAGCCGAACTTGGCAAAGGACTATAGGTTCGGGAACATTAGTACATGGTTTCATTTGCATGTTTTTATAACATGAAGCTGTTTCTGACACAATGTGTCCAGAAGCTCTGGGTATTGAGCTGGTTATTCTAGCTCTGGGTATTCCTTCTGTTTTGTTTTGTTTTGGTTTGGTTTGGTTTTTGGTCTTAGCACCCTTTTCTAATAGAGAATTTCTTCTCAATAAAATTAATCCTTGACCCTCATTAATTCTATGAGCAGATTTACTGAAAAGCCACTATTTTGTTTTGGTTGGAATTGGTTAAAGAGCTCTAAGTGTTTCAGAGGAAAATCTTTGATTAATTCCCTTTGAAAAAGCTGATGTTAGGAAAAAGACATTGGTGTTGACCTTGGAAGATGGTAGCACAGAATGTCAATATGATATCCTGGAAGATGATCTGAAGGTAGGATTCCCAGGGACAAGAGAAGAGATGGGGGACAGTGAACAAAACAGGAAGAGAATGAGGACAGAGCTTGAGTTCCTAGCACTTTATTTGCCAACCTTTGATCTCATTGCTATCACGGAGTTCAAAGGGAATTGTGCTCAGCTCACAGATAGCAGTATTTTCCGAGTTCTTCAGCCTCAACTTTGCCTCCTTCAAGTTCAAACATGCTCCTTAGGATGATGCTGTCCAGTGCAAAAGGGCTGGTGAAGTCTCCTTTCTACCTCTGCTTCTCATCTTTGCCCACATCCCTGGCCACCACTGTCACTTGGCTGAATCATGTCTGCTATGCTCTGAATATGAAATGTCCACCTAAAAGACTCATATATTGGGGACATGGCCTCAGGCTGGTAGTCTTTTACTGGAGTAGTGACAAAATGGTATTGGAGTCATTTGGGTTTTCAAGATGAAATGTTAATTTAGTATTTTCGGAGGTTCTGGAAACTTAGGAGGCAGAATCTAGCTGTAGGAAGTAGCTCCCTGGGGGCTTCTTGTCCCTGGCTTCCACTCTCTCCCTCCCTCCCTCCCTCCCTCCCTTCCTTCCTTCCTGCCACTATAGCCTTCCCACGCACATGAAGCCAAGCAATCATGGATTGGTGCTCTGATACTATAAGACAAAATAAATCTTTCTTCCTTTTATGTTGTTTATGTCAGATATTTTAATGAGAGGAGCACAAAATGGCTTATACAGTTTTGGAGTGTCATATTTAAGGAGAAACATCCTGGCTATCAATGATATGCTGAGAATAGGAAATAGTGTGACTGTTGATTGCCCTGTAGCCTGTAGCCTTGGCTCCAGGTGACCAGCCTCTACTCCATGCCTTTCTATACAGGAACTGATATAAAGCTAATAGACATCATGAGATTTTGCCCTCTAAGGAAGAAAGTTGGAGAGGAAATGCCACTTGCTTTTCTGTTTGAGTCCTCCTGGCTGTCCTAAAGATCTTTAATTGGATGGGTTCTGCATCATCATTTATAGCTGATATTTCCTAGTTACTCAGTGGTATAACTAAAAGGAAAGTTTGTTTCCTACTGCAAGGACTACCTAATGCTTTATCAAGGACATTGAGAATGACCAAATTATTATCTATGTGTTTGCAGACAGTTTTATCACCTCGGTTTCCCTAAATACATTTGCTATGTTAAAATGCATTCTGCTCAATACCCTACCCCAGAAGAGCTGCCTTCCTGCAGGTGGCCTGCCTCCCTCCATCCACCTGCCCCACCAGCCACCCCTCACATCACAGAACACTTCTGTTCTGCTGACTGCTTGATTTCTGTGAAGGTGGCTTGTGCCTTTTCTTTTATAGTATCTAAGTCCATGTTCTGGAGATTCTGCAACTGCCCAAGAATAGAATCCTTATCCTCTTCCTCCTCTTGATCTTCATCTACCATCTTCTGGAGATCTTCTGGCAAATCCACATCATCTCTAGCCAACTGAATTTGTGTCACATCCATTTCACTCTAGGTAAAAAATAAGAAAAAAAATACACAGAGAAATAACCCTAAAATTAGCCAACTACTTGAATAAATATAAAAGCAGTATGAAAACAAAGATCTGCCAAGAACAAATGAAGTGAACATCATGTTTGGCTGTTTTGCAGTGGCCTATGGTCCTGGAGGCAGTGGAAGAGGCTGCAGTTCCCTGGTGGAAGGCTTATCCCTCCATGTATCTTGTGCTAATCAGAGCTTTTAAAAGGACAGAGTTCAGCGGTTTTCTAGCTGTGCTCCCTGAACAAGCTGCATTAGCATCATCTAGGAACCCATTAGAAACACAAATTCTATGATCTCACCCCAGACCTCCTTGATCAGAAACTCTGGCAATGGGACCCAGAAACTTGGGTGTTAAGAAGCCTTCTCATGGGATCTGGAGAGATGGCTCAATGGTTAAGAGCACTGGCTGCTCTTCTAGAGGACGTGAGTTTGGATCCCAGCACCCTCGTTGGACAGTTCACAACTGCCTGTAACTCCAGCTCCAGGGGATCCAATGTCCTCTTCTGGCCTCTGTGGGCACTGCACTCACAAGCACATACCTACACACAGACACAGACACAAACACAAATAAAAAATCAAAAAGAAGCCTTCCCTTGATGTACACATAAGCTGGAGACTCATCCCAATTCCTTTTTATTGCAGTATTTTAAGTTTTATAGAGCCTGTCAACCCCATGCCATGACTCATGGGTCTTGTTGACCCCAGTCTAGAGAATGGCATTTGAATTGGCAGTGACCACAGAAGACTCTATCATTCCACTGTTTATATTTTAAAGACAACTTCTGCTTAACAATCGCCCCTCCTTCTTTTCTGCTGGACAAGGGGCACAGAATCATGTCTAACCTGACCTTAGTCTCTTAATGCCTAGAGACCACTGTGGCACACAGCATATGTATGCTAAAGGAAGGACCCATGTTATGGTTCCTAGCTGGTGCTCTGTATAGCTGGCTCTATTTTCAAGGTGGCTGACACTTCATTTTAGATTCTAGTCCTGGCTGACTCCAAATTTCCTACTATACTCTGACTGGTGTTTGTGATTCTTGCATGCCTTATGCTATAGAGTTCTTTGTAATGGGAAAAAAACTAAAGCAGAAAAAGTTTTCCTGGGCAAGGTTCATAGTTGCTGGCATCCCCAGTCCCTAGATGACAACTCTCAGACCAGTTTCTAGTTTGTAACAAATGGTGAACTTTGTTTCAGAGACACAGAAGGGGGTTAAAGTTATCAGAAAAGGTATGATAGAAAAGATTTATGTCAGTACCCACATCTGTAGGTTGTGATCAGCCTTACATTTGTTACCAAAGCTCATGAAATCACATCAAGGTACAATGGTCATCTTAAGCCAGGTGTGGTGGCGCATGCCTGTAACCCAGCATTTGGGAGGCAGAGGCAGGCAGGTCTCTGAGTTCAAGGCCAGCCTGGTCTACATAGTGAGTTCCAGGCCAGGTGGGGCTACAGGGAGACACTGTTTAAAAAAAAAAAAAAATTGTCGTCTTAATCTTAGGCAGCACTGATCTAACTTCAGAAAGACTTCACCATATGCTGAGTTCCTGGATAAAGTCAATATCTAAGGGAGATTGGAATGCTCCTCACCTAAGTGCTGGGTAGAAATGATCAGAAAATACATGACAGGATAATGTATACACTGTTCTCCATCTGTAAATGGGTTGGAGGAACCCGATGGCTGAGGTCTTTCCCCAGCTCTGACAGTCTTCTTAAGGTGATTCTTAGAGAGGTAGGGCCCAGGAGTCAGAAAGTGGAACTCTTGTTTATTTGGTACCTAATAGAATGACAGTGAGTCTGGCTCTAGAATGAGCTTGCTAGGTAGATGCCTTGATACTCTTGCGGGAGATGGTCCTCAACAGGTCCTGTCTATAGACTTCCAACTCAGCCTCTGAAGATGAAGTAACTTAGCCTAGCACTTGGCTGGGCCTTGGCCCCTCCCAGTGTTTAACAGATTAATTAGCTCCTCTTCAATTGTTGTGAGGGTAATTAATCCCTAGGGGCACCCAGCCAATCTTGCATTTTTATTTACCTATCCTAATGGGCTGCTTTTCTTGTAGATAATCCTCTGGGTGGTTATGCAGGAAGAGTAGGGGAAGCAGACTTCATCTGACTCTGAGTTCCTGCAAATACAGGACATCTATACTCTCCCTTGCATCCCCAAATCAGATGTAAATGATTTAAAAAGTATTCCTGGGGGGTATGGCTCCTCCCCCTTGATTGGGAGTGAGATCCCTGCACATCTCAGTAGGTTGGACCCTAGACAGAGTGCCCTTGGGAAGAGTGACCACTGTGGGCCTAGAGGTTCAAGAACTAAAGGCCTGAGGGAAGAGTATACCAGACAACCAGTGCCACAAAACACATGACCTGCTTGGTTCACAAGGGACAGGACTTTCCGAGCTCCAACTCCTTGGAAACCTTATCACATAGTCTTTCTCTGTTGTCCTGGGGCTTCCAGGAAAGCTTCTCAATGGCTTCTTTCTTCACACACAGGTCACTTACTCAGAGGAGATGGAATGCTAGGATCCACTATGCCTCACAGCTTTGGAGGGTAAGTTCAATCACCCCATTTCCACCAAAGTTTTTCTCAAAGTGGGATTCCCTATGGCAGCAGCAGTGCAGCACTGGTACCTTGTTAGAAGCGCACCCTTTCAGGACTTATACGACCTGCTGGGTTTGCTCCAGCCCTCCTGGTGGTTCTGGTGTTGCTCAAGTCTGGGACTCACCACTTTACACTTCTTGAAGATGGGCTGCATCTTGTTGAACCTTTTTCTCAGAGCCCAGCAGAGTCGTTGATGTGGGGATAGAGACTGTACCTGTTAGCTGCCTCAGTGAGCCTATGGTATGCCTGTCACCATAAAGAGCTGTTTTCACAGTTGTCCACTCATCCTTATACTCCCATTGGGAGGAGCTGACCCTGGTCAAATTCATTCCCTCAAGAGTCCAGTTGCCTGATGAGGCTATTGCTCTCTTACTTACAGGATATGTGACTAAGGACCCCTTACCCAACCTTTCATATCTTTATTTCATTTCACCTTCAGTAACTTTATTTCCTTATCTATAAATTGAGGATTGTATTATTTGCCTCTGAGTTGTGGAGGATTATCAGATGATAATTGGGTTAGAACTTGTGGAGAACTCAACCAGTGGTAGGTAGGTATTCAAACAATGGAAACCTGAAAGGGTGAGTGGAGATTTATCTGGATAATGGGGTAAGCCTTTAGGAGGCCTTGCTCTCTTGGCATTCCATCTGTGGCTTGAGATTGACTTCCACCTTCACTCCATAGGTCAGGCATTCTCAATAAGCCAGACAGTCATTTTGCTTTCAGCATGAGGTCCCTCAGTTTCAGGAGAAAGTTCTCCTGTCAGCTCAAAGCCCTGTTCCCTGTGGTACCTCAGTATCTGAGGGTGACAGAAGCACAAACACTGAAGAAGTATCGGGCTTACACACTGGCCCTCATTTCCCCTAGTTCCCACCTCCAACCAAAGCTTTTGGATCTTGGTTGATGTCCCCGCCTCTTTTCTCAGACCAGCAGCTTGAGCACTCTGTAGCACAGATATACCCATGAGGCCTCAGCAAGACTGGTGGTCCCGAGTAGCCAGAAGGAAAGAGGGTGAGGGCTTTTAGGCAGACATGTCTCTTTAGTTTTAAAGATACCTCACCTCATATGAAGGAGTGTGGCCAAGGAGGGACAGAGGACCTTGTAAAATGTGAGGCCCCAGTTTTCTAGGTCCAAAAGGATCACTGGCTGTGGTCAGAAAATTCTACAATGTTATGGACCCTCCATCGGAAGCACGGTTGCTTTGGATAGTCATGTTAGGTGTGGAAGCAACTGTCCTAGACTATAACTGTGCCTTGGATACCTTTGACTGAGGATGGGACCACCACACAGAGCAGCGAGCCACTAGAGGACATAAACCACTGGACCCAAATCTGAACTTGTGGCTTCCTTAGCACTGATCCCACCAGCAGAACTGTCTTAGAGTCAGGGTTGATCCAGTGGCCTCATTTGTAAAAGTTGTAGTCCCCAACTGTCATCCTGCTAGGTGGCCTACAGTAGGGGAAAGACTGAAGACCTGGGGTCAATCCCACATCTGTCAATCACTCTGTGGCCTTAGCTAAGTCACCTTCCATGTCTGAAGCCCAGTGGGAGGGCCACTCAGACCATGAATCAGACATGTCATAGAAGGCTTCCCAAAGCTTCCAGCCCTGGACAAAAAGGTGGCTGTGGTAATATTTCTGAGGAAAGAGGGAAGTTTTGTGCCCAGGTTTCTGCTGAAAGGGTTCCTGGGCTAGACAAAGCCTGTGAGAAAGTGAAGCAGAGGGTGGGAGAGCCCAGACCCTCCCAGGCAGCAGCCAGGGCTGAGTAAGCAATTAATGAGAGTGAGCACGATGGATGGAGCAGACACTGTAGCCTTGTTTCCACCGTTCCTAATGAACTACCATGCTGGCAGGCCCTTGTCTACCCCTCAGACAATGAGTGTCTTGTCCAGACTTTCTGCTGCCCAGTGACAAATCTGAAGTGGGAAGACTAGGAGTTTTCTGACACTCTTCCCACTCTAAGAAGAGGAGCAATAAATACTTCCTTATAGCTCCCATACACAAGAATAACTAAGATTACACTCAGTGGGAATCAGCTCCACTTGGGGTGGGGGTCAGGGGGTGGAGTGGAGGAACTGTGTTCTGGGAGGGGACTGAGAGCTGAGAGCCTGAAGCACTGGGTGAGTGAGCTAGTGTGTGATTTAAGGACTAGGGCTGCACTTGGTTCTTTGAAACTGTTTTGTTGATTTTCTCTTTTCTAGAAATAGAGGGTTTTTTCCTTTATTTTCTTCCTCACTCTCTTTCTCTTTTCCATTCTTTCTCTCTTTTGAGACAGGATCTCACCTAGCCTAGGCTTACCTTAAACTATATAGCCAAGGCTGGTTTTGAATTCCTGACCCTTCTGCCTCTACTTCCCAAATGCTGGGATTAAAGACGTGTGTCACCATACCCAATTCTTCTTCATCATCATAATTATTATTACTACTGAGACAGGCCTTGCTATGCAGTCCTGGCTGGTCTGTTGTCATATGTATCCCAAATTGGTCTTGAGTTCCTGGCAGTTCTTCTGCCTCAGTCTCTCAAATGTTGGGATTATAGGCATGTGCCACTCACTGGTTTTCATTTCTAAAAATCATGTCAACTTGGAACATTTTTTAATGTGATTAATAGTTAATTATTTTGTGTAAACTGGCCAGAATCCATCTTAATCTTTTTAAAATATTTGATTTATTATTTTTATTTTGTGTGTATGAGTGTATTGCTTGCATGTATGTTAAGTGCACCCGTATTGCAGAATGCCCATGGAGGTCAGAAAAGGGTGTTGGATCCCCTGGAACTGGAGTTACAGATAGTTGTTAGCTGCCCTTTGGGTGTTGGGAACTGAACTCAGGTCCTCTGTAAGAGCAACCAGTGCTCTCAACCACTGAGTTATCTCTCTGGTCCCAATCTTTTATTTTTCACAAAACTTACTATCTTTGTTGTCAGGGCTGAGTACCCTATGATTTAAATAGCCCATATCCCACTAGTGTCCTTCCTTGTGACTGACTTGTGGCCTTTGACCTAAGAATGAGCACAACCCTGGATGTCAGACTTCTCTTTTTTATCTCTGATCACATTTGAGATGAAGTAATGTATTGTCTTAAATGGTTCTGTCTTTCTGAAGCTAAAAGTCCACTCCTTGGCAGAGTCCAGCCTGCTGAGGCACTAAGCAAATGCCTTAGATTTAGATTTAGACTTAGATCTGATTTTGTTTGAGGCTTGTTCATGTATTTGGGGTATACTGTATACCCAACAGCGGAATGGGTAGATGTCTCCTGAGGTATGACATTATTGCCTTCAGCAGTTTCTTGTTGTTATAGCTACTCTCCCAGTCCAGTTCCAAGGGTGATGATGCCCCAAGAAGCTTCTCAGGTGATTTCAGTCTGTGGCAGCAGAGGCTGTGGATTTGTCTTTTCCAACAAGAGGTCTCAATTTTCAGGGTTGATTGGAAATATGTACCTAGCAGTATCTTGGGACCAGCTGTGCATACCTGGCCCCTATTTCTTCACAGAGACTCCAGAGGCACCAATTCCAAGCTTCTAATTTACCAACAAGGCAAAGTCCTAAGGTACATGCAAAAATGTCATTCCCTGCTGAAAGTGATGGCCCCTATCTACAATTGCAGCACTTGGGGCTGAAACAGGAAGATAACTGGTGATTTGAAGCCAGCCTAGACTATACCAAAGTGCCAGGCCAGCCACTCATCATTCAGTTAAGCTCAGTTAAGCCAGCATGGCTGTTAGAGTGGCCCAGCAGGAGAGCATGGTCTATAGGGTCAGTCCAGTTTGGGGTGGAATCCTACTGTGTCAAGCATAGGCTGTGTGATCTTGACAAGTTGCTTTTTCTCTCTGAGCTGGCATTCATCTGACATGGCAGTTGGAGGGTAAAGAAAGCAAGCTGGTGTAGCTGAGGAAACCTTGCCTCCTTAGCGCCTCATGACGCCGTGCCCTCCTGGACATTCAGTCCACTGCTGTTCAGGGGCCTGGGTAGGTGGAGCCAAGGGAACTGGGGCAGGCAGAGGAGGGGAGCAGGGGGAGGAAGGAAGGCAAGGGGTGGGGTGAGGCATGACTTCAGGCTGCCTTCCTGCTGTTTTGTCACCAGAAGCAGCTGCGGGAGGCTGGAGGGCTGAGTGTCTCAGACCCAGCAGCTAAAGAAGCCTCAAGAATCATCTTATTATTTTTCTTATGAGGCAAAGTTTAAATTCAATGCTAGTGGAGTTTTCCACATGACACATTTAAAGATGATTATGTTCAGAGAGTTTCTTTCCTATGCGTCTTTGTCAGTAATGAGCAGCACCCTTCATGCAGGAGACAAACAGCAGGTGTAACTAAATCGCATCGCTCAGCAGGGAGACAACATGCTCTCCAGTGGCTGACCCAGATTGACACTTCTGTTAATAGGATTGGGCCACACTGTGGAACTCTTTTCTCATTAATTTGGCTTGACTTACATATACATTCTAAATTGGCTGGGGACAGAGCACATTTGGTTTTAGAAAAAATCTTGTGACTTTATTTAAAACATGACTTCCTGGAGTTAAAGAAATATGACATATTAATTATAATATAAAGTAACCTTTGTGTTGTATACAAAATTGGGATGTCCAATCCAGCCTCGTTCTTTGTATGAAAATGTAGTTGAATATAATTCTTACCTCAGTCTTTCTGTTCTTTTTTGGGTATTCTATTTTCTCTTTCCTTTATCCCAATAGCATCCATTCATTCAGCAGTCATTCTGTGTGTGTACATGTGTGTGGGTGTCTGTGTATGTATTCCCAGTTTCTATGTCAGGGCCCATGCTAGGCACTAGGACAAAGATGAAAAAGTCAGCCCTTTTGTTCTGAAACACAGGGTGGCTGCGTGTGTTCAGGTTCCTAAGATAATGCAAGAGGTGTGCATCAAAGCACTGGCAGACTTGGAGGAGGGTGACCCAGTTCAGCCTTTAGTTAGGGAGAGGGAGCCATGGAAAGTTCTGAAAGAAGCCACACTAAAACAAAAATCTTCCAAAAGGGAGACGAAATACAGGAAGCAGGGAGCAGGCACAGAGGGGGATGGAAATCCAGGGAGTCGGAGCAACCTGAGGGAAGGTTAGAAAGACAGAAGTTGCAAAGCCAAGGTATGGCATGCAGGCCACAGTCTGGACTTTATTTGAAAAGTCATGGTCAGCCTTTGAGGAATTAAAAACAATAGGGAATTAACAGGATCAGACCTGCATTGTGGAAACCTCCTGCCACAATTCCCAGTCTCAGAGCTGCTATCCTAGCAGAGGTGGGAAACGGCAAGGTTTGCTTGTGGGGATAAGCTAATAGTTACCCACAAAATGACTTAAGGTGACTTGGTGATTTGTTGGATGTGAGACTGGGGCACAAAGTGAAGAGGCAGGGTGATTTTCGAATGCCAGCCAGGGTGTAAATGACTGGGACAGTCACCAGTGGATGTGGAGCCTGGAGAGAAACAGATTAATGAGGGTAATGAACGGGATGTTGGGATGTGAGCTTGTTCTGCGGATAAGGTGACCAGGTAATGACATTTGCAGCAGTTACACTTAGGAAGAAGATATAAGCTGTAGGTCCAGAGCTGAGAGGCATCAACACATAGGAGGCAACAGAAAGCAACAGCCAGATGCAGCCATTCAGCAGGAATGTACAGATGAGTGAGAACAAGAGCTACCCAAGGGAGATGGCCAAGGGACCACCTGGAACATTCTAGAAAACGGGCTGGATGGGGAAGTGTAACCTATGAAGAAAACAAAAATAGAGCTGGAGGTCCATCAAAGGTTAAAAGGGCAAATGAAGAGAAGGGGGGCTGTGTGAGGTGACTTCCAGCATGGGGGAAGCAGAGGAGAGAACGGAACTGAGCGGACACACTGCTGAATATCTGAAGGGAGAGGACATCTGCAGGGCAGGAACCAGGAAGTTAAGGGAAGACCCCTAGAATGGTATGTTCATAGTAAAGTGCTGTTTGCTTGCTTCAGTTGTGATGGAGGTGACCACCTTTGCAGTGGGAGTCTGTAGAGAAGGAGAAATTGAAGGTCAGGCTGAGGGATCACTGATAAACATGAGCATTTTGGATGTCACTAAACACCTTAAATACTCCAGTGGCCTATAACTGAAAACCAGAGGAAGGGTGTGAAGATACGCACTGTAACAACTAACGTAGATGCACATACACATACTTCAGATCACTGCAGCATGGTTACTGCATTTGTTTGATAACTTATCTAACTGCTGCAATTGACCATAACCATCCAGAGACATAAGCCTCCGTGACCCTGCTTTGAAGAGTCCAGGTTGTTTTCCCATCCAGTAACAGAGCGAAACTCTCCTTCATAGGAAACATCAGCCAAGTAACTTCTTTAGAAAATAAAGCTCTAATTCCAAAATGCAACATATTTATCCTCATTAAACCTGACAGCTCCTAGGAAGATATTTTTCTCAAATCTGTTCCCTGTTGGGCCTTGGTAAGGGAACAGGTTTGAACTGATTCCTGCAGTTATGTAACCATGATGTTGGAGACCCTGGAGTATTGTGAATGAAAAGCCCATGGTCACTGCTTGTTAGCAGAAGGATATGCTGAATTCATCCAGTTTCCATAGACTGTTAATACTATGAGTGCTTACCCACTCTGGATGTCTTAAGATGACCCAGGGTTACATGTTCCACAAATATTGCATGGAGGGAAGGCTGTTAGGTACCCATTAAAGTCCAGGTGACTCTCACTTTTTGCCCAGTGCCATTTTCTTTGTTAGACCATGTGTTCAGTTCTAAAGTCTAGCCCTGTGGAGGAGAAGGGATGTTTAGAGCAGATATGAGGAGAGTAGGACATGAAAGACTACTGAATCAAGAATAAGGAAACTTGAGTTCCTGTTGTCACAGTAAGCTTTGTGACCTTCCATAAATCCCTCAATTTACATGATTTCACGATTATGAATTGAGTATGCACCTATGGTATGTTTCCCTGGATGCAAAATCTAAGTAATAAAAGGTAAGTGCCACTCAGGCACTGGTGCCAAGGAGCTGAAGCATTGTGACACCCAGATCCTTAGATCTATTCTAGGAAGAGAACTCACAGAGTGTTGGGGGAAAGCCATAGTGGCATGCTCCTCAGATGACCCCAGGTGAGACCCATGCAGTTACAGGAATCTCTGGCTCTTTTCCCAACCTAATAGACCCTTCTGGGTCCAGACTTCCATCAGTTCTCTCTGGGCTGTGATATCTGCTTCTTATCCCTTTCTCTTTGGTTCCCTAGGTTTCTAGGAGGTGTGGGCTTCTCCATCACAGACTCAGTGGCTGGGAGAGACTTCAGAGCTACTGACTTCTTACGAAAACATCTACACATCTCCAGCTCAGATTCCCACTGCAGTTTTCTAAGTCCATCCCAAAGGTTCCACTGGGAAAGGCTTGGTGACATAATCCAAGGAAAATTGAACATTCATCTGTAGTGTAAGACATAGCCATATAGAATGCGTAGACTGGGACACTGGAATGAAAGTATTCTTCAGAACCTGAGAGATGATTCCACTCCCTTTTTCATTCTCCAGCCTTAAGGCTAAGTATTTCAATTCTGTCAATTCCACCACAATTAATCCATTTCAGAATCTCATCTTTTGAGTCACCTGTCCTCTTGTTCAGGGAGGACATGGGGACCCCATGAGATGGACTTGAACCAGTGTCCAGTCTACAAAGAGGAGGGTCAACTCAGAGAAAACATCTCATTCATGCTTCCAAGTGAAGCCAGACATGGTCGAGCAGGACCTTTGACTTATCTTCACATAGATGGAACTAGTAAAAGAAAGGAGCCAGGGGTTCTTCCCAAGCCCCTGAGGAACAGATCCTCAAATGACCTTAATTGTAAAAATAAATTGATTCATTTGGGCCAACTGTATGGTCTTAAACAGCCAAAAGGAAAGTATAACCAAAGAGTAAAGTCATAAGTATATTTCTTTAAGAGTTCAAGGGATTACATTTCCCAGACATTAGGCTTAAGTCTATATAGAAAGTTATTTGTGGGGATGGAGAGATGGCTCAGCGGTTAAGAGTACTGACTGCTCTTGCAGAGGACCTGGGTTCGATTCCCAGCACCCACACGGGGCTACGAACCATCCTTAACTCCAGTTCCAGGGGACTCCAACACGCTCTCCTGACCCCCGCAGCTCTGAAGGACATGGGTGCACTCACAT
>NW_008343717.1:2142843-2151855 GCF_000622305.1 Nannospalax galili | reverse complement strand
TAACCAGAAAGTGCTGCTCAATGTAAGATTTCAAATCTTGGTCTCCAATACTGTAGTGCCCACCTGTAGCTAAGGGAGACAACCAGCTATTGTTCTAAAAAATTTGTTTTCTCCCCCTATGTAGAAGCCTTGGAGAGGGAACTGACACTGATTCTAATCACTCCAATAGCTATCAAAAAATACCTGAAAGCAAATTCTGAATCTGTCACTCTTGAGTCCAGCCTTGGAAGGCAAAAGAAAAATGAGGAGGAACCCAATAGAGGGATGCTTTTGGAAGCCCTTGTAAGAAATTCCAATGGACTCTCATATGAACATTTGAAGATTGCCCTGTTCTGACAACTTTTTTCTAGTTCCCGTCTAGAACTTGTAATGCTAATTACTCTTGCCTTTACTTCATCTTCACATCTCCTAGTCACGATTCAAGGACTTTCTTTTCCCCCTAGAGATAAGAGTTATGCAATTTGCAAGTCTTTTAGATAGACCCACTGAAGGGGTACCCCAATTGCCTCACCCTGTGTTCAGCATGGAGGAAGCCAGAGCAGTCTGAGTCCCTATTCCCTAGTAGCAATTTGGTTAACTTCTTCAGAGGATGGTGTGATAAGAATAGGAGGTAGGAATTAGCTAGGCAGTTAGGGTAAAAAGACCCTAAAGAAAAGTAGCCAGTTTCTTGGCTAAAACTCACAATGTCCTTGGGCCTCTTAGCAACCTACTCCATTCCAAAGGCCAAAAATGTTGAAAATATTTGGGAGCTTTTATCTAATCTTTAAAATATTTTAGGGCTACCTCTCCAGAGGAGGGAATGTTAGAGTAGCCAAAAAGCCCCATAAAAAATAATAAATCAAAGAAGAAGAAAGAGTACATGAAGTTATCAGAAAAAAAGTGATAGGGCGATATAGGAGGAATTGGAGGGGAGGGAGTGGGCATGGATTTGCTCAAAACATGTTATATGCATGTATGAAGTTCTCAAAAAATTATTCATTAAAAAAAAGAATCTCACCTTTCTAAATGTCAATAGGGAAACAGTAACACCCTGTTGCTTCTAGGACACTTTCCCAATATACCATGGGAGGAGCTAAAATGCAGTCTTGTCCTTAACAGAAAAAAGATGGGACATTTATAAGGAAAAAATATCATTGAGGGATTTGTTTTTTGGGGTCCTTGTACTGCTATGACCCCCCCCCCACTCCTCAAGTCAGGGTTCTGCTCCAGTAAGTGGGAGAAGCCTTCTGATGACCACCACCAGGGGGCGCCGGGCGTTGGGGGATCATTAATGCAGGCGGCCCCTGGGGGGCGCTCCACACTCAAGGGTTTAGGTGGCTCGGGTCAGAGCCTATGCTTGGTTTTGCAGAGAGGAGTCTCTGGCCTAGGACTGATCTCAGCGTGCCCCCAGGGCTACTTTTGGCCCTCTTGGGCTCTCGAAGGACCTGTGCTCTGGAAGCTCACCGGTGCCAGGGAAAGGGAACAGGTAATGGGTTCCTCAGGAGGCAGAGGGGGCACTCAAGGGTGGGATTGTACCTCCAAGCACAAGGTGCCGCATATGGAGGTTGGGAAAGTCAGCCCATCTGTTGCTAAATAGACTAAGTGAAATATGATCCGGTTGATTTTGTTTTAATTGCATAGTTTCTATTAAGTACTGGGTTCACAGACAGCCACCCTGGATCGCAGTTTTACAAAAAGCAGGCAACCGTATTATGAGAGGATTTTTCCAGTGCTTTCCACACCATGAGCAAATTCTTGAATCACTATGTAGAATTCGTTTTTACAAAATGCAACCAGAATGTAAAATATTCTCCAGGGAGGTTTCGAGAAGTAAACTTGCAATGATCCATGCTGTCTACAATGTTTTCCAGAGAAATTCTCATCTTTGTATTTGAAACCTTGGCAGTTCTGCAACCACCAGACAAGAAGGAGAAGGCAAACGATCCTCTGGGATTACTGAGGTGGGGCTTGGTGGCATGTCCCTAAAACAGGCACTGTGGATCACCTCAAAAGTTTTAGTGCAGTTTTCATCCAGGTAGAGTTCAAAACTGCCCTCAGCTGTTTGGGAGCTGAAAGAGGACACACCGAGCTGTGTTCTAATCCTTTCTTATGTTGCTCTTGTTCACGGCCAGGAAGCCTGAGTTGCAGCATGTTTTGTGGTTTTTCATAAAATCCACAGACTTGGTTTTTATGAAATTCCTTAATTCTCCTGGGCTACAGTTTCCTCAGGTGTACAATAAAGTGACAGCATTAGAGAAGATGATCTTCAGAGTCTGCTGCCCAGTGGGTCAATAAAACAACTAGGTGATAAGCCTGAGAGGTGAGTCAGTGAGTAAAGTACTTGTCTCACAAGGCTGAGGACCTGAGTTCAGATTCCCAGAGCCCCTGTAAAGCTGGATGCAGTAGTAAGTGCTTGTAATTCCAGTGCTCCTACGATATGGGAATGGAGACAGGACAATTCCAAAAGCTCATGGGCCAGCTAGCCTGGCATTTGGAGAGGTGAATGGCAAGAGACCCTGTCTCAAACAAGGTGAAGGTGAGGACCAACGCTGGAGTTGTCCTTTGACCTCTACACAAACACCATGGCACACATATACATACACACACATGCACAGATTGAAAAAAGAAAACAACCAGGTGAGCTTTCCAAGCCATGTGCATCGGAAACAGCCTTAGCAGAAGGGGCATGTGAATATGGGTAAGCCATACAACAAAAGCCACTGGACTCTTGGCTGTCAATTTACCAACTGCCTTCATCTCCCACTGCCAGCTGGCTGCAGTGGATATAGTCACCACCATTCCCCAAGGAATATGAGAAGTTGCACAATTCAAGCAATAGCTCATCTCTTTCTATAGCTTCTGTTGCAAAAGCTCTGCCGATCCAGCTGATCCAGCCAATCCAGCCGATCCAGGACTGATACCTAACTTGCCTTAGAGCCTCTCTGAAGGATGACAAAGGTTAAAAATGAAGCCTCTGGAAGCCCAACCTTTGTGGAAGATGCATGCCTGGCTAGTTGTGTGTGTGTGTGTGTGTGTACATGAACACTCACTATTCCTGTTCTGTTCTACCCTAAGCAATATTTGTAGTGCTTTAAATCCCATGATCTTGAGGGGTGGGGTGGCGGGTTACTGGGAGTTCAGCATGATTCAGTCACAGGTTTCCTGCCCAGGGCAGGTCACTATATGAGACAGTGACAATTGGAAAGACTCAGGAAATTCACCAGACAATGAGAGTGGAAGGGACAGAGTTTAACAGTGCTTCCCTTTTCTAAAAATGAAAGTACAGTGGAGAAAGTAACAAAACTGAATGGGGGCAGGAGGCAGCAGAGAGGCATTTTCCCCTATTCACTAGCTGTCTGGGAAAATGAGTTTGAATTTCATTGAGCTTGCATCCTCTACTGACAGCACAGTTGCATTCCTCAGGCATCGTTGGGGATCCACCACAGGACCAGGCTCCTTAGATCTGCTGGTTTCAGCAGTGACCTTGAATGGAGAGTGGTCCTCACTGTGATTAGTGTGGCAGTCTCTGAAATCAGCTTTGCCAAGGACCTGCTTGGGACCCACTGAAGGTGTGGTGCTTTCTAAACCACCCAGACATGGACATAGCTCATTCATGGAAGAGGAGCCTGTGCTTTGGAAGAATTTTTCATTGGCTATTCCAGATGTATGGTGTTCCCTCAAGGAGGGTGCACTTTTGGAACGTGAGCTTGAGTACCCAGTCCAGGGGGTGAAAGCAAGGACATTTAGAGGTGGTGGCTTCCCAGGAGGTGAGCAGGATGGGGACAGAAGAATGAGTCAGAATAGCAGAGTGCTGGACTCTGCCACCTGGAGACAAGTCCTGAAACAGGGCATCTGAGCATGTGCCACAGGATGTCGGTGTATCCTCTTCCTACCAGTAAACCAGAGACACACTGGACCACAGTTACAGACGACCCTCCTCTCAGGCAAGAGAGATGGAGAAGATGGTGCCAAGCAAGAGTCATTGCTACAGTGGTCCACTGTCCCTTTTGAAAAGAGGCAGGATGCAAAGGGAGTAAGACCTTGACTCTGCCTTTCCTGTGGGCTGGCTTAGGGCAGGAAGACTCTTCCTCCCTTTGTGCCTGTTTCTTCTGCTATAAAATGGAGGTGAAAACAGGACCTACATGAATTAATACACGTGAAGTACAGGGCTGGCACCTTGAATGAGCTTAACAAATGTCAGTCAGCTCTGGCCATTGTCCCCATTGTGTGTGGATGCATAGGAGTTCTGTAGCAGCCAGGAGACCCTGTCTCAAATGAGGACAAGCACTGAGGTTATTCTCATGGCATTCTCAGGTACACATTCATAGACATGGATATGCATCCACATCCATGCATATATACAGACACAGGCACACACACACACACACATACACACACACACACAGAGGCACACACAAATATCATTTTCTCTAGTCCAAATGGGAATTTTGGAAAGGTTAAACAGTTTTCATGAACTCCTACTTCAATGCTCTTTTTATAGCAGCATCTATGTAAATTAAGGTGTGTACTTATTCATGAAGATGACTCTGTGCTGATAAGCAAACAGTCTCTATTTTTTGTTATTAAGACACAGTGAGGGTGCTAGAGAGATGGCTCAGCAGTTAAGAGCACTGGCTGCTCTTGCAGAGGACTTGGGTTTGATTCCTAGTACCAACATGGTGGTTAACAATCATCTGTAACTCCAGTTCCAGGGGAATCCAATGCCCTCTTCTGACTGCACAGGCATTACACGACATGGGTACACTTACACATATACAGGCAATGCATGCATACACATAAAATAAAAAAAAAATAAAAATATATAAAGATATATACATAAAGACACAATGAGGTATTTCTATGCTCAGAGTTCTTACCTTGGGGAGCCTATACTTTTCCCTGAGGTGGATTCTGAGGCACGCCCTCTCTGCTTTTTTCTGAGTAAATGCAGCATCTCTTTCTATCCTAAAACAGGTAAAGCATAGGAAAAAAGTCATAAGGACATAGAAAGCCCTGAACATTCCAGCTGGTGCTCAGGGGAGCAGGACCTAGGGACACATCTGTATTTCCTTTGCCCACAGACCTCTGGGAAATACAGGCCTTTCCCCTAAGTCCCCAAAGTCTGCTTCTCTTTTGCTATCTATCATCTCTGCATTACAGAACTCTAAGTTCCCCAGGCACCTGGGGCCTGGGAATGTCTTTGTGATGCAAAATGAGAGCAGAGCACATTAGAAGGATGGTTCCTGAGGGACTGTGTGGCCCTGGACCCTGAGCATCATCTGTGAAGAAGGCAGCCTCCACATGAACTCCTCCTCCTGCTGCATCACCCCCTAGGTGGGGATGGCAAACTACATCTAGTAAGCCTCCTCCTTGAGTACTTCTTAGGTAGGCAGAAAACAAAGCGTCCTAGTCTAGGACCAGAACATATTTTGGAGGCCCATGG
This sequence comes from Nannospalax galili, assembly GCF_000622305.1. Taxonomy (NCBI): domain Eukaryota; kingdom Metazoa; phylum Chordata; class Mammalia; order Rodentia; family Spalacidae; genus Nannospalax; species Nannospalax galili. Next base: position 2,146,433 of record NW_008343717.1, on the reverse strand, counting down.
TATTTGGAGACATGACACCAAATCGTTTCCTTCCATTGTCACTCCCAGTTCAGACTTCCCTGTTCAGAGAAGCTAAATGAGACAGTCTATTCCCATCATGCCAGGGGAGGGTTCTGCTCTGTGAATGACCTAATTGGACCCATGATTAAGCCAGTTTGAAATGGACTTATGGTGATTCACATAAAAGCAGACAGCTTAAGGGATATGTGCAAAGCTCACAAGAATCACCTCCCTTCCCAGGTACCCAAAAAAGTACATCACTCATGTTGAAATTTATTCACATCTCCTGCCTTCTGGCTGTGCTGGACTGGACCAAGTTGGGTAAATGAAGTTTCTTTGGGAATTTGAGGTCGGGACTGGGAAAGACAGAGACTTGAAGCATGGCTTGAAGTGTAGCAGATGAACTTGAAGGGCCTTGGCTGGCACTTTTCACTGGCCTTATGGTCTGGGTCATAGAGGGAGCTCTGGAGAGAGCTGGCTGTGAAGGAAACAGGAAAGCAGCCCCCTGTGAAACCAGTATTATGACAGAAAGTGCTCATGGTCACTCAATAAAAGCCTTTTGGCTCTTCCTGTGTGTTTTTTGAGTATCTTTGCACAAAGAATTGTTCACATGAAAGTAAATCCCATTTTTTGTGTTTAGGTGAAAATTGGTTACTGTTTCTTGACTTCAAGTTGTAAAGCAATCCTAACCATTACACAAAAGGCAGACTTCAGACCAGCTACACCTGAAACAAGCAATCACACTGAATGACTGATCAATGTGCCCTGGGCTCAGGTGGTCTTTGGACTCAATACCATCTGCAGAATGTTCTGGAATAGGTCTGAGAGGAACATTGCATTTAACTTTCTAGTTTTGAGAGAGAAGTAGGAGAAAGTGACTTAACTAAGAGATTAGTGGCCTGTGGCATGGGTAGGGAACAGATCCTTTCCTCCCAATGTTTTACTATGAAAGCTTCCAAACATACAAAAAACTTGAAAGAATTTTAGATTGAAAGCCATATTTCCATTATCTAGATTTGCCAGCTTGTACTTCACAGTGTTATCACATATCCATCCTTCTATCTATTCATTTATTCATCTTACTTTTTTGTGTTTCAAAGTGTAGAAATCAGGACACTTTCCCAGAACACTTGAGAATGTCTATCATGAGCTATTTAAAGTTCCTGTTTTCCTTTTGAAGAAAAAAATTACATGGGATTCAATCCACAAACCTTAGAGTGTTCCATTTGGCAATCACCCCAAATGCCCATACCTGCATAACCCAACCCCTTTAGCCAGAAAGATTCAAAAGATAGATTCACTAGCTTTTGCTTGACCAATTAAATTGAAGTCAATTAAAATATGCCTAGACCAGGAAAGTGTTAAGCTGTGTTAAGAATGGCGGGCAGATTCACTTGGTATTGTTTACTTCTGCTAGTATTAGTAGCTGCTGATGCTAAGGGGGTCACTTTAGCTCAACAAACTTTGCTCAGGTTAGAGGTAAGCAATCAAAGGAAAAGCATCTTCAGATGCAGAGAGCCATCAGCTGGGAAGTGAAGGCCTGTAGCCAGGATGGCTTGGTTTTGCTGTGCAGGGAGAGGAAGCCGGTACTCACTTCTCCTCAATCATCTGCTTCTGGTATTCCTCATACTCCTCTCTAGTCATCCCTTGAGCTGCGGCAGGGCCTGAGGTGCCTCCTTCTTCTTTCTTTTCTTCAGACCCACCTCCAAATCCTAAATTCTTTACCTGGTTACTTATCATATTTTTCACAAAGAAAGCCATTGTCTCAACCCTAGAAAACTAAACTTAAAATTCAGATAAAAGCTGGAAAAAAAAATAAATGAACCTCCAAACTAAGGCAAACAAACCCTCCAAATATTCTCAACCACAGCCACACGTTTAGGAGCAAAGGATTTGCCCAGCCTCCTCTGTTCAAGGGCACACTGATAGTGGAGAGTGGTTTGCCAGTCGTAAGCTGGATTAGAGGGTGAACTCTTAGCACAGAGGCAGATGGTTCCGATTACTAAGGTCCATGATCAGATGTAACTCACTACGTTATGATTAATACACTCAGCTAATTTCACAGGGAGGGAACCTCCTGACATTCTCCGCCCCTCTCCTTCTACCTATTTCTAAATTTTATTTTCTGTTTGGCAGAGCTGGAGATTGAACCCAGGGCCTTGTGCATGGTAGGCAAGCATTCTATCACTAAACTAGGTCCCGAGCCTCTAAAATTTAAGTTAGAAACACAATAGGGCTTCATCAAGAGTCCTGTTTTAATTAAATTAATCAGACCCAATTGATTATATGGCTGTTATAGAATTTCTAAATTCCAGCCCTTGACTACAACATGCTATTGAAAACAGCCGAGTCAGACTCAACCACCCAAATACTTTATTAAGCTAAAATAATCCTTTTGATCCATATTTATCTCTCTGGGCCCTACGTATTAGGCAAGCATTCGCTTTGGGGTTTGCTTTAGTTTTGCCTTCCTTCAATAGGGACTGTGTCTCACAAATAAACAAGTCAGGCAAGGGGGTCCAGACGGTGAGCCATGGTATTTAGTTCACCCTGGGAGACTTGCTTAGCGTCTACTGCACGAAGTGTCACTCATCTTCCTGAGAATGATATTCTTTTATAATAATTTTTAAAATTAAAAAATTATTTATTTAATAACGATATAATTATTTTAGGTTCACAGTTGAATTAATACAGTTACACAATATTGAACTCTGTATAGACACTGTAAGACAAAAGTTTGAATGAGTTTTTAACATTTAAAAAGATCTCCATCTTCATTTTCATTAATGCTACTAATGCTTGGATGTTTGCGCATGTGTGTCTAAACTCTATGTTTCTGATTATTACTAGTCACAGTTGATTGCACTCAGATCCTTGGCATCTGAGTATGGACATAATGTCATCAGGTAGATTTCAATGGTAATGTTTTTCACAGCTACTAATTATTAAGGAGTAAATTTTTATGCTCTGAAGAATTATTTTTTTTCTTTTTTCTAAATTTATTTATACACCCACTTCCCAGATGTCACCCTCCCATAGCCTCCCTCTCCCCACTAGAGCCCTTATACTCTAATATCCCTGCTACTGTCTGCTGTGTTGTCGGCAGCCCCAGCCATTCTCCACTACTTTCCCTTCTGGTGGATCTAGTCAGCTTATCTAGAGGTCTTTGTTTAGGAGGGTCAGCTGTTCCTCATCTAGTGGTAATCAGTTGTCTATATTCCTTTGGATAAGATTGGGGTCTGCTGTTCATTTTCCGAGTTCTATGCTGGGTTACTATCTGGGAATCCCTTTAGCCACCCTGGCCAACAACTCAAAAGAAGGTATCGCTTGTCTGGCATTGTTGCTTGTTATGTAGTCATTAGCTATACATATGGACTCTTGTAAAGTTATGTTGGCACATTTAATCTTTGGTTATACTTTCCTTTTGGGTGTTTAAGGCCATACAGTTGGTCCAGATAAAACCAATTTATCTTTACACTTAAGGTCATTTGGGGATCTGTTCCTCAGGGGTCACATGGGCTTGGGAGGAGCCTCTGGTCCCTTTCTTTTACCAATTCCACCTATGTGAAGATAAGTCAAAGGTCCTGCTC
>NW_008343717.1:2140130-2141559 GCF_000622305.1 Nannospalax galili | reverse complement strand
GTTCTCTTGATCTTAGCCAGTCTGACTGGGGTAAGGTGAAATCTTAAAGTGGTTTTAATTTGCGTTTCCCTAATTATAAGTGATGTTGAACATCTTTTAAGATTCTTCTTAGTCACCTTCTTCTTTTGAGAACTCTCTGATCAGCTCCTTAGCCCATCTTTTAATTGGGTTGCTTCTTGTCTTGGTTCTCTGTTTTTTGAGTTCGATATAAATTCTGATTATTAAACCTCTGTCAGATATGTCGCTGGTGGAGATTTTCTCCCATTCTGTGGGTTTTCTGTTTGCTTCCTTGGTTGTCTCTTTTGACGTACAGAAGCTTTTTAGTTTAATAAGGTCCCATTTGTTAATTCTTGCCCTTGTTTCCTGAGCAATTGATGTCCAATTTAGAAAATACTTTCCTACACCTATATCTTGGAGGTTTTTCCCAATGGTTTCTTCTAATAGTTTCAGAGTTTCAGGCTTTATATTGAGGTCTTTGAGCCATTTGGAATTGACTTTTGTGCAGGGCGAAAGATGGGGGTTTAGTTTCACTCTTCTACAAGTGGAGGTCCAGTTTTGTCAGCACCATTTGTGGAATATGCTTGTCATTCCTTCAGTTAATGTTCTTGGCCCCTTTGTCAAATATCAGGTGGCTAAAATTGCAATTACTCATATTTGGGTCTTCAATTTTGTTCCATTTGTCTATGGGTCTATTTTTGTGCCAGTACCATGTTGTTTTTATGACTATAGCTCTGTAACACAGCTTGAAATCTGGTATAGTAATCCCCCCTGGCATTGCTCTTAGTGCTCAGTGTTGTTTTGGATATCCGAGGTCTTTTGTGCTTCCATATGAATCTTTGGGTAGTTTTTTCCAATTCTGTGAAAAATGTCATGGGGATATTGATTGGCATTGCGTTGAATCTATATATGACTTTTGGTAGGATGGTCATTTTCACAATATTAATTCTTCCAATCCATGAGCATGGGAGGTCCTTCCATCTTCTGATGTCTTCCTCAATTTCTTTCTTTAAAGAGTTAAAATTTTCCTTGTAGAGCTCTTTAATGCCTTTGGTCAGGTTTATTCCAAGATATTTTTTTTGTGGCTATTGTGAATGGGAGGGTTTCCCTGTGCTCTTTCTCTGACTGCTTGTCATTGGTATATAGAAAGGCTATAGACTTTTGTAGGTTAATTTTGTAACCTGACACTTTTCTGAACGCGTTAATAATTTCTAGGAGTTTTCAGGTGAAATTTTTGACATCTCTTAGACATAATATCATATCATCTGCAAAAAGGGATAATTTGATCTTTTTGAGACAGGGTCTCCCTGTAGTCCCACCTGTCCTGGAACTCACTATGTACACCAGGGTCACCTTGAACTCACAGAGATCTGCCTGCCTCTGCCTCCTGAGTGCTGGGATTAAAGGCATGTGCCACCACATCCAGCAACAT
>NW_008343717.1:2138001-2139022 GCF_000622305.1 Nannospalax galili | reverse complement strand
TAATTTCTTTCCTAATTTCCCTTTTGACCCATTCATCATTCAGGAGTGTGTTGTTTAATCTCCATGTGTTCATGTGGTGATTAGGGCCTCTTCGGGTGTTGATTGTAAGCTGTATTGCATTGTGGTCTGATAGAATGCATGGAATTATTTAAATCTTTTTGTATTTGTTGAGGTTTGTTTTGGGCCCCAGAATGTTGTGGAAAATCTTGTGACTGATTTTGCCTTACATACCTATCATGCTGGAATGCATTGCTTCTAATGGGGCATCTGGCCTGCTAGAGTGTAATAGGATACTAGTCTGCCATGCTAATAAGTAATCCCATATGCTGTGTTGTGATTGGACTATTACAGGCTTATGCCTGTACTTTCTTGCAATAAAGCAGATCTGTGTCACTGAACCTGGTCTCCTGCGCCTGAATGCGGCGACGCTGGTGCAGGCTCCTCACCAGCCCTGGGGTCCGGACCGGACGACTGATCGGAGGAACTAAGAGAGCAGGAGAGCAGCCGTAGCCCGGAGGAGAGCAGCCACAGCTGGTGACCACACCAGTATATGGTCGATTTTGGAGAAAGTTCCGTGGGGTGCTGAGTAGAAAGTATGTCCCTTGGTGCTTGGGTGGAATACTTGGTAGATGTCTGTTAAGTCCATTTGATATATGGTATTGTTTAATTCAGATGTCTCTCTGTTAACTCTCTGCCCTGTTGACCTATCTAATGGAGATAGTGGGGTACTGAAGTTGCCTACTATTAAAGAGTTGGGGTTAATCTGCTTCTTAAAGTCCTGTAGTATTGTTTTTGTGAAGTTGGGTGCACAAGAGTTTGGTGAATATATGTTCATGATTGTAATATCGTCTTGGTTTATTATTCCTCTGATCAGAATGAAGTGGCCCTCTTTGTCTCTTCTGATTAGTTTTAGTTTAAAGTCTATTTTGACAGATATTAGAGTTGCTAAACCTGCTTTTTTCTTAGTGCCATTTGCTTGGTATATTTTTTTCCATCCTTTCACTTTGAGATAGTGTCTGTC
>NW_008343717.1:2137337-2137680 GCF_000622305.1 Nannospalax galili | reverse complement strand
TGCCGTGGAGAATTTCTTTTCCCGTCCTGTCTATTTGGTGTTCTATATGCTTCTTGTATTTGTATGGGCATGTCTTTCTTTTAATTTTGGGAAATCTTCTTCCATGATTCTGTTGCAGATCTGGTCCATGCCATTGTCTTGGGATTCTTCTCCTTCTTATATGCCTATGATTCGCAAGTTTGGTCTTTTTATGGTATCACTCAATTCCTGCATATTCCATTCTTGTGATTTCTTAAATTTTTCATAATCTTTGCTTGAGTGGTCCAGTTCATCCACTTTATCTTCCAGTCTTGATTCTCTGTTTCCCGTTTCGTTCATCCTATTGGTGAGGCTTTCTCCTGTC
>NW_008343717.1:2130874-2137270 GCF_000622305.1 Nannospalax galili | reverse complement strand
TTTGACGTGAATTTCTTTTGTAGTTTCTGATTCTTGTGTGAGACTCAGGCCTTCAAGTTTTGTCAAATGCCCCCAAGCCCACCAGTCTTGGGTCTTCAACGAGAAAGAAACTCAGACAAAAGTCTGAAGTTATGCGAGGAATTTATTAAAGGGAAGGCAGGTACAGGTCGGAGAGAGATCTCCAGAGGGAACTCTACTGTGGGGTCCCCACAGTCTTTTGTAGTTTCTGATTCTTGTGTGAGACTCAGGCCTTCAAGTTTTGTCAAATGCCCCCAAGCCCACCAGTCTTGGGTCTTCAACGAGAAAGAAACTCAGACAAAAGTCTGAAGTTATGCGAGGAATTTATTAAAGGGAAGGCAGGTACAGGTCGGAGAGAGATCTCCAGAGGGAACTCTACTGTGGGGTCCCCACAGGTCCTTTTTGTCTGACTTGGAGTTGGGATTACCTAGGTGATTTTTACTAATAAAAACAAAAAAGTTACTATGGATACAGCACCTAGCTGCATCTTCCAGAAGATCTAATTTATCATACAGGTACTGCCTGTCAGCTCTGACCGCTGAAGCAGAGAGCTCAGAAGCTCTTAAAGTGGAACTCTTCTAATTTCCAATGCTTATGTGAAGCATGGCTCCCGACAAAGTTTAGGTCTGCTTCTTTTTGTGAACTTTATGTGTCTTTGTGGTTTACTTTTTGGGCATAAAAAGCTAGTTTGTCTAAGCTTCCTGTTTTCTCTTTTGATTTTATGGTGGAGTGGCCAGATTGATTTTATCTTCAGGAGTTCCCACAGAGGCCCAATTCAGGTGAGGATCAGATGATTTCAGGCTTTTTCCTAAGGTCTGCATCTCTCCAGGAACGATTTTGGCCTCAGGAATTTGGGTTTGGACTGGCCTGGGAGCCTGGCCCAGGAAAGATGCTGGTCTAGGGCAGTTGGTGGCCTTGCCACCCAGAGATGCAAAGGCAGATGGGGTGGAAAGAGGCCCCAAGGACTCCTGGGCACTGCACTGAGAAGCTGGGTTGGTCTGGATTCAAAGGATCAGGAAGAGGAAAGGTCAGCCCCAGAGTCCCAGAAAGAGGCCAGTGGGTGGTGCAGGCCCAGGGAAGCAGAGGGAGGTGAGGGTGGGGCAAGGCCTAGAAGTTGTGCTCCTGGGGCCCAGAGAAGGCACTATGTTGGTCTGGATGAAAAGGATCAGGAAGCATTATAGGTTCCCAAACTCAGAGGAGAGAACAAATGTGGAGATGGGAGGGTGAATGAGGCTGGGGGTGTCAGGGCGAGGAGGGCACAATGGACTTACCCTGGAGACAGGCCTGTGGGTAGGAGAGAGGCCTGCAGCAGGTCCTTCAGGCCCAGGGAAACAGAGGGAGGTAAGGCTGGGGCCAGGCCCAGAAGTAGAGCTCCTGGGGCCCAGAGAAGGCACTACGTTGGTCTGGATGAAAAGGATCAGGAAGCAGTATTAGTTCCCCAGGTGTCTGGGGCTCCAAGACAAGGAATGGGACACGGCCCAAACTCGGAGGAGAGAACGAAGGTGGAGATAGGAGGGTAAATGAGGCTGAGGGAGTCAAGGCTTGGAGGGCCTGATGGACTTACCCCAGAGAGAGGCCTGTGGGTAGGAGAGAGGCCTTGGGAATAATATTCTTGGCACTTCCAAGGCTCTGAGTCCCAGGTAGGAACCCATGTGAACCTGCACTATGGCATTGTTTTCCTTTACATGCACTTTGCTTCCTAGGTGATCTGTTTTAACTGGGATACAAATTTGACAGTGTTTTGTACCAGCAAGTTCTCTCTGGCTGTGGCTTTCTTCAAGTCAAGGTAAGAACGAGTGTTGCTAAGACTTTAATCTCTGCTGCCATCTTTCTAGTTAAAGAACTGGGTATGGAGGGAGTTACAATTTATTTGTAATTTATGTTCATTATTTTTTCAGAAGGTACGAGTCCTCTTGGAAATAAACCAGCATTCCTAAGAGTATATAGGAGCGGATAACAGGGTAGGGGGTTTAAAAATATTTTATTTATTATTTTATTTTATGTGTATGAATGTATTGCCTGGATGTATGTAAGTACACCTGTGTCATGCGTTGCCCATGGAGGTCAGGAGAAGGCACCAAATCCTCTGGAACTGGAATTATGGACAGTTGTTAACCATTATGTGGGTGCTGGGAATTGAACCTGGGTCCTCTGCAAGAGCAGTCAGTTCTCTTAACCATTGAGTCATCTCTCCAACCTGGGGTGGGGATTTTTGCAAAAAAAGGTTTGTTTTATATTTTAAGATCTACTTTCTCTTTTACCTTCTATTTTAAAGGGCTGCTCAAATAACTTCAACATGAAACTAAAAAAGATAATTTGGGGTAACATATGAACTTTAGTTGTTGCTCTCTAGTGAGAACACACATTAATACACATCTTCGCAGTTGCTTTTGGGTGGGTTGATTGAAACTTCACACATTCAAACATTATCTCTAAATCCTCACTTATGATAAACTCCATCTCATCTCCACTGAGTTATGGTGGTGATTGTGGCTTCATAGAGATTTCCAGACTATAAGTTCAATCTTTTGACCTTGCTTTTTTTCCCTCCAGTTTAGCACACAGAAATTCTCTTTTTGAAAATACTGCACAGGTGTTTCATGATGCTAAAAGCATGTTAATCTCCCAAAAGTGAAGATCAACCTGCTGAAGTTCTGTCCTCTGTTCAACCCTGATGGTTGGAAAGTGAACTCCCAAAAGTTATGCTAACACCCAACTTGAATTTGATGGGTCTGAATCAAAGACCAAAATAACAAAGTCCAAAATAACAAAAATAAACCATTTTATTATAATTACTTAAAATTACTTGGATTTATTATAAAAGTCATTAAAATACCACATCATTAAAATTAGAAAATATTATTAATGAGGAAGGCTTCAATTTTAAACTCCAAAACTAGTTTGTAATTTCTCTTGGACTGGAGAGATTGCTCAGTGTCAAAGAGATGGCTCTGACTGCTCTAGCAAAAGACCTAGGTTTGATTACCAGCACCCACATGGTAGCTAACAACTGTCTATAACTCCAGTTCCAGGGGGATCTGATGCCCTCTTCTGACCTCTGCAGGCATTAAACAACACAGGTGCACTTGCACACATGCAGTCAATACACTCATAAACTATTTTAAATAGTCTCTCTGTCTCTGTCTCTCTTTGTCTCTGTCTCTGTCTCTGTCTCTCTCTCTCTCTCTCTCTCTCTCTCTCTCTCTCTCTCTCTGTGTGTGTGTGTGTGTGTGTGTGTAATGCTGAGCCTTTTAGAATCTCTTAGGTAGTAACTACACCAGTGTGAAAATAGAATGTCTCTTTACTATTGTTTGTTTTAGTAAATTAAATTCTTTATTATCCCTCCAACTATACTTCCACTGAGAATAGAATTATACCTTGAAACACTTTTTTACCCTTAATTTATTGCAATGGCTTTTGCATTTGGACATCTAGCAGCTATTTTCTTCTGTTGGCAGAATCTTTGTAGAGATGTTTGCCGAATTTTCTATTCTTCCAGGAAGGAGACATAAATACTACAGGATTAATGAAACAGAACCATTATGTATCACGGTTCCCATGGCTCCCTACCGTATTCTGGTAAAATCTCTGCTCTGTAAAGACATACAAGATTTGGCCTTTGGCAACCATATCACTTTGACCCATCCTCCTCCAATCACATTGATGACCTTACTATCTCTTTAACCAAGCTTGTCTTCACTTAAAAAATGTGTGTGTGTGTGTGTGTGCATGTGTGTGCTTGCGTGTGCTTGCGTGTGTGTGTGTGTGTGTGTGTGTGTGTATGTGTTGGTGCGTATCATATGGAGGAGAGAGGCTGAGGTTGGCTATCTTCCTCAATCACTTTCCACATTTCAATTTTTTAGACAGGGTCTCTCATTGAACCTGGAGATCACAAATTCTGCTAGGCTGACTGGACAGTGAGTTGTAGTGATTCTCCTGTCTCTACCTGTCCAACTCTGGGATTACAGGTGCATGCCTCTGTACCAACTTTTACATGGGTTCTGGGGATGCAACTCACGTCTTCATGCTTGGGCAGCAGGCACGTTACAGCCAGAGTCATCACCCCAGCCTGTCTCCACTCTTGTCCTTGTGGAGCCCCCTCTCCTGGTTTGTTCTCTGTTCTAGCTTCATTTCTGTTACTGTGATAAAAATACCATGAGGTTATGGTCCATCCCTGGAGGAAGTCAAGGCAATAACTCAAGCAGTTAGTCATGTCACATCTATAGTCAAGAGCAGAGAGAAATGGATGCACCCATGATACCTGCTGGTTTGTTCTCAGCTAGCTCTCTTCATTCTTATGCAGTTCAGGGCCCCCTGTATGGAGAATAGTGCCGTCTATAGTGGACTAAGTCTTCCTCATCAACTAACAATCATGGCAATCCCCTGTAGACATACCCACAGCCAACCTGATCTAGGCAGTTTCTCAGTTGAGGCTTTCTTCTCAGGTGATTCTACGTTATGGAAAATTAGTTACGTTATTTAAAACTGTCACATTCTCCTATATTTCCACTTGACTCACCCTTACTTAATTCAGAATGCTGTTCAAATTCACTTGTTTGGGGGGAATTCCCTTACCATCCTATAATCCCTACCTCCACCATCCCATATTTTTAGTTCTCTGCCCTACTGTTTTTCTTTAATCACCAATCCTGCCCCAAATTATACATTCATTGATTTAGTGGTTTACTTTCCATCTACTCTATTGAATGTAAGCTCTGTGAGAGAAGTCAATGCAGTGCTGTTCACTTTTGTGTTCTCATCTCAGAGAATCATACTTACATTGTACTAAGTGGCTGATATAAATCCTGAGGTGGGGAGGCTAATGAATGATTGCACTTAGGTCTAACGGCTTATTTCCAAGCAGCTAATCTCCAATGAAAGCCATTAAAATATTATTTGGAAGAAATATTACTTGAGAGACTAGTGGCACCCAGAGGGTAAACTTAGGTAGCTATACAATCAAAGCTTACAAGTCAAAGCCAGAGTGGGTGCTGCCTTCTTTGCTAGATCCCAGGCATGAGCTTGTTCTGAGGGAGAGGGGTCTTCTTACTTCTAGCATTCTTGAAAGAAAAGATTCAGTTGAGAGACTCAGTTTAAATAGAAGTTTATTAAGCAAAGCACAACAAAGTACTTTAGAGGGAGGTCCAAGGGCTGAGGGGAGTTGGCTCAATGGGTAAGAGCACTTGCTGTGCAAGCATGAAGATTTGAGTTCAAACCCCCAGAGCCCATGTAAAAATCTGGGTGTGGTTGCACATGCCTGTAATCCCAAAACTATGAGGATCAGAGTGGAGACCAGAGGATCACTGGGCTTGCTGGCCACCAGCCTAGCTCTAGGATTGGTGAGAGACTCTGCCTCAAGGGAATGATGTGCAGAGTGATAGAGCATGATACCCAGCATCCTCCTCTGGCCTCAGTGCATGGGTCTCTTGCTTCCACACATGAGAACACACACATGAATAGACTATACACACAACACACATGTACACAAATAAATAATTTAAAGACAGTTATTAGAGTGGACTGTCCCTAAGGGTGAGGGTAGCAGCCCTGATGAGTCTGCATTATGGATCTTGAAGTTTTCATGAATATTTATGAGATGGGTGGCATATTTATGCAGTAAGGTGATTCTTTTCCCTTCAAAATCATAATGGTCCAGAACTCTCTTTTAGGGTTTTTTTTTTTTTTTTTTTTGTCCTATGAGCCTCCTAAAAAGCTCACAGAGGATTATGAGGGGTTCAAACCACAATGTAAATGATCTTATAATGAAAAAAGCCAAGACCTTTTGAAGATGCTGGTCCTTCACTAGTGCATACGTGTGAGAAAATGCACTGGAGCCTTAGTTTTTGATATTGTGGGAACAGTCTACTTGTGTTCTCAAGGACATTTAACCACCAAGGGGCAGCTGCAGTTTTCTTGATTACCTCATGTCTAACCTTCCTCTGAGATTGCCTTAGGTGCCTCAGAGCTGTGCATTGACTAAGAAAATCTGCTGCCCCCAGGTTAAAACATTTTGTGATTTTTAAAATTGGGGCTTTATCCTGAAATCTAGGGCTGAGTTTATATATATATATATATATATATATATATATATATATATAGAGAGAGAGAGAGAGAGAGAGAGAGAGAGAGAGAGGGAGGCCGCTACTGAGGTCTACTCAGTCGATCCCGTCCCTATTTCACCCGTATACCTTCCTCAGGATGTGAGGTCCACTGGCCACTTGGACCACACAGGAAGCGTACGAGGAACTGCGAAAGCCAGGGTGTCCGTGAGTCGGTGACGGAGGAATAGCGCCCCCCGGGGAGACTGGATCACAGGATTTAGTGTTACAGCTCAAGACAAGTGACTCAGCTCAGATCTCAGTGATTCAGCTCCAGCTC
>NW_008343717.1:2086405-2130695 GCF_000622305.1 Nannospalax galili | reverse complement strand
TATATATATATATACACATATATAAATTTATTCTACAACAATCTTATACATGTATATAATGTACATTGACCATTGCCCTCTCTTATCCTTCTCCTATGCCCTCTAAACCCCTCTTCTCAACAACTCCCCCTCCTACTTGCATGGCTTAGAAAATCATTTTATTATTATTGTGGGGGTGGGTGGGTGATGTGGCAGGGGTTGTGTGTGCAATAGTCACATATATAAATTTATTCTACAACAATCTTATACATGTATATAATGTACATTGACCATTGCCCTCTCTTATCCTTCTCCTATGCCCTCTAAACCCCTCTTCTCAACAACTCCCCCTCCTACTTGCATGGCTTAGAAAATCATTTTATTATTATTGTGGGGGTGGGTGGGTGATGTGGCAGGGGTTGTGTGTGCAATAGTACGTGTAGATGTCTGAGGAGAACTTTGTAGAACTAGTTTTCCTCTTCTACCTTTATGTGGGAATTGAAGTCAGGTCATCAGGCTTTTGTGGTAAGCACTTTAACTCACTGAGTCATCCTTCTGCACACCCCCTTTTTATTGATTGATTTGGGGTGGGGGCATTGAGACAGGGTCTCCCCTGTAGCCCCAGCTGGCCTGGAACTCCCTAAGATCTCACCAAGATCCCACCAAGATCCGCCTGCTTTTGCCTCCCAAGTGCTGGGATTAAAGGGATGTGCCACTACACCTGACTCAACCCCCTTTTTAAAGACCCACACAGTTTACTTAGGATTGCTTGAGCAAGCATGGATATAGGGTTATGTACGAGAGCATGGATAACTTACCAGTGACTACAGCACTGAAGAAAACACCTTCCCCTTTTCCAGTTGCTATTAATGCCAATAGCTCCTCATAGGGCCAGGGTTTTATGATCGTTTGTTAGGCAGTATAAACAGGGACACATCTCAGACTGTCATTTAGTTCCCTCCTTATCCAGCTGTAGCACGCGTGTCAATATTTTACCTAACAAGACTATTAGTTTTGTTTTTTAAATCATGTCTCATCCTGAACTAATGGGTCACCTTTATAAATACTGAGTAGAGCTGGGTGTGGTGGCCTTTAATCCAACACTGGGGAGGGTAAATCAGGAGCACCTCTGAATTCAAGGCTAGCCTGGCATTATATAACAATTTCCTCCAAGATAAGATATTCCATCTTGAAGGAAAGCTCCTTAAGATGCAGGATGCTAAAAGGGAGGGAAAACAACAGGATGTTCTAAAGTGGAAGTAAAAGAAGGGGATGTCCTAAGGGGAGGTGAAACATTCCATCCTGCAGGGAAGCACATTAAGCTCAGGAAGTGTAGATCCAATAGCTTCAGGAAGTCCCTGAAACTGACCAGACTGACCAGGCCCTTCCTTTCCCAAGCCTATATAAGTCCTAAGGACTGGTGAGGGATGCTTTTAGACCAGTAGAGCTGCCTAGAAGTTGGTAACAGCTGAATTGTCTACCTCAGAGGGATACTCTCCAGTCTGGCAGCTGCCTGCATCTTGTTGCACTGCTTGCCAGGTTTCTGCTTTCAGCCATGCTGGGTGGGCTTGGTGATGCAGCTGCCTTTGAGTCATTTCCTGTTCCTGTAAGTTAGCCCTAACCCATATTCCTGTAAGTAAACCCAGTAAAACTCATTGGTTCACTAAATTGGACTTTGGTGGTATCCTTATTTGGTCTATTGTCAGTTCCCTACCTTGGGTGAGAGGACATATCTTAATGTCTTCCCAGAAACAGTGTCATACAACACTTGGTCTATGTAGTTCCAGACCAGCCAAGGAGTACTTAGTGAGACCCTGCCTCCAAACAAACAATCAAACAAACAAACGAACAAACAAACAAACAAACAAACAAACCTGAGACTGGAGAGATAGCAGTTATGAGCAATGACTGCTCTTAACAGATGACCCAGGTTTGATTCCCAGCACCCACATGGCAGCTAGCAACTGTCTACAACTGTCCTTAACTCCAATTCCAGGGGGATCTGACACCCTCTTCTGACCTCTGCAGGCATTGCATGACATGGGTACATTTACACACATGCAGGTAATGCAGTCATAAACATAAAATAACAATAATAAAATAAACTTTTTAAAAAATACTGATAGTTATGACCTACTCAGCTTGAAAAAATCTGATGGCATTTGACCTAAGGAATTCACTAGAGTAGCAATAAGCCCATTAGTGGAGTTGAAATTTGGAAAGATATCACATTCCAGTAGCACAAATTAGCTGGGTCTTTTTCCTTGGATTTTTCTTTTTCACATTAAAGCTTAATTTTGTGTCTGTAATTAAGTTTGGTTTCTTCTTTGACCTTCCCAGAAGAAAGCATGGGTATTAGATTGTCCTGGCTTGGCTGTAACATCTTAGTGGATGGCACAACGTTTTAGGGGTTGCCAAGCACCCAAACCTCATGAAGTTCAGCAGAAAGAAGAAAGGCCACTGAGGGCTAGGCATAGAGATGACTGAGAGATGAAGTGCACTGGGAGTAACCTTCTACTCTATTCTATCTGGGAAAGAGGTCATGAAGAAACAAAGCCTTGGGAACTAGAAGGACCATTATGGAAACCACAAAGCAAATTAAATATACAATCATAATCAGAATAATCACCTATTGGAGAAATCTTAGTGGTTCTTATTTATAACATGGATACTTAAGACATAACTAATGAACTGCACCGAGACAATCTTCCCATTAGCATGCCCCCCCACACCATATACCTCTCTCTTATTGAGGATGGAACCTAGAATTCTGTACATGCGAGGCAAGTGCTCTAGTACTACCTGAAAGCTATAACCTTTGTGATCCAATGAGTTTACTTAAGGTTGCTTACAGGAGCGTGAATGAGGGGTTATTTATAGGAACATGGACAACATACAAGTGGCTACACCAAGGAAGAAAATCCCTCCCCCAAACCACTAACTACCTGTAGATCTTGAGAGAGACAAGACTTACGATCCCCTCCCCTTCAGCAACTGTAACTACCTATAAATCCTTAAGGAGGTGGCGGGGTATGAGCCCCTTCCCTCTCCAACTTACCCCCCTTTACTTGTGCTATTTTTGAGCAATTTACCACTTCTGGTCAATCTCCTGAGCCAGAAATAGACTGTTGCGTCTCTATGTTCTGTCCTCATTTGTTCCTCCGTCAAATCATCATTACATTCTTGTCTGGCTAGAATTTCTTGCTCCTAAATGTATGTTGAAATCTAAACCCTCAAGGCACTGGGACATTTTGTAGATGACCAGGACATGAGATCAGAGCCCTCATGAATGGGATTAGTACCCTTATAAAAGAGGCCCAAGGGAGATCTCTTGCTTCTTCTGCTATTTGAGAGCATGGTAAAAAGACAGCTGCTTAGAAAGCATGCCCTCATCAGACACCAGGTCTGCCAGTGCCTTGATCTTGGGCTTCTGGCCTTGCAGAGCTAGAGTTATGAGATTCAATTTTTGTTGCTAACAAACTACCTAATAGATGATGTTTGGATATAGCAGCTTGACAGACTAAAATTAGTACTACTGTCTCTGTTATTTTTACACATTTTAACCTTTGTGATTTTTATTGTTTTGGCCTTTCTTTTGCCACCTTTTTCCAGTGTGAGCCCTATAACTGATCTCTGTCTTGTCTCCTCCCTCCAATCCATTCTCTGTGAAACAATGAGAAATTACAATGTTAGAACTACAAGTGTTCAAGCCAGGTGAGGTGGCACACGCCTTTAGTCCCAGCAGTCAGTCAGGAGGCAGAGAGGCAGGTGGATCTCTGTGAGTTCAAGGCCAGCCTGGTCTACATAGTGAGTTCCAGGCCAGCTGGTGCTACAGAAAGACCCTGTTTCAAAAAGACAAAAAGAAAAGAACTACAAGTGTTCCTTGTAGACTTAAAATTTCATGCCTTCCCTCCCGATCAATCCTTACTTCCCTTTGGAGGAAATTGAAGCTGTTAAAGATGGCTACAGAACTTTAGGTCCAACTATTATCTTCCTTTTATTCTCCCAACATAACAATCGCTTACAGGTTCTCATACAAACACTGTTCCTCAACTCCAGCATTTGTTTAAGTCACCTTGTCTGCTTGGGGTTGGCTCTTTGGCAGCTCCCCTTATTTGCATGATTAATCAAGGCCTTCAGGACTTGGCGTGGACAACATCGTCCCTGGGGAGTTCCTCCTATTTCAGATTCCCACCCCTTTCATGAGTACAAATTCTAGAAAATTTTCAGCTATTCCACGTATGAACAGTTCTTCCACAAACCTCTGCTTTCTTTCTGGAACCCTTGTGGATGATGCTGTATCTCTGCACTGACAGCCTGTTTATCACATTTCCACCATCTTAATCTGGTGGTTGCCTTCTCTGTAGTTTTTTTCACTTTCTTGGTGTCCCATGTGAGGTCCAAATTTAATCCCTCCCATGTATGCTTAGATGGTTCTTTGGAACTCCAGCTGTTTTACTTTTTAGAGTTCCTTCCTAATGTTCTCTTGTCTTTTAGAAACCTTGTCTGAGTTATTTAAAGGGTACATTAGTTGTCTTTGTCACTGTTCTGTTCTTCCAGAATGAGGGTCCAAGTTTTCTATTTTCTAAGTCTACTGTCATTCTTTCACATTTTTCTTATTTAACATGTAATTTTTAGAGTGCATTTCAGTTTGGATAGGATGCTCTGTGATTCTCTGAAGGACTTTTGTTGTGGAATTATTACCACAGAGAGCTTTTGTTGTCTGCTCCTGGATTTCACCAGATCAGAAGTAACTTAGTTTCTGACTTGGAAAATTCCACACTGTGCAGATTGTTTGGGTGCTGTTATAGTATAAGGCATTAAGCCTGGAGCTTCAGTTTCTTACAGATTTTTCTCCTGCTCAGAACCCCAGGGAGAGGCACTTGCTAATATCAAGATGTGGGATGTGGGTAAGAGGGCCTGTTTGCTTCCTTCCACTGAAGGAGCTTCCCAGGGTCCTACTATGTTCCCCATCAATACTGGGGACTGAACCCAGGATCTCATGCATGTTAGACAAGTGTTTTACCATTAAAGCACAGCCCTTGTTCCAAGGTCCCAGTTTACTTCAAGTCCCCAGTCTTCTGGGGATTCTAACCCTAGGCCAATGTCTTTTAACACTTCAAATGAACAAAATCATCAGTATGGAAGGCCTATATAGTCTAGTTTCTGTTACTCCTATACCCTAGAAGCTCCCCAATTAGGATTTTTGATTATTTTCAAATCCATTTGTTTTAAAATATGTATTTAT
The DNA here is from genome assembly GCF_000622305.1 of Nannospalax galili. Taxonomy (NCBI): domain Eukaryota; kingdom Metazoa; phylum Chordata; class Mammalia; order Rodentia; family Spalacidae; genus Nannospalax; species Nannospalax galili. The sequence continues at coordinate 2,125,468 of NW_008343717.1, read as the reverse complement.
GTTCCCTTTTTAGTATTTGTTAGGCATCCATTAACATAGTGCGGTGGTTAGAATGGAAAAATGTTCTCCATACTCACATGTATTTGAACTCTTGGTCCCCAGTTGGTGGTACTGTTTGGGGAGGTTATGGAACCTGTAGGAAGTGGGGTGTTGCTGGAGGAAGTATGTCACTGGTACAGACTTTGGAGTTTATAGCACATCCACCCCACACTGGCAGCTGATTTTGGCCATGTCAGCTATGTGGTACTGGCTTTGGAAGCATGAAAACTACAAGAGTGAGAGGGTTATGGATTCTTCCTCTGCAGTTGCAGAGAGCTGCTGAGGCCAGGCAACATGTAGTAGGGGAGTCCCTGCAAGGAAGCTATGTGAGGCCACCATGTAAAGCTGTGAAAGCGGAGCTTAGGTTGTGGTAGAGACCCCAAGATGTTGAAGATGCCAGAGCTGAGACACTTGCTAAGCAAAACTGCGTACAGGGAGTGGAACCATCTCTGGAGAGATGGGGCACGCAGCAGAGCTGGAGCCCCTAAAGTCCTATGAAACTAAAGTTTCAGACACTGTTTGGGAGGTTATGGAATCTTTAGGAGGTGGAGCTTTGCTGGAGGAAGGATGTCACTGAGGGCAGGCCTTAAGTTTACAGCCTTGCCTCCCTTCCAGTTCATGCTGTTTCCTGGTGCAGATTACAGATGTGATCGCTCAGCTGCCTGCTCCAGTTGTCTGCTGCCATGCCTCCCTCCCCACCATCATGGATTCTTCCTTTGGAGCCATGGGCCAAAATAAATTCTTCTACAAGTTGCTGTGGGTCAGGGTATTTTATCACAGCAACAAGAAATTATATATATATATAGCCATCCTGAGGAACAGGAACTGCATTAAGTCCTATACTTTTTATGGTTTTAACAACCATGTGAGACATGACACTAAATGTCAATGTCACCTCTAATAATGGATAGCCAAGATGCATGTGAGACTTGTCTGACTCCAAAGCTCAACCAATTATATAGTACTTGTCAAGAAAAAAATTTTAAAAACATATTTTTAAAAAACTTTTGAGAAAAGGTCTATGTAGCACAGGCTAGTTCCAAATCATGACCTCTCTGCCTCAGGCTACCTTTTCCCTCAGCCTCCCCAGTGCTACATAGTAATGTTCTACCATTGTTGTTTAATAAGACTTTTGAAGTTGCTGCTAGATAATGACTGAAAATTCCAGCTTAACTAACTATATTTTTGCCAGCATTTGATTATTTACTTTCTATAGTACTGAGGATTGAACCCAGGTCTTCATACATGCTAGGCAAGGGTTCCACCAGTGAGTTACATTCCTAGCCTTTAGCATTTGGTTTTTAAAGGTGAACATCAAATACTGTTTTAACTAAAATGTACTTTTCATTACTAGCAAGGGTAAACATTTATCCATTCCATTTCTACTTTCCCTGTTGTCTTTCCACAAGTGGACTCACAGGGGCAGGCTACCCAGGGCAGGTGTGATGGTTAATTGTCAACTTGATACTCTAGAATTATTTGGGAAGAGAGTCTCAATGAAGGATTGTCTGGATTAGTTTGGCCTGTGGGCATGTCTGGGGAGATTTTGTTATCTGAGGTGGGAAGATCCACATACTGTGGCTCAGGTCCTATACTGTCTCGAGTGTAGAAAGGATGCTGAGCACAGCAAGCAAGCACACATGCATTTATTTTCTCTCTGCTCCTCACTGTGGATGTGACTAGCTGCTCCAAGTCTCTGTTTTGACTTCCTGACTGGAGCCTAGAATTGTAAGTAGAATAAACTCTTCAAGGTGCTTTGTCAAGGCATTTTAACACAGCTACTGGAAAAGAAACCAGGACAGTAGGGCACAGAGCACAGATAAATGAAATAAAATCACAAAACAAGGCCTATTTGGACAATAAATAGCTACACATGCTCCAACACAATGAAGGAAAAAGCAAATTTACTAAAATATTTCTTTATTTGAATAAGGTCATTGACATTTCCTGAATTCTAGCTAGCATCAAAGTAACAATCAGAAAAAAAAAAAAACTTGACAAAATGTTATCCAACTGAAATTGATGGTGGATAGACAATCTTTTTAAACTTTAATATCATTAAAGAAATGTTAAACAGGTAACATACAGATTTAAAAGCTGCAAGAGCTGATCTTACCCTAGATTTTATTAATAAAAAGTTTCCCAATGTAACAATTTGTTCACTGTCTTCCTTCAGGAAGCATATGGACAGGGTGAGATAATCACATCTTCAGAGTCACAACTCTTATTTACTTTCTTTACAGAGATCAATTTTCTGCAAAGCAGCAAGGCTTTATTCAAGTAATTTCTGTTTTTTCTGTTTCCCCAGTTATCAAGTGCGGCTGTTTGAGATAAAATGTGGCAAAGCAACAAGATTCCAAGGCAGGTTTTTCCTGGGAGCTTTCAGGGTTTCACCATGAACTGAAGTTTCACAGCCATCACTAAAGTACCAAGAGATGCAGGTAACAAGCTGGATTGAGTCTGTAGCTGCTAGTCAGTAAAGAGTTTCAGCAAAATGAACATTAAGGAAATGTTAAGTACAAAAGAACCAGAGCACTGCTGTCAATTTCAGTGATAGTGAAAATGTGTTCTCAGTTCACTTTAAGTCAACAAAATACCCATTAAATACTTTTTTTTTCACTCCTTAGTCATCAGTGTGCTAAGAATCAGCAGTGCTTATTGAACTCTGATAGTGTGAAGCTCCCTCCTGAGATCTGATGCAGATGGCCTGGAATGGGGCCTTGGAATTGATTCTTAATAAGCATTTCATAAACTGGATGGTCCTGGACTGAGAAACATTGATAACCTTCAAACATGACAAACACTGGTTATTGTTTGTGAATTTGTGGTGAAGTTTTAAGCTAAATAAAACATTAAAACAATCAGAACACAAATAGCATATTAAATATGCATATCAGCAATTATATAATTGCATTTTTCTTTTAAAAGTGCCATAATAAATAATGACTTACATTAAAAAGTTAAAATAAATTTTGTTTTAATTCAAGGCACCTGGAAAATACTTGCTGGTGTGAGAAGTGAATTATTTGTTAGACAAAATAGTACAGAAATGGAAGAATTCTGGCAGTGATTTTTTTTTTTCAACAGAGCAAACACTTTTGTTCAAAAATAAGTCACTAAGAATTAATGATTTTGAGAAAAACAAGATTCAAAGAATAAAGAGATATCCCATAGCCTATGAACTACTTTGCCAAATGATTTTTAATTAACAGGTAAAAAGAAAAGAGGTTCTGCTTGTGCTCTCTGACAACAGCCTTCTGCAACTGCTTTAGGAAGGATGAAGCCATTCTCCTTGGATTGGAGCCTGATCAGAGATTCCTTTATTGTTCAGGCACATGTGACCATGGACTTTGTCACACTGGCAGCCTTTCACTGCAAGAGGATTTCCTCAGTTTCATAGTCTACAACTGAAAACATTCTTCTGAAGGGTTTTATTGTTTTTTTTTTTTTTTTTTTCATGGAATATGAATAAATTCTGTAAGATGATGTTTCTGGAACCTGAGTTTCAAAACGTTAACTCTACAAAGGAGAATGTGAGAAGCACTGTCTATGCTGCAGGGTGAGGTGGAGAGTCACTGTGAGCACACTGTCTTTCAGCATTCTAGGATAAATGCCGGTGTGAAAAGCCACGTGAGTCGCGCGCACAGTACCACTCAGGCAGTGCCATCATGTAGAGGTTCTTCGTAAGAGTCTTTCTACAGACTCTAGGTTGTTAGCCCCAGCTGCAAATGACATTTGAGAGAAAACTTACGAAGGTTTAGAACAATTCAATAATAATTCTTACAAAACAGTACTGTTCTGGATCTTATGGCAAACAAGGGACCATCACTTCAGATAAAATATTTTGAAGCCAGCAAGTCTATACCAGCTGTGAAGACAAAAATGAAACCTGCACTTTAAATGTCATTCCCAGGTGGCTTCTCTAAGACACTGTATAAAGACAAAGACGAGCAAATCTTCCTGGTTAAGTTCACCAACAGGCTGCCTCACAGCATGCTGATTTCTGGATTTAAAGGAGAGATCCTAAGTATTTACTTTAAAATTTAAAATCTCTTAGAACTGCTTCTGTGCCAGCCTCCTTGACTGAGAGTTTGCAAGTTGTCACAGACCTTGGGTTACACAGAGTGATACAAACCAGGATGTAGAGGTGGTTTTGTGAATTTAGAGCATCTTCAGAGCATGCAACTGGAGCCGAATAACATATTGGACAAAATGGGAGAAATTCCTTAAATTGAAAGCATAAAAATTATCTTTGAAATACTGATCTGACATGGTTGGAATGAAGCTATTCAAGACTATGGGCCCCATGAAATGAAGACATTACCAGGCAAATACCCATTAAAGTCACTGCCACTGGAATTATTTTACCTTAATTATTTTTAAGACAAAAAGCAGTTTAGTTTTCTACCAAAATTTCACTTTAAAAGTGAAATACAGAATTGATAATCAGAGGGGAAAAACATTCACTAACTGTTCTGAAGCCTTGTAACTCCAGTTGAAGCTCTCAGACAAAGTATTGATCCCACTGCCCAGATTCTCCAGAGCCCCTCACTCATTCGTGAGGCTCCTGTCGCTGTAATACAGGTGCCTCTCCTGGGTGCTCTCCTTCTGCCTTCTCCCAGGGAAAACCAGAGTGGCTGGCAGAGGGAACCTGGGACAGTCACCTTTGACAGTGGCCAGCTCCTTGTCCTTAGATGCTCAGTTCCAAGGGGAATCAGGGAGGCAAGGAGAGGGGCTAATGCAAATCCTCAGGCCACAAAGAGTAGTGGAATCAGAATTGGAAGGTTATGATTGTTTTTTAATTTTAAAGTATTAAAATAAAGGTTTGTTTGTTTGCTTGTAGCTTGTAGGTCCCCCCCGCCCCCCAATTTGGGATGCTTCTGAAAAAAAAAAGTGATCCCAGAGAGAACTCTGTTAGGACTGAAGACTGCAGAACCCTCTCTTAAGATTAGCAAAGTTTCACTTCTAAACATTGTTTTGGCTACAAAACACAAATGATGGGATGCTCCTGTTAGACCTCATATTCTGGAAGAGTAAAGGTATGTTTATGTGACAAAGAAGCCCCCAATACAAGAGACCTAGAGGATAGATCCAGGGGTACCCCTATTTCTTTACCCCTTGACTTGTCAACATTCTGTTCAGTGGCTGCATCCTGCCTACCTGAAACTCACTAAGATTTAAACACATGTATGTACTATGAACAAACTTACATGTGGCTGTCTTTAAGGTTTATTTTTACTGAAAAACCAATGTTTGAAACAGTTGTTTTATACAAAATTTAATAACTTAAGACTAAGAAGCAATTTAAATACTAAATTCCCTCAAAAAGACAACGTTTTGTACATACATACATGACGTACATATATGGAAATGATGGTCAAAAGAATTTTTTGGCAGCTGCTTCTTGCTGTGTCCTAAAAAATAAAACACCAGAAAAGAAAAACTGACTGATACTCTATATACTTAACTTTGGAAAGAAATAAGGTTGCTTAAAGTAAAATATCAATGCTTTTTGAAGTAGAAAATATAGTGAGATAAATTCTAAACATGCACCCTCTTGTGAGACAGCCTAGCAATCAAGTTTGCTCTGCATTTAGTTATATAATTTAGTGAAGTTAACTTAAGGTCGGGTCAGATTTTATCAAGAACTTACCTGTACATGATATAGCCAATGAACAACACTGTCTGTACCACTACAAATATGACAAAGTGGATCGTGGATAAACATGATGGAAATGGTGGTAGTTCTGGGCATTTTGGTTTTTCATTGGATGGCTACAAGGAAAATAATTTGTATTACAATTAGTCAAATTAATGGTCTAAAATGACAGAAATGTGCAATTTATAAAACTCACGATCTGCTACATAAACAAGTGTTTTAATTTGCACATTCCCCTAAATATCTTCTTCATTTAATGTCTCCTTTTCTTTTTTTGTCTTTTTTGAGACCGGGTCTCTTGTAGCCCCAGCTGTCCTGGAACTCATTATGTAGACCACGCTGGCCTCGAACTCACAAAGATCCACCTGCCTCTGCCTCCCAAGTGCTGGCATTAAAGGCGTGCGTTACCACGCCTGGCTCCTTTCCTTTTTAAACTTTATTATTATTATTTTTTTTAGTGGAGGCAGTTAATATGGGAAGGGTTCTAACTTGGGGCTATTCAGCCCTGGTCTTAGTGCTGTCTGGCTCCCAATTTCATTACAAATGATGATGGTAGTGCCCTTGAAGTTTCTGAAGACTGGGGCCACCACCCCATCACTGTCCTCAACACTACCCGTTCATAATTGCTGTACTGGTGTAATTACTAAAGGCGCAGACTTCACTATCAAAACTATTCTAGTTCATACAATAAATTACATGATTACCCTACCAACAAACAACTTGACAAATACAATGCTTCCGCCCCCAGGTCTTCATTCTTTGCAATCTCAGGGGCATTAAACCTGACTGTGGTGTTCTGAAAACTATCTCCATAAAATAGGCTAAAAAAATTTTAGGGAGCTAATTAAATATCAGGAATAAAGATTTTATCAAGATGCCCAGATTAGTTGCTTTCAATATGGTTGCATCAACCAGGCAGTTTTCAGCACACAGGTAGCACACACAGCACCACAATGTCCATTACAACACAGGGGAGAATATCTTCACATGGAACTGAGACTGTTTTGGATGAGAAGCCATGGGCAATAATAATACAACTTAGGGAAATTTGAAAAAAAAAAATAGCCAAGGCATATAAGAAAAGCAGTGTCAAATATAATGGAAACAAGATTAGAAGTTGAAGACAAGTTTTTTAACCCTCTAGTACTGATTCCCTTGAGAAAGTTGTTATGATTGTCCTTATTACTAATGTTAATCTAACAAATTTCCTAAAGAATATTAAATGTTTTAAAAAAGGCTTTAAGCTGGGCATGGTGGCACATGCATTTAGTCTCAACACTTGAGAGGCAGAGGCAGGTGGAGCTCTGTGAGATCAGGGCCAACCTGGTCTACAAAATGAGTTCCAGGCCAGCTGGGGCTACAGAGGGACCCCAGGTAAAAAAAAATCCAAAACCGTAAATGAACAAGTAAAAAAATTTAAAAACAAGCCCCATATAAAACGTAAAGGGCTGAGGCCTCTGCTTCCTGTAAGTCTGATCAAGAAATGTGGACCAACCATGCTTCACATATGTCTTGCACAAGGCAACTAACTGGCAGAGTGAAACAATCCAATCTGATCTGATTTACTCTCATCTACTCTATAAAACTCAGCTGATGGTAAATAAAGTTAACCAAATAGCAAGAAGGGTCAGAACCCAAGGATCAGAACCTTGGGTTAATATATGCCAAAGCCCACAGTTTAGAGAAGCTATTAAATTGGAATTCAATTATTTCCATTATCTGGCAATATATTTCCTACACATTAAACCTAACTACTATAGAAATACTCTTCTACCTTAAACAACTAGGAAACCCAAATACAAAGGCTTCAGAACATATGGAACAATTCTACCTTGAAATTAGAAATGAGCATCAGCACTAATTTGAGACCTGATAATTACACAAGGAAAAAGAGTTACCATGTTGCGCTGCACCAAGCTATCTATGTCCCTCTTTACTACGTGCAGGTGCTCCTTGATGTCCATGAAGTGCTGAGTTGTCTCATAGACTCCTGCAGAGCCAGGGTGTTGTATGCCACTGACCATTCTGACAGTTTCACTCATGGAGTTCCTGAAATAGAAAATCCCTTCAAAAATCTTAAGGATTTTTTTTTTCCAGTCATAAATTTCAAATGGTTGCACCTAAGTTCAGCATACCATTTAAAAAAAAAAAAAAGGCCAAACAAAATTAAAAAAACCCCAAAGAAACCAGATGATGGGTGTGGTATCTTATACCAGTAATCTCTGTACTTAGGAGGCTAAGGCCAGAGGACAGAGTTCAAACCCAGTTTGGGCTACAAAGCGAGACTTTGTCTGAAATGAAGCAGATGGGAGACAAGGGGAGGGGACGGGAAGGTAAAGAACTACGTATTTCAAAGAAAGAAAGTGGACTTGATGCAAGCCTATACTGCTAGTTTCTTGGGAGGCACAGGCAGGAGGATCATAAGCTCCAGGCCTACTTGGGACACAAAGTGAATTCAAAGCCAACCTGGGCAATTTTGTGAGATGGTAGCTCAAAATAAGGTAAAAAGGGCTGGGAATATAGCTCAGCAGTAGGGAGGTACCTAGCACACAAAAGGCTCTACATTCAATTCCTATCATCACTTATAAAAAGAAAAAGGTTTTCAAAATTTGAAAACATTTTATAAAACGGCCACTTACCATTCTATCATTGCATTTTACTAGTGAAGAATAGTACTAAATAATCTGTGTTCAAACCAATACTGCAACTGAAGACTACAACATAATTGATGCTTAATGAAGTTGTAAGGAAAACCAGAGAGAAATGTATTAGTTCAAAAGCCTGCATTATACACAAGTGCACGTATTTAGCTGAAGGCTATATAACAAAAAACAATGCCAGGCAGGAGAAACCTCCCTTCAAGTTGTTGTTCAGGGTAGTCCAAGAGACTCTCAAAATAACACAGGCTATTGCCACAGCCTTTGATTTCCTCCCAGAACTTGAAGGTAAGACCCTATTGCTGAAGACAGGACATATTTCAGAACTAGGACTTGGAACAATCGAACTGAAACTGACCTGGAAGCCTCCCCCTTGAAGACTAGCTTTTGTAGTATCAAAGATTACTATGCAAGCTGCCAAGGGAAAAAGCAAATCAATGGTCCTCCTCAGCTGTAAAGACCAATAAACACAATAATGACTGGCCCAGCAAATTATCTTCATTGGTGTAGTTGTGGCACTTTTATTTGGGGAATAATCAACACCTATCTAATTAGGACTTAAAGCCCACTCAATGGGAGGGAACTCGTGTGGTACTGTAAACAGTCAAATACACATGGCTGGAGAGGTTATAAATCCTAGAGAAAATCCTATATCTGTCACATACCTAGACCAATGTAATTTCTTACTGTATGCTAAATATGTAGATTTATATTTATAGGCAAGGGTACTTCTCACCACTCATCAAAAAAGCTTCTTTTTCAACAGATGGAAACTATTACAGAGTTCCACAACTGGTCAAACATAGAGAATAAGTGTCTGTGAGATGACCAGCCCTAAGTGACACATTAACAGTGATCCTCTACACTTAAGGTTCATGGACTATAGCAGAACAGGTGGCAGAAAGATTATTAATGAATCTCTCAACTCTCACCAGTGAAGCTTCCTCATGTAACAGATGGTAATTAACTCGGAAAGCCACAACTGTTCAAAGTGCAGAAAATAAAGAGACTGTGGAATGTCTGACCTGGGTAAGACATCTATATTAAATGTCTGCCACCCAGGGCCAAGGGACCATCACAGAAGAGGGGGCAGGAAGACTGTAAGAGCCAGGGATGGTAGATGATCACAAGGAAACAGAGATTTCCAAGTGGCTGAAAAGTTGCTCATGTGAACTTATAGCAATGGTGACAGCATGCACAAGACCCATGCAAGCTCAAGCCAGACAAAAACACAGCATAGAAGTGGGGAAATGGGAAAGAAGCCCCAATCAATGGCTACTGGGAGAGGAGAGTTGGTTTTCTTTAAGCGAGTGACACTAGATAGGTTGACCAGGCTCCAATGGATGGACTCACATTGAGGGATATTTGGGGATACAAACTTGGCTCAATAAGCCTTAACACATGTGACAGAATGCATGAAATCTGGTAGGGGGAGGGGCTGTGAGGAGGTACAGACAGGGGAGGGGTCTAAGTATGATCAAAATGTATTATATGAGATTCACAAAAATCCAATTATATATATTTATATATATCCATATATACCAAGTTTGATGTTTGTCAAGAAGAGAAGTTTCTTATCGTTTAGGAAGAGGTGTGCATGTGTGGTCTGAAGTAGACAGAAGCGTGTGGTTCAGAGTGGTTGGTGTGTGCAAGGACATAAGCTATGGGGCAAAATGTATTTAGAAGAGTGAGGTATATGCATACCCCAAAGTAGAGTCCCAGGTTATTAAACCATTTTCTGTTTGTGTGCCTCAAATTCCAAGAGACATTTCTCCCTAATTCATTAGGAGCTAAAGGCAGAAGGCTAGACTTCCTGGAACTGTTTAATAGTGAGTAGGGTGCAGAGCTGAACAGGACAGAAGCATTCCCTTCAGTTCTTTACCTAAAGCAGTTCCAGCTCCTGGGGGCCTGATGGAAGGTGTCCAAAGTTCTTGGTCTGTTTTTCTGTCAACTCCCTTTTCTCCCTAAAGCTACAGGCCCTTTTCCCATATTCATGTTTTTATTTTTTTATTCTGTTTTAAGACCCAATGAGTTTAATGATGGCTATCCTTTTGATGATAAGTCTGGAAATCCCCATTGGAGCCTAGAGGCCTCACCAGTGGTTTCTCAACAGATAGCTATGAGTCTTGTCTCCATTTCCCGGGAATCTATCAGTGGTCTCAAGTTGAATAATGGTTTTCAGGGTACTTGAACCACTCAACAATTCAGTTGGCTGTTGGCAGGCCCATTTTGGGGCAAGCTAGGTGTAAGCAAGCACAGTTGTACCGTGTTCATAATTGTAATGGCTGGATTATGCTTAGTGTATGTGATTCTATAGTTCTTCTGACTCTCACATTCTTTCTAGGCCCTCTTTCAGAATGTTTTCTGTGTCTTATAAGGAGTGGTATAAATGTCTTATTTATGGTTGAGCACTAAACTTTCCCTTTTTTTTTCACAACACTGAGCAGTCATGTGACTCTCCAGTTACCCGCTTCCACTGCAAAGAGAGGCTTCTTTAAGAGCATCATTTGTCTACGGGCATAAACGAAAATAACTAGAAGATAGTTTAATGCTGTGTCAGTTTAACAAAACAGTATTAGTAGGTTCTTCCCTAGGGCCTATTACTTCCGATCCATTGGCTTCTGATCAGTCTTTACAGTACCAGGAATGCATTCCCTTCTGTGTAGCATGATTCATGTCAAACCAGCTGGTTACCACCACCATGTCTATGCCACTATTACAGTTTGGTTCATCTTGCCAGGCAGGCTGGTACTGTAGTTAGTCAAGTTTAGATCTTTAGTGCCTCTTTCTCCTCCAACAGTCTGCATGCTCTTTCTGGCACCATAAAGGCTAACTGCCATGGAAGAAACTTTCTTCTCAGTTCAAGCTTGGTTTCTTTATCTTGTAATCCAGGTGTCTGGTGTCTTTAAAAATAGTTCTACTGGGGAATCAATGGAAAAAACGTGTACCGGGCAGTGGAAGTGACTCTGGGATGTTCCTAGGCAACAGATATAAACCTGGTTTTGGGTTTTGGGCTTCATGACTTCTAGATGCAGTCGTGTAAGGGATTGCCCTTAAATTATTTATTCATGCAAGACCAAGGTTGCAACTCGGTGCATTACTACTGGAATCATGACCCCAAATGATTGTCAAAGATTAATAAAGATAGGTGAATAGTAATTAGTAATTCAGCAGATACCTCTCTCTACTCATTTTACCATACACTTGAAGCTCCTGACATTTTTCTCTATTCTTCCAAATAGCCCACTGTAACACATGACATAACGTGAGAATTTGCCTAAGAATCTGAACACAGTTTTATAATGTACCTCATTTTTCTGTGGTTAATACATGGCAATGTTGGCTTAAGTCTTTCTGATGTAAAGGTATCCATAGCAATATATAAACAGTACCTGCTTAACCACAGCAATGATCAACAGCTACTTCACATACCAGATTGTTATGAGAAAGCAACCAAGTATATTTACGCATCTCCTTGTATTAATACTCGTACTATTTCAACATGACAATAATTTGCTTATTAGAGGATGCTATGATTATACGTTAAGTATATTTCTATTTAATCTGGATCTCATTAATGCCAACATTTAAAAACTACAGACCACTTTGTGTTTATGCACCTCAAAACTACAAAGCTATGTAGGCCAGAAAAAAAATCCCACCATAGATGTGGGGAAGTGGGTAAGAAACACTAACCCTACCTGAGAACTACTGGAAACCAGTGGCTGCTGGGAAGGAGAATCAGTCTTTTAAGGAATCAGGCTCTAGTGGATGGATTCATACCAAAGAACACTTAAGGATACAAATTTGCCTCTCTTTCTCTGTGTGTGTGTGTGTGTGTGTGTGTGTGGAGAGAGAGAGAGAGAGAGAGAGAGAGAGAGAGAGAGAGAGAGAGAGAGAGAGAACATGAAATTGGGAAGTAGGCAGTAAGGGAGGTGAGGATAGGGAAGGGGATCTAAATACAATCAATATATTTTGTATGAAATTCACAAATATTCAATGAAAAAAGAAAAAAATGGTCTTTGAGAATTAAAAAAAAAAAGGAATTTTGCCACCTGTTCAGTGTGGTGTAGTGTGATGCTAATCTTGGCTGTCAACTTGACACACCTAGGAAGAGGGAATCTCAATTGAGGAATTCAGGAATTCCCTCCATCAGAGTGGCCTGTGGGCCTGGTTGGGGGGGTATTTTCTTGATTGCTGAATGATTTTTGGAGGGCCCAGATGACTGTGAGTGGCCCCATCCCTAGACTAGTGAGCCTGGGCTGCATAAGAAAGACAGTTAAGCAAGCCTGGGGAAGCAAGTCAGTAAGCAGTGTTCCTGTGGTCTCTGCTTCAGTTCCTGCCCTGACTTGCCTCAGTCATGAACTATATCTGGAAATGTGATACAAAATGAGCCCTTTCCTCCCTAAGTTGTTTTTGGTCAGAGTGGTGTTATCATAGCAACAGAAAAATTAGCTAAGACACATGTTAATGGATTACTCAGCAGGCCTGGGCTATCGAAACCCTCTGCACTCCACAAGTTTTCAGGACTGGCCCCTGAGATGATGACCCATCTCTTAGGAGATGACCTTGAGAAGGACTAGAAACTGAGTACTGAAGGTTAGCCACATGGGTCCTCCCCACCTGTGTGACTGAACTCTAATAAAAATTCTAGACACCAAGGTTTGGGTGGGCTTCTCTGTCTGACAGCACTTTACATGTGTTGTCATATTTGTTGTTCAGAGACTTACAAATGATCCTTGACTTACTACTTTCAAATCATGGTAAATTCCAACAAATTGTTAAGTTCAACCATCCTATGTTGGGGGTTGTCTGTACTGTGAGACCACTGGGAGCCTGTGTTTGGGTTCTCTATGACTCTATCCTATGTACAACCCCTCCCTGCTAATTTTATTTTGTATTCTTCTCTTTTTCTTGTAAGAAACCATGACCATAAGCACAGCAGCATTTATTTCTCTGAATACCTGTATATCATAGAATCAAAGTGGTCTTGGGAATGACAAGTAAGTTGTAAGTGTATCTCTTACTCCCTGTGCTTTTCAGAGGCCTCACAGACAAACTTAGGCTTCAACTGGAAGCCAACCAAAGAAGAACCATCTGCTCCAGGTCTGAAAAAAGCAGGTTGTTTTGTATCCTGAGGAATGTGTCTCCAATTTGGTATCTTTTTGAAGGATAATTCTGATGCTATAAAACATTGTCTTACACACTGATTTTAGGATACACTCTCCATGCAAGATGTGATTTCACTGTTCAAGTGTAAAATAAAGAGCTCTACCACTGAACAGGCCCTTCGGATATGTGTCTAAAAGCATGACAGTAAGAAATAACAAATGCTTTCATAATGAAAGAAATATAAGAGATCTACTTATTAATAAAGGGATGAATATGAATTTCAATATTCCTGAAAAGCAAATCAAGTTATTTTCATCTAGTAGTAGTATTTTAAAAGTTCTATTGACAGCAAACAGTTCATATGACTAACATTAACATAGGCGTTATCATCAAGCCTGTGATTTTTGTGACTCTTTGCTGATTATCTTTCTGACTTTATCTCCTACTGTTCTCTTTCATCTGTCCTTGCACTTGCCATTCCCTGAAAATAACCTTTATGTGTATGCTTCTGTCATTGTGATGCTCTTTTAAGACATGTACTTTCCCTCCTGTGCATCCTTCCTTAATATCTTCCTTCCCTGGAATCTTTTCCTACCAAACCCTCCTGCTCCAAGATTTTGACTCTGAATTGGCACACAAGGATTAACCCGGGTTCCAAGAGAACAGAATTGATGTTTCTGACTTTCTATCAATGACTTCAATAATTATGGCTCAATTTGGATTGATCAAAAGAAAGTTATTTAACTTACTTCCTTTGTGCAAAATTTAGTATAAAAAGAGCTAGAGTAACAGAAACAACAGCTACGTTACATGGACTGTTAAACAGAAAGAATTATATTTGACTTCTATAAGCAATGAGCACTTTAACTTCAAATATCTTGTGCTGTCTCAATCCATGCCGTATAATGATTAAAATTTCTTTTAATGGCATGTGTGTCTAAACTTTCTTATTAAATGTCCATTAAGGATTACATTTTAATACACCTAGAACACTTACAAGACTAACCCAGATAGTATAACTTCCTCATAAATGTGCATTTAACAACATTTGCCTCTCAGCAGCATGAACCTGCTTATGCAGAAATGGTTTTTTAATACACAAAGATTAGATCCCTTAATATATTCCTATTCAATCATTCATTTGCCTGTGATTCTGCTAACATTCATTTGGTACATGTTACCAGCCAGGCAATGTTTAGGGAAATAAACTATATGAGAACAAGATCCCTCCTGCCTTGCTGAGAACAATAGCCTGGCAGGAGAGCAATGTCTTAGAAGCACAACTAGAATCTGCAGAGAAAGGCACACTGTGCTCGGCTGGTCACCAAGTGCTGAGTTCAGGGAGGAAATCTGTGAAGGCGGAATTATCTTTAGTTAAGGGAGCAGGTCAAATGAGAGGAGGGCTGGACAGTACCCTAGGAACAAGCACCTAAGAGATGATGGAAGGAAAAGCAACAAGCGAAGAAAACTGAATGGAAGTAGAGGGACCACAGAACAGGAGTTAACGGTAGGCTAGATTAAGTTCTATAGCAAGAGGGGTTGAAAAGCATGCTTTTAAAGATTTGCTAAAATTTTTCCATGACTTCCTAAGAATATGAAAATCATAAAGACATAGACTACCCTTCCAAGAAAAGGCATGTTATTTCCTCTCCACATTTTTTCTGAAGCTTAGATCTGAGGGGGGAAAAAAAAAGCTCTAAAAGACGAATTTAGAATATTGGGCTCAATTTTTGCATTAATTTGTCACACAGATGACATGTGTTCGCCACTGCTAAGCCAGAGTGTGTGTGTGAGGATTGCTAAGTATCAGCAGGAAGTGCTTTCATGGACAATACAGCCTAAGGCCTAGGTTTCCTAACCACCATCTGCATCTTAGGTTGTGCTATTACCTCTACGAAGTGAAATAGGCAAAACACAACAGTACTTAGAATATGGTCCCCTTATGCAAGAAAGAAGGTAGAAAAAACACACTTGTGCAGAAATACAGTAAGCAAAACCATATAACGGAACTACTTGCCAATGAGGGCAGTAGAAAGGGTTGAAGAGAAACGGAGAGGCTGAGAGCGTAGCTCCATGGTACAGTGCTGGCCTAGCAAGCCCTAGCTTCAATGCTCTATCCCTAGGCCAATGGAGGTGGGGCAGAAATGAGGTAGGCCAGAAAGGAGTATTATTCCTAAGAATGTGTGTGTGTGTGTGTGTGTGTGTGTGTGACACACACACACTGAAATATGTACCCTTCCCCCAGGAATGGGTCTACACAGGGTATCTGTTTAGTTGATCATATAGTATGAATATTAATTTCCTGGTTCTCACAATTATACTGTGGTTATGTAAGATGTCAACAGTAGGAAAGGATGGGTGAAAGGTATATGGAAATTTAACATACTGTTTTTATAGCTTTCTAAAGTGTAAAATTAGGTTAACATAAAAGAATAAAATAAATAAAATACTGTGTTACACAATCCAGTCTATTTCTAAAAGAAATCTATTCATTTAAACTATCTGAATAGGTTAGCTATTCACTTGCAATCATGAATTAACAATAAAGATGTTTCTTAAATGCTAAGAAGAAAAATTGAAAAAATACAAGCTTTCAGTTGTAAGCTGAGTGCCTTCCATCTGTCTGTCTTGTTTAACCTAGTCCTGCCTCATTTCCGACTGCTCACCCTGACACTCTCATTTGTCAAGGGCTGTACTAGGAGGGAATGCTAAAGCAGCAGCTTAGGAAACGTGCCATGCTGGGCTTGTCTTCTGTGCACCAGACACTGAGATGGTAACCACCTGTGTAAGTGAACCATCTCATTAGAAATTCATCATCCGACATTCCAATGACACAGTAGCTCCTCTCTACTCAACTCTGTCCCGTTTAGGGTTGAAGATGGGAATGAAAAAGACATCATCATAGACATTCCCTATACAAGTCATGACGTCAAAAAGTTCCTGCAGCAAGTCTGCTTGTTGTCCAGTTCTGCTCGGTCAATGTCCCTGTGCCCCCAGGATGTCTCATGGAGTTGATAGATAGCACGCCACATTCTTTTTATATTTTCTAAATAAAAGCCATATCTGGTTTCAAGTAACTACAACAAACCTCTTTGTTTTTAAAGATACTCACGTTTTTTTTCGGTTTAAAGTGATTTTTAAAGTTTAGATGTTAACAAACTCCTGCATACATATCCTCTGTTCCTAAACTGAACCAGGATGTGCTGCTTACCCTTGTGAAGCACATGGTAGAGGGCAGAGCATGTGCAGTTTCTTAGGACAATGTATCACAGAGCAGTGAGACACGACTTTGATATACTTACTTCATTTCATTGACTTGTCTCAGAATCTCATGCTGGGTTTTCACAACAGTATCCAGTTCCTGTTGAGAGATCTGTAGGAAAACAGGAAGAGTGGCCAACTCAGTACTCTGCCTGTGCACAGAGCACAGCAGCTTTTCCTTTCAAATCCTCACAGCTGAAGCTAAGGTGCACTTGAGTGTTTGAAAGCTCACCTGCCCAGGCTGCCCTGGGCTCCCTGCTCCTCTCTTGGAGATCTCCTCTGTCAGGGAAGAGACATATCTCCTCTGTTCCTCAAGGATCATATCCAACTGTCGATTCAGCTGCTTGATTTCAAGATGAATACGATTCTGTCCTTCAAAGACTTGTCTTAGTTCCCGATCGCCTATGCTCTCAAATATATCATCCGCTGAAAAGTAATCACAAATTACAATTATTACAACCCCCTACACGTATGTGGCTTTGAAATACTGTAACTGGTCAAAGTGTCAACATATACCAGAATTAGAGCATTTCCAACACACTGGTATAATCTTTCAAATAGCAAATTTGCAGATAACTAATTCAATCACCACTAAATTAGTTTGTTTTCATAAATGAGGTCTGAAAGTTTCATTTAAAATAGTTTTCTCATTCACATATACCATGTGATTTTTATCAGGGAGAACAAATTTGAGGTAACAGAAATCTAAACAGTGAGGGGCTTTGTGGACAGGTTTAGGGCATCAGGGAACTTTGGGGGTAAAAAAAATTCTGTGCACTGACTGAAGTGATGGTTAGATGGGTGCCTACAACTGTCAAAATCCAACAAACTATGGTCTTCAAATATCTACTATAGGCTGCTTAATCATAAGATGTATAAAACAAATTCAAGACAAGAAACACATATATTTATTTTGTTTTCACTTTCACAATCTTCTAAATCATACTACTGATCACTGTGAGAACTGTACAATGCTAGACACAGGCTTATCAAGTACAACCTCAATTAAGCTGATGGGAACCTAGATAAGAAAACCAACAGATACCATGAAGTCAGTCTGTTTGGCCTTAATATGTTGCACCCCTTTTACTATTTTTTTTTTAAGAAAAAAAGACAGGGTCTCATACTTGGGAGGCAGAGGCAGGTGGATCTCTGTGAGTTCAAGGCCAGCCTGGTCTACATAGTGAGGTCAGCTGGGGCTATAAGGAGATCCTGTCTCATCTTTTTTTTTTTTTTTTTTTTTTAAAAAAAAAAAAAAAAAAAAAAAAAAAAAAAAAAAGACAGGGTCTCACTGTATAGGCCTGGCTGGCCTGGAACTTACTATGTAGACCAGCTTGTCTCTGCCTCCTTAGTGCTGGGATTAAAGGTGAGTGCCACCATGTCCGCCCTAATAAGTTGCATTCTAGATGCTGTAGCACACAAGCATTACCTCTATGTAAAGAAGGCAGATGGTTGGAGAGGCCATGGCCGAAAGGGGGACGCATACTATAGTTGTTTCCCTAATGGACATGTTGCTGAACTTCGATTTATGTTTATTCCCCATACTGAGGCTCAGCCTGGGGCAGAGAAGCCTCTGTCTGTAAAGGGTCAAAAGTTAGTAGAGAGACTTATATCTGGTCAAAGTGCTGAGACTAAGTGACTGTTGAGCGCTCAGCCCTAAATGAGGCATCTCTACCACTCCTGCCCCCTCCTGCAAACCCAGGGAACACATGGAAGACGGAGGCAGAAAGAACGTAAGGGCTGGAGGATGAGAAGGAGTGCTGTGGAAGGCTGCTACCCAGAGCCGACACGGCCATCGTGGATACACAATGGATACCTGTACAAGCCTGGGACTTGCAACCTTCATCATGAGTAAGGAGGTTCCCATGAGCTGCCCCCTTCCTGAGGAGCTACCAACTATTAACAGTGTCTGTGGAATGGAGTGGGTGTCACTGTCTTCAACAGTTGGAAAGGAGGAGTTCAGAGAGAAAGGAAAATAACACAGGGTAATTAATGGGGGTGAGTTTAATCACAAAATTTTGTATATATGTATGAAACTGAAAAAAATTTTAATAAAGGCAATTGTGTGGTACTAAAAGGAGACAGAAACCTGGGAAAATTTCATTTGGCACTCACTCACTGAATGGACAGGACAGCACTATTTTTTGTTTTAGAAAATATAGCAGTGAACGCAACAACCAACCAACATAACCCCATGCTCCCCAATGCCCACTCCTGGGGCTCACTGCTCACCTGCACAGCCATGTGCTCTTCAGTCAACCTAAGGCCCTGAAGGACTCAAGACCTGCTTTTACACGGTTTCCAGCAATTTCCTGGAATGTGCTGGGTCAGAGAGCAGGGATGAGATGGGCAAGACAGACCCAGTGTCCACCACGAAGCCACAACTGCTGTTCTAGCACTGATGTCAGCTTCACTACAACGTACCTGGCTGCCCTTGGAGGTCAGGGTGGCCCTTCTGGAATTCTTCCTTTTTTTTGTCCAGCTCTTGTTGAAAGTGTTCAAATTCCTCCTGATACTTTTCCTTTTCTTTTTCTGAAATTTCTTTATCTGGCGTAGGCTTTTCAGAGTAAGAATACGTCATGAAAAAGGGGACTTGACAAACCATCTCAGCACCTGGCCTTTTTCTCATGCTTACAACCCCATCACTGGCTGAAGATTTCTTACTTAAATCACAGCTAATATACTCTTGCTTCTATTAACACCACCAAGACTCACAGTAACTACTAGTGTTTAATGAGCACTTGCTACACACACATGCATCTCACCTAATCCCTATACTATCATGAGGTGGCCACTGGACCAAGATCTGTTTTGTCAATGAGGAACTATCAGGCTATAGAGGTTCTGGAACTTATATAAGGTCAAATGGCAGGAACAGAAACAAAACTCAAACCGGGGATTCCCAAATTCACAGCCATGGGGTAAAACCACTGAAAACTGGAAATAAATTACCTGGGGGCAAAAGTGTAAACTCACCAGCTCTTTTCCAGGCTCGGTCAATTGGAAAGTCAGGAAAGAAAGAACATCATGGTCATCTACAAATGAAAACAAAGGCCTCAAAAAGTCCCCTGATTGTTTCAGAGTTGTGAATTTATTTTCTAAGTATTTATTGCTTTAAGAAAACAATAATAAATTAGCTGTAGTTTGATAAAGGCAATGGTACTCTGTGAGTTTAGAGACAAATACTCATCTGAAAGATTTACATTAAAAGAACTCTAAATCTACTTTCTTAAAGCCTCCATCAGAGCATGTAGCAGCATTTAACATAGAGCACATGGTTAGGAAATGTCTGGTGGGGAATGAGCAAACAAAGGAGGGTCAGAAGAAGCCCAAATTCCTAATCCCAGCACCAGGGTCCTCCCTTGTTTTCCCAGTTTCCTTCATGGATAACGTAGTGTCCAATAGGACAAAATCCTGTTCATTTGTTCCCGGCACCTATGGACTCTGAATCTTTCTCATGGTGTATGCCAGTTTTAGCCTTTCATTTTTGCTTTTTTCACCTTCAGATAATTTAGATAAAATTAATAATAATTTTATCTAAAAGCACACAAAATCAAATTAATACCAAGTTGTTTCAGCTAAAGGCAGGAAGGTGCCTGGATCTCAAGATAGTGAACTACGGTGCCAATCCAGGCTGACAACATGGACAGTACAGTGCTTAATTTTGATTGTGTAGCAATCTTTCTACTTTCTGACACTCTGTTTTGTTTTGTTTCATTTTTGTTTTTTGAGACAGGGACTCCCTATAGCTCTAGCCAGCCTGGACTGGACCTCACAGAGATCCATATACCCCTGCCTCCTGAGTGCTGGGATTAAAGGCGTGAGCTACCACACCCAATCACTGTCTGCCACTCTTTAAGGAGACCTGGAACAATGCTGCACTGTAGTCTGAGTAACTTCAGGATAGAGCATATGTTGTAAAAGGACAGGAATCAGAAATTCAGACTCAGACCTTCCTGCAGCTGACTGTGTGACCTTCAGAAACTGCCTTCATTTAAGTTTTGACAAACATCTAAAAACATGGGGAAAATATGATCTTTTCCCTTTTTGCTTGGATTGTATAGAGCAATCCATATATTTGGAAGCATTTAAAATGGCCACGTGCCAGCCGGGTGTGGTGGCGCAGGCCTTTAATTCCAGCACTTGGGAGGCAGGTGGATCTCTTGTGAGTTCAAGGCCAGCCTGGTCTACATAGTGAGTTCCAGGCCAGCTGGGGCTACAGGGAAACCCTGTCTCAAAAAGACCAAAAAAAAAAGGCCATGTGCCATATAAACACAAAGCTGCACTGATGCAGAATAACTTCATATATCATGGCATGTGGAAAAATAGTAGCAATTATCTTTGCTTAAAGTTGTGTCCCCAAGTTGTGTCCTCAGGTTTCCAAATGCATTTATATATATGATGAAGCAACTTTCAAGGCGTCTAAAACACCTGAGGATTAACTTTTTATGTCCTCACCTTAAATATGTCTTTTTTACTTCAAAATATGACCTAAATTGATGCTGTCATGTACATACTTATATGCAGCTTCAATACAGCAAAGGACTAGAGCAGACCATATGGAAGTCTCCAAATAGACTGAAAAAGCTAACCAGAAACACGTCCGCGTATCCCCCAAATATACCATAACCAGTAAAAATCAATTCACGAGCTTTAAACATTAAAAAACAAGATTTACCTGCAAGACCTCCTGTTGCAGCAGAGATTCCAAAATGCCCTTGTGTGGGGATAATCATATTTTCTACTTTGGCACAAAATTCATAATCATTTTTATCTGGTGTAAAGCCATTATTGATGAGAACCTAGAAAGACATACTACAGCTATAGATTTTGACAACGGACATTATAAAATAAATTCTAGTCATCTCTTGAGAATGATAATATTCAATCTTGCCTCCTTTCATTATAAATAATAATTTTTTGTATGTGTATGTGTGTTGTGTTTGTGTTTGTGTGTGTGTGTGTGCGCGCGTGCGTGCGCATACGTAGGCCCACAGTTGACACTGAGTATCTTTCTCAGTCACTTTCCACCTTACTTATTGAGGCACGTTTCTCACTTGAACCCAGAGCTCACTGATAAGCTAGGCTGGCTAACCAGCTTGCCCCAGGGATTACAGGTGACCATCACATCTTCCTGGTTTTTATATGGGTTCTGGGGATCTGAAGTCTAGTTCTCATGCTGCACGGCAAGGGCTTTAACCACTGAGCTGTTTCCTCAGCCCTATAAAGGATAATTTTAAACCCACTGACTTGCTATCTTATATGCTAAGATATTTCACTTAAAATGTTTGTGTACATGTCAAAAGGTTAAAAAGAAAATTTTGATAGTTTTCTCTAAAATTCTTTCCATAGTGAAATAGACTTATCTCTTGAAAAGACTTAAGGAGCCATGATCACTCTCTCTGAATAGATTATATAGCAGGAATCACAATTATTCTGAACTATTCTGGGTTAGCAAATATGACAGTATTCCTCATCTCTATGTTCTATCATCACCTCAGGTCACACATTATGTGGAGTCCTGCAGATAAGATGGAACTGGGTTCAAATCGCAGTTCTGTTATGTATGAATATGAACTGTCCAAGTTACTTAAAATCTCTCATACTCAATTTTTCTGTGTTCTAAATGGAAAGGTCTATCCAACAGGACTGTTGGAAAAGCTGTGCGTAAAGTACAAAGCACAAGGAACGGTATGTTAGAGGTCTAGGAGTCTAAATCATCTCTCCTTTTACTCTTTGCACAAGTACTACTGTAAGAACTCTGGGGACCAAGTCATCTTTTAAAATTACAAATATGATCATTTCACTTCCTGCTTAAAACTCCCAACTTTCTTAGAAGTTCCTTATAGGAACTGTTACTGCCAACCTTTCAATCTCACTTCCCTCTGGATGTTTTCTATCTTCAAGCTACAGTAAACTATTTACGTCTCTCAAATATTCAGCTCCTCCCAAGGATCTGTCTGCCTTCAGTGACAGACACACACACACACACACACACACACACACACACTCTTCTTGTTCCTTTTGAAGAACTCAAAATTTTCTGATCTTCCTTACCCTCATTTCACAAGATTCCAATCTCATGATTCCTTATACCTGTGCCACAACCCTTGCCACTCAGCATGGCAATGCTACAAGTGTTCCCTTTGATAGTCTAAAAGCTGGTCAGGGAGAATGACCTTTGTCTTTGGGTGCTTAAGCCACCACTGACCTAATAAGAAACTGACTAGCAAGGCTGTGCATCAGATGCCCACATATGCCAGTGCAGCCACCACTAATATTATCACACAGCAACACACAGAGATACGTGCATAGCCACATTTAAATGAGTATAATTTCTGTCAAGAATTCAAAAAGAAAAGCCACAATAGAATATTGCTCATTTGACTACTGTCACTTACTGTCAATGTTTTCTGGTAATATGTAATCTTTGCCCGAACAGGATAGGGTTTATTACGAAAGTCCCTCTGACAACTTGCTAAAGCTTGAGTGGCACCATCACTACAGTATGACAGAAAGGAAAAGAAAGCTTTTCAATATTTAAGAGTCAAGAAGATCAATAATATCACGTTACAACACATCTTAGCATAATTCCTGTTATTTATTCAGAAGACACAAAGGAGCTTTTCCTGTTGAAACTCTGGGTGACATCAAAAGCCCAACAGCACCATGTAATGACAGCAAGGGAAGAAGCACTATTCTGTATGAGACCAGGGAAGGGGCCGAATCACTCATGGAGCTTTTTTTTTTTCATTTTACTTTTTGTCGTGTTGGAAATTGAATCTAGGTTCTCACATGTGTTAGGCAAGCATTATACCACTAAGCTATACCACCAGCCCTTCGTGGACCTTTAAAGATGTAGGTTGAGGGGCTGGAGAGGTGGCTCAGCGGTTAAGAGCATTCATTGGCTGCTACAGAGAACCCAGGTTTGAGTCCCGGTACCCACATGGCAGCTAAAAACTGTCTAATTCCAGTTTCAGGGGAATCTGACGTCTTCTTCTGACCTCTGTGGGCATGCACAACACAGATGCACTTATATACATGCAGGCAATATACTCATACACATAAAATAAAAATGATAAATAAAATATTTTTTTAAAAATATGTAGGTCCATTGACTCCATCCCAAGTCGACTGGAGCAGAATTAAAAGAAGCTGGTTGGGTACTTCTACTTTAAAGAGCTCCATGAGGAATTGTAGAGAACTGCCAGTGTGCTAAGTCATCAAGGCAGGAAAGAACAAATCCAGGCACAGGCATGAAAGCTTCTTACGCTGAGTACTCACAAATGCAGAAACTCACTGACAATTTCTAAGTAGAGATGTTATGGCTGATATAAAGCACCCTGAAGTTTAGGGAAGGCTAAATTTATTTTGGAAAGATTTCTTTTAGTAAAGATGAAAAGCTCCATTGAGCCAGTAACAGTTTATTATATAAACTTTTAAAATATTAAACAATATTTTGTTTTTAAAATATTAAACAAATATTAAAAGACACTTTATGTCTGAAATCTGAGGTTGTTCACAGAAAGAACTTTAAGACACAACCAAGTGAAGTGAAAAGTAGACGTCTTCACTAAGTTACAACATAGCATCTTAAGAAAAAGAATGATCTTATTTGGAGAGGCCTGAGATTTGAAGCGATACATTTCATGAAGTTTTCAGAGAAACTGAAACAAGAAATTATGTGAAAAGCACACTTACTTTTGATGGTCATAATTAATTTGTCCATTGTTGCCTATAACTACTACAGAAGGATTGTTTTTCTAAAAATAAAGAGAATGGATTTATTTTAATGTCTTTAACCAAGAAAAAAAATGTGCTATGAAGTCTCTTATATTGCTAAGATTCTAGGAATCAAAAATTTAAAATAACAAGGTCTTGGGTCTCAATGAGTAATTCAAAGTTCTTTCAACCGCTAACAGTAAGCTCTGAAAATCAATAAACAATGAGCTGAAGGGAAGATCATCAATCTTAAAGCTGCTGAACTACAAATTAATGTTTTCAAGAGGTAAGTACATTTAACTGTTTTTAAAAGAGATCATCAGAAAAACTGGCCTGACCAAAAAGTGATTAACACAAATGAGTATGAGGTAGCCACAGCCCAGCACTCAAATACTATCATGCAAGCAGGCTCTAGGCTCTAAATACACTGATTTCACTGCCCAGATCTAAAGACTCATGTTGACCCATCTTAATTAAGCACACACAGGGCAGGCATGTGGCTGGTGGAGTCACTGGGAAGTTTTCAGACCTAGGGCTCCACCATGATCTGAAATTAGTGTATGAAAAATCATGTCTGCACAGCTTGATAAACTCTCTTGCTACAGATACTAATTACCATGCTTAAATAGCACTTGAATTCTTTGCTACTAAATTCATGAAGATTGGCCAAGGAAGCCGTATTTCCCATAGTCTAACTCTGCTAACAGATACTAATAAATCAGGCAACAGTTCTAACAATAAATGTACCTTTCCATCATTGTCAAAAGAATCAAAAAATATTCCAACACCATTCCACATATCAGCGGATCCAAACACAGGGCCCTCCAAGCCTTGATTTTCTGTATACCAAATTGCCTGAAAATATGTAGGAGAGAACAGTTAGAGGCTGGTGGCATATGCATTTACACTCATTTTCTAAGTAAGAGAAATGATCATACTAGGCCATCAGCTCCAATTCGACCTCTTCCAGTCACTCGAAATGTCACTTCCACTTCCCAGTTCTCGAAGGCCGCTTTCGTCTTTGTCCACACTGATCCTCTTTGGCTTTTTAATGACGGTGCTATTCGAATTTGATCTGAACTTGGAATAGCATCTATGGCAGAAATCAAGGAAGAAAAGCTTCAAGTTATAATTAGGCAAAATCCAACACATCATCACTGGACTGATACATACACACACACACACACACACACACACACACACACACATATACACACACACACACAGATCACATTTTAACTTAGTAATTTGCACAAAAAAATTGCTAGGAAATAATTTCATTATTTGAAATTTTAGAGGGCTGACATCACTTGTGTCTTTTGAACAGTGAAATAACTCAGCAAAAAAAATTTTAAAGCTACACACATACACTAAAACTTCCACAGGCAGGAAAGACACTAAGACGTAAAAGGTAAACAATTTGATTTTCATAATCTTCTTTTAAAATACCTCAAAAATTTGCATAATATTAAGGCCTACAATGTATTTTACCAGTTACAAACATTAGGAAACAAGCATACTGAAAAGGACCTCTTACTAGGAATACAGAATCCTGTTCCTAGTCTCAGTTCAGCTGTGACTCTTAACAAATAATTCTCTTGGATTTGTATGTCCGTCTGTAAAATGATGGGATGGCCTGATCACTTCTCCAAGCACCCCAAAGGGTATATTTTAAATATCTTGCATAGATGTATCTACCCAGGGAGAGAACTAACTGAATTTTAATTTGATAAGCAGTTCTTCAGATTTGGCAGACTGTCAGAGAAAACAAGTGATTCTCAAAATAGTGGTCTGTACCTCCAGAATAGGTTCAAGTCCCAGCTCTGCCACTTACTGTTTGATCTTAGGCAAGTTATTTCATTTCTTTATCAAACTCATAGGTGTGCAACACATATGAAAGCATCAGCAGGCATACCACGAGACACTATTGGTTCAGTTCCAAACCAACACAATAAAGTAAGTCACACAATTGTTTTTCAGTGCATCTAAAAGTTATGCTTACATTATATTGCATATTAAATATGTAAGAACATTATACCTAAAATAACAATGTGTAGGCTTGAATTAAAATAAGGGTTTGGTATGTGGCTCAGTGGAGGAGCACGTGATAAAAGTTATCATTCACTGGCCCCGGGTTTGACCTTTAGTACTTCAAAGACATGAACCAAAACCAACAACTTCATTGCTAAAAGAGCTGAAGATCTGGAGTGGCTGGAAAAGTAGCACGGACAGACTTGATGGGCGCAGAAACCTTCAGTTTGTTAAAAAAACAAACAAACAAACAAACCCAACCAACCAACAAAAAAACCCCAAAACTAGTATCTGAAAAATACACTAAATTGAGCCATAATAAAACAAGATATGCCTGTAAATAAAGTCGGCCCTTTTACTACTGGACTAATTATTAAGGCATCTATGAGGCCTAAAATTTGAAAATTCTAACATAGCTTCTCATTTACTAACCATTCTGACATTTATCCTAGGAAATAACAGAACTATACCAATACCACTTTAGTGCACTCATTATCTGTTACCCTTAACCAAGAGTACTAGACAGAAAATCAGATGACCTAGATTCGAGTCCAATTGTCGTATATAAAAATTTCCAACAACTTTGGTTTTTCTGAACGTCAGTTGTTCCATTTATACAACAGATTAATACCTGTCTTCCTATTACAGATCAAACAGGAGAATGAGAGTGAAAGAGCTTTGAGAGCTATAAACAGTAATAAATTGTTACCATTTTTTGCCCTTAAACTTAAGGATGTGTACTGACAGCTCAAAAGGACCTAAGAGTTAACAAAGAGGAATATCAGTAACATGAAACTAATTTGGGGTTGAATATAAAGGGCTGTGTTTAAACTAAATCCTAAATTTCTCTATGTTTCAAATTATGGACTAGAGGAATAAATGTAAGGGAGAAAAATTAACAACAGCATTAATAGATCTTTAAAATTACAGTAACCACAAAGGCATGAGATTTCCATGCCACACAAACCAGTGATTCTTGAAGTCAGTGGACACAAATCACAACTAAAGTCTAGTCACATAACTTAATTCACTAAGGTACATGACCTTGTGTGTGTGTGAATTTTTAAGAGTCTATAGCCAAGACTGAACTCAAGCACAGGCAAAGATGACCTTGAACTTCTGATCTTCCCCCAACTCCCAGTGCTGTGAGCTGGGACTGTAAGTGTGCAGCACCACACTTGGTTTAATGGGGTGTTGGGGACGGAAGTCCTCAGGGTTTTGTGCATGCTGGGTAAGTATTCTAGAAACTCAGCTACAACTCTGGTCCCTTATTCTGATCTTTTTTTTTTTTTTTTTTCTTTTTTGGCAATGAACTAGATTTACTGCTTGAGGCTCTGTAAAAGAGAGTGAAGATAACTAATTTCAGTAGATGATATGAATCTGCTGGTGTGAAAGTGTGATGAAGAGACAGAGAACAGCAGGCAGGTAATGGAGAGGACAAAAGTGAAAAGGTGCAAACAAATCTATCATTGCTACTGAAAAACTCGTCATTCCCCAAACAAAAACACAGAGGATCTGAACACCTGTGCTTGGTATCGCACACATCAGCTTTGCGTATTAAGAGCAATGTTCTCTTGATAACAAGTGCCCAGCAGGCTTACAATAAAAGAGTAACAACATAATTGCACTCTGCTTCAACTACATAATGACTTGGCCATTAAGTTCAATGAAATTTACACCTGATAATTACACATTAATTTGAAGGAAATGGCCCCTTCCCAAAAGTGTTCCATTTAGCAGTTACTTTCTAGAAATGAAGTATTTTGCTTCAGCCATTGGACAATCTGAAATGATTCAGAAAAGCCTTTCTAAAAACGATTCCTTAATTACACAAAAGAATATAATTCAAATACCCAGAGTGTCTCACATCATAGAAAGGTATTTAATACTTGATTCGATGATGTCTGAATGGATGGATCTGCCTGTCACTGTACAGAGCTTATGACATGCCAAGTGCTACCACGATTCAGCAGTGACACATCAGCATAAGAAATACAGATATGTTTTTTTTCACTAATGCAGTGCTCCAACAAGTTTCTGTCATCTGTGTCAAGACTGAATAAAACTCAGAGCAGAAATTATTTCAATTTTTATAAAATGTCTTAGAAGATGGAATCCTATTCTTAGTCCCAAATTCAGAAATAACCAAAACAACAACAAAAAAACCCTCCTGTACTAAAGGCACAAATGTGGCTATAAAATTATATAAAGTGTAAAGATCAAAGACTACACACACCATGTCACTAAGAGAGGTAACTCTAGGAGTAATCCCAACATTTTAAAAAAGATATCCAAAGACCTAAAAATCACTGAAGACTGTGCCAGTTTGAAGCAGTCAGGGGGAATCAGGTACAAGCCTGACATTGCTAAAAGCAAGCAGGAGCTGAAAGGAGGTTGCTGGAGCAGGTCTCTGGTGGATATGGCCTAGGCTGGGGCAAGTGTCCCCAAGGAGACGTGGCGTCAGGATGTAATGTAACCCGACACCTAGAAGCCGGTTCGAGCGCAGGGAAGTGTAGAAAGCAACAAAACGCCTCAGATTAAAAAAAGTACCTATAAGATCAAAGAAGGGAAGATAGGAAAGAGGTGGACAGAGGGGTGAGAAGACACGGAGACATGCGGGCCAGGGGGACCTAAAGAAGGGACTGCTTGGGAGTCCTGCCCCAGCGCATATGGCGAACCCTAGGCGCGGCAGGACATGGGGGGGAAGATGGACTCGGGAGGCGGAAGGCGAGGAGGGAACCTGGCCCCCGCCCTGGCCCCGGCTTACTCCCCGCGTGGGCCCAGAAGGGCACGGTCCCGTCGCTCTGCACCAGGTGCGGCCCCTTAAAGCTGTATTTGTACTCAAATCGGCGGTGCGGCTGGTCAGCCAGGGGGCCTGCGGCGCCGGGCGTCGCGGCGTCGCCTCCCGTGCCATCGCTCCCGACGAAGCGGCTGAGAGACAGCAGCAGAGCGCAGAAAAGCGGCCTCATTCCGGCCCGGGGACCCCTTCCCCTGGACCCCGCCATCTTGGATTCTGGGACGCGAAGGCCGGCGGGAGAGGGAGGGGTGCAGGAGGCCGCGGATGGCCAACAGGGCGCTCGCTGATTGGTGGAACCCGAGAGACCCCGAGGGCCAGAGGTGAGCCCCGCCCCCGGCCTCCTCTAGACTGGCGGCCGCTGGGGACTAAGCATCTGTGGGCGGTGCTACAGGGTGGGCGGGGCGCTGCCGGAGGGCGGGGCGAGCCCAGGGGGCGGACCAGGTCCGGAGGCCGGGCGGGACCATGAGGAGGGGCGGGGTCAGGGGGCGGGACTGGGCGGTGGGCAGAGCCACGAGGAGGCGCGGGGCGCCCGGCACCTCCAAGTGCTTTTTGTGGGAGATTCCCACTTTTTCACTCCCTGCCTGTTTCACCCAGTGTGAGAAAGTCGTGGATGAATGGCTTATTCGAGCGGCTTAGAAAACTTTAGAGGCCCTAAGATAATGTGGAACCAGCCCATAACAAACTAGTATTCGAATAAAGGCATCATTATTCAATAGCTGGTTTTCGTTTTTTTGTGAACTTTCCAGAAACAAGGCATGATCACGTATACTAATAGCCTTAGCTCACTGGGAGCTTTTCAAAAGAGCCCTGGGATTTTTTAGTTGGTTGAATCAGGAGTTCTATGTCAATTCATTCACGTCTCAAAAAATTCCTAGAACTATCCAAATTTTTTGAAACCATGGCAATAGTACAGTCAAAACGTTTTGTTGAGAGAGTATGCGCTGTGGATGGAGTCATTAAACTTAGGCATTGGGATTGATCTTTGAATCACTATATAAGCTGCATTTTATTATTTATAATTATTGTATGTGTATGATATGTGTGGGCACGCACATATTATGGAATATGTGGGGAGGTTAGAGGACAACTTTGTGGAGTTGGTTCTGTCCTATCTTGACGTGTGTTCTGTTCTGGGGGTTGAACTCAGCGTCTGTGTTATTAAAACTATTCATGGTCACCCAGTTTTGTTTAATGATTTTTTTTTTTTAAAGACTTGAGAAACAGCATGATTTGTTTGATCTTAAACGTAGCTCTTTATTGGTTCATCTGAGCTATGAATCTTTAGGGATCACATGATCACTTGTAAGTGTCGCCCCCGCCCCCCGTTATTCTGTCCAGATTCAGGCCTCATCACTATTAAAGCTCTTTCTAGTATGCAAACCAAATCTTCATGCTGACTATGGTATAAGGCTTCCTACCTGATAGGTTAGATGGAAGTGCAGTTCTCATGTACTTAAGAAACAGAATTCTTGATTCTCCTCTTGGGGCAGCAGTAGCAAACATCCATGAACTGTGTATCAGTAGAATGTATGGCCATTGCACTAGGTGCTCCAGGATTTTAATTCTCTTCACTTCTTTCATCTCTGGAAACTGTCTCTCCGAATTGCACAATAGCCTTCAAATATTTATTAAGCAAACACAAAGTTAGTAAAAATGACAAACACTAAGTTCTTAGAGTGTGCCAGAAACTACACTAAGCCTTCTACCTGTGTAGCCTATGGAATAGCCTCAACAGCTAACACCATTTTACAAATGAGGACACAGGCATAAAATGGTAAACTAACTTGCTAATGTCACATGGTAAGTAGCAGAGATGGGTTTGAAAGTAGTCAGTTTTAAGACCCATTCTATCTTAAACAGTAATCACAATGAATGTTTTACATTTTGTTACTAATGTTTTCAACTTACGAAAGACCTGAATTTCAAGTACAAGAAATACAAGTCATAATTTCTAATTTTCAGGAACCAAAACCACAAATAATGCTCTGTAAGACTGCTACTCAAAAAAAATCATTAAACATCCTCCATACAGACAAGAACCTGGGTCCTAAGAATGCTGCCCAATGAATTTTCCATGAAATAAATGTGTCTTATGTAACCAGTATCTATACTATTAAAAGAAAAACAGAGAACATATTTCTATGTGGTATATATGTAGGATCAGAGTTGCTGGGCCGGAGGAGACAATTTCTAACCAATTTTGCAAAGTACTATTTCATATCCCTACCAAGAATTTAAACTGTTTGACTTTTACTGATTTCTAGAAGTTCTTTATTATGAATACTATTCTTCAGATACATTTTTTCACATTTTATAGGATTTTCCCAACATCTTAAATCATATGTTTTAATCAATGGATGTTTATAATTTTAATATACTTGAATTTATCATTTCTCCCATTTATAACTAGTTAGTGCTTTCTATGTTCTGTTTGAAAGCCTATTCCAAAGTCACAAGACTTTTTCTTTTGAAAGTCTTATTGTTTTAACCCGAAATCTGTATAAAATTGATTTTTCCATATGGAATGAAGAAGACATAAAAATGTGTATTTTCTACATGGGTAGCCAGTTGATCTAGCATCATCTGCTAAAAATACGATCCTTCCCTCACTGATCTTCAGTATTGTGTCCCTCATAAGCCAGGTGACAGTCACGTGTGAGTCTATTTCTGGACTCTACTCTGTTCCACAGGTCAGTTTGCTTATCACTGTGCCAAAGATAATGTCTTAAGTTCATAGTGTTATAAGAGGCTGTGCCTGGTAGTATAAGTCCTCCAGCATATTCTTCAGAGTTGTATAGACTATTCTTGGCTCTTTTCATATGTGTTTTGGAACCAACTTATCAACTTCCAGAGGAGCAGCTTCACCATTATGACTGACATTGCACTTAACATATAGGTCAACTAGGCAAAACTTAAAATCTTTCTAAGATTGAGTATTCTGATCTGTAATGTAATATGGAGTTCTACATTTAATTTATTAAAGGTTTTCTTTCAGAACCTTCAGTAATATTTTATAGTTTTCTATTTAGAGATCTTTTGTGTACTTTGTTAGATTGGTTGCTATTTGACATTTCTTTATGCTAATGTAAAGGGCTTTGGGTTGTTGTTTTTTGTCTGTTTTCTATTTGTTGCTGACCTATGGGCATGGAATTGATTTTGTTGTTGTTTTAACTGAATTTTTAAGTTAGCATATAAAATAATGGACTTCATTATGTCATCAAGCAACTGATTTTTGAAATACTGATGATACTGTGCCCAGCAATCTTGTTCCATTAATTTATTGATTTGAAGAGTATGTAGATTCTTAGATTATCTACATGCACAGTCTCATGTTCTCTGAAAGCAACGTCAGCATAACATATTTTGCTTTTTATCTGAGTTTTATGTTTCTCTTTAATGCATTGACTAGGACCTCCAGTATAATGTTGAGTAAATGGAATAGTAATCAGCATCATTGTTTAATTTCCAGCATCTTGAAAGAGGTTTGTGATTTCCCACCATTTACTATGGTGTTTCTATAGGTTTTTGAAGATTTTAAAAGATCAGATTGCCGGGCATGGTGGCACACGTCTTTAATCCCAGCATTCCAGAAGCAGAGGCAGGTGGATCTCTGTGAGTTCCAGGCCAGCTGGGGCTACTGGGAGACTCTGTCTCAAAAAAGACCGCCCCCCCCCAAATAAACAAAGATCAGATTAAGAGTTTTCTTTTGGTTGTGGCTGCTAAGTTTTTTAAAGTGTGAAATTAATTGTCTGACAAGATGGCTCAGTGGTTAAAAATGCTTGCCCCCAAGACTGACATCCTGAGTTTGATCCTCAGGATCCACATTGTGGAAGGAGAAAACCCATTCCTTCAAGCTGTCCTCTGACCTCCACACATGCATACCCACACATACTACACATGAGAACAAACTAAATAAAAATGCAATTTAAAAAAGAGTATTAGGGTCTGGAAAGATGACTCAGTGGTTAAGAGCACTGGCTACTGTTCTTGAAGAAGACCTGGGTTTGAATCCCAACACCTGCATGGCCGCTAACAGCTGTGTGTAATTCCAGTTCCAGGGGATCCAACACCCTTTTCTGTTCTCCTTGGTGGCCATTTACATACAAGCAGTAAAATAAAATAAAAATAAATTAATAAATTTTTAAAATTACACTTGTATAATAAAATTATTTCCAAAGTATGGCCCTATTTTGGCTTGAGACTGAATTTTTTGTTTTTTTCTTTTATTATTTATTCATTTAAAAGTCATTGTATATATTCATTGTACATGGTACTGTGTGGTATATAAGGATATTTTCATACTAGTGTGTAATACACATTAAGTATATACCCCTCCCCACCCTCTGCTGCTTTTAAACCTCCTCCTGTTCCCTTAGTTTCATTTCACTTTCATCACATTTACACATGCATGATTTTATGTGTCTGTATAAAATCTAGGAAACTTATATAAGAGAAAACATGTAGTATTTGATTTGTCTTTCTGAAGTTGTATGATTATCTCCAGGTGCATCCATTTACCTGCATATGACATAACTTCATTCTTCTTTATGGCTGAAAAAAATTCCTCTGTGTGTGTGTGTGTGTATGTGTACATATATGTACACATATATCACATATTTTCTATTTGTTCCTTTGTTGTTGGACACCCAGGTTGTTTCCATAACTTAGCTATTGAGAATAGTGCTGAAACAGCCTTGATGTACAAATATCTCTGTGACATGTTGACTTGGAGTACTTTGGGTAAATACCCAGTAGTGGCATAGGTGGGTCATATGATAGATCTTTTTTAAGTTTTTTGAGGAACCTCAATGCTGATTTATATAGTGGCTGGACTAGTTTATATTCTCACCAGCAGTGATAAAGATTGCAATTGCATGTATATGTATGTATGTGTCTGTATGTGGGTATGTGCATGTGAGTGCAGGTGCTCTTGGAATCCAGAAGAGGGCATTGGATCCACTGTAGCTGGAGTTACAGGTAGTCGTGAGCTGTCTTTTGTGGGTGCTGGGAATGGAACCTGGCTTGTCTGCAAGAGGAGAAGGTGCTCTAACTCCTAAGTCATCCCTCTAGACTCTGAGATTGAGTTTTGAGAGCAAATCACTTTCTAAGTACAGCTAGCTGTCCAGTATACACAATTTTACATTTTTTTTGGATCTTCTTATTAAATACACATAAAAGTGGTTTATGCATGGAGATATCCCAGAACATGGTGATTGGAAAAGTCTTCAGGATTTTTCCTAGATAAATATCAGAGCTTTGCTATTTCTGAAACTAGAGGATAGGAAAAATTATCAGTGCTGGTTTGATAAGGTGCATGTCAGCTGTGTCTTCATGTGAAGTTTTCCTAGTAGTAGATTAGGCTTTCTCAGCACAGACAATGTCCTGAACATGGAGGCAGGAAAGCAAGATTTATTATCTGTGGGACAGTAAGAAGGCCAGGTTTAGGGGATAGAGAGATAGCTCAGCAATTAGGAGCACTTGCTGCTTTTCCAGAGGACCAGTGCTCACAGCTACCTATAACTCCAGCTGCAGGGGATCTGTTACCCTCTTGGTTTCTTCAGGTACCCACATGCATATGTACACACACACACACACACACACACACACACACACACACACACACACAAATAGTAAAACTCAATATTTAAAAATTTTTTAAAGGTCAATTTGAATGAAACCCATGGAAACAATTCACGCATGGAAGAGTGGGAGAAAAACCGCGTGTGAGTAGAAAGGGTCAGATGCCAGAGGCTAGAAATACTAATGGAAGGAATCAGGTAATACCTTAAAATATGAGGAGTTTATAATAGTTTTCAAAGGAAACAAAAATAGGGTTGAGAGAGAATATGTAGGTGAGAGGTGATTGATGCCCAGTAAGAGAGACGGTGGTATAACAGAAAAGGGAACAAAGACACAGGACAACCTGAGAAGGTAAAAATAACTTCAGCCCTGATGGTACCTTTCTCATCTTGCCCCACCCTCCACCTCTCATTTCCGCAGGCTCATCCTTGAACTGAGTGCATGATAGCCTGTGTAGCTACACAATACCTATACAGTACCTGTTCCTTATCTGTCATGATTAATAGATCCCCACTTTATTTTGAGGTGGTATTATGTCCAACTAAATACTTTGAGTATTTAATGAGAGGTTAAAATGAAATGCCTGAGGAGAGAGCCACCAATGAAAAGGAAAACCTTAGTAAGGTAAATGCTTTCCCTCAGCCTGTTTGTCCTCCCTTTTGCATAAAATATGCATGCAATTCCTCAGAACAAAAACAGCCATCTGTGACCACTAAAAATTACCATGCAGAAAGCCACAGGTCTCTAATGATTTCCTTGAACTTCTCCATCAGACCACAAGTGTCCATATTTAAACTTTCGTGTTCTATGAATAAAAAACCTCTCTCTCTCTCTCTCTCTCTCTCTCTCTCTCTCTCTCCCCTCCCCCCCATGTTTTAATGTATTACCCAGATTCCTTCTGCTAGTATTTCTAGCCTCTGGCACCCGACCCTTTCTATTCATATGTTCCCTCTTTCTCTCTCTTCTCTTCTCTCTCTCTCTTTCTCTGGATATTAAATCCAATCCACCTGCTACACCACCACTCAACCCCTGAGCTACTTCCACAGACCCATTTTTATTTTTATTTAGAAAGTTTGCCAAAACACACATCAGGTCCAACACTGGTTGCTATAAAACAGAACTAAACAACTTTTCTTCGTATTAGAAAAGGTCAGCAATAATGTGATTCTCTACACTCCTACTGGGGAGCAGCATTATTCTCTATCCCTTCGAGTAGTTGAACAGTTCAGAGGAAAGAGATGAAGGGAAAAGGAGGTAGGAAAATAGAAAGTAGAATAGGAGAGAAATATTTGCAGATAGGACGAAAATTTTCCTATCTGGACTATGGTATTCTGCATCATTTGGAGCACAGAATAAACATTTGTAAATATTGATTTCCCAACACAAAATGACAAAGGACAGTAAAAGAGAGTTTAAAGAAACATTTCAATGGGGACTCAGCCAAGTCTGAAGGGAGATTTCCCTTGTACAAGAAGGGAAGACCGCACCCTCTACTACACACTAAAGAAATGAGCTCATGGGAGCTGCTAAGTCTTTAGAGGCAAAGTTGCTGCGAACATTTGGAATGCAGGAGCACATTCGATCTGGAAGCACAGTGAGGTCCTAGTGGCAGGTGGGGTAATAAAGGCCTCTTGCAGTTACTTCCTGTCTTACCACTTGTCTTAGTTCCTCACAGTTCAGGGCACAGCCCATCATGTGGGGAAGTCAAGGAAACAGGGGCTTGAAACACCCGGTCACATTGCAGTCACAATCAAGAAAAAGAGAGGATGGATCCATGCTGCTACTCAGCTCCCCTTCTCCATTCTACACCATCCGGGATCTTCTGTCGAGGGAATGGTCCCACCCACAATTCAGATGCATCTTCCTAGGGCTAGAGGGATGACTCAGCAGTTAAGAGCACTGGCTGTTCTCCCCGTCCGACCTGAGTTCGATTTCCAGCAGCCATATGGCAGCTAACAACCAGTTCCAGGGGGAATCCTACACCTTCTTCTGACCTCTGAGGGCATTGCATGACACAGGTGCACTTATACACATGCAGGCAGTACACTCAGACCCATAAAATAAAAATATTTTTAAAAGATGCATTTTCTTCTGTCAATGAACAGAATCAAGATAATCCCCACAGGCATTCCCAAGAGGTCCATCTCCCAGGTGATTCTAGATTCTGTCAAGTTGACAAAATACCAACTATCACACTAGATAAAATATTTTTCTATATAATTCTTTGAGGCTACCTGGTGTTGTGACACCTGTGGCAAGATGATGCTGGAAATAAAACAATTTGCTAATAGTGAAGAGTTAGCATGTAGATCTCCTATCAGCAAGTACATGCATCAGCAACTCGGGACCTAACTAAGGATTGTTTATTTTCCTGTTAAGAAAACATTCAATAAACCTGTATTATCTCAAATTCCAACAACTTAGACCATGGACTATTTATTTTACCCAAACTTGAGTTGGTCTGATTTTTACCATATCTTTGCTTGAAGGAGAAATATTTGCTAAGTACATAATAGCATTACATTAAATATACTTAGGAGTTAAAAAATTCAGAAAGGTTAGCTTATTAATTATTCAGGAGAACTGTATGCTGGTAATTATAGATCAGTGAATTTGGTTGCTAAGTAGCATTTTCAGGTCCTGCTTCTTAACACTGTCAACATGGCAGTAACATTTCTAAATTCCAGCCTGAGTTTTGGAGGGAACATTAAAACCATAGCAGGCATTGAATGAGAATACTATTTTTTTTAACATTTTATTTATTATTTTTATTTTATGTGTATGAGTATGTTGCCTGCATGTGTGTAAATGCACCTGTGTCGTGCAATACTCGCAAAGGTCAGAAGGGGTCAGATCCCCTGGAACTGGAGTTACAGATGGTTATTATCTGCCATGTGGCTACCGGGAATCGAACCCAGGTGCTCTGCAAGAGCAGCCAGTGTTCTTAACCACTGATCCATCTGTCCAGCTTTGAGAGAATAGTATTTTAAAACTTCAGAATTTAGTTCATATAAAGAAGATACTTTTGTCTGTTAAGAAGGGGTGATAACAGAATGAACTAGGATACTAAAAGAGGTTATATACTTTATCTCTTCAAACAAATGTAAAAAAATCCAGAAGACCTTATTGACAGGGACAGACTATATGTGGCAAAAATCCAGCTGCTTCCTATTGATACCAGTTGTAACGGGCTTTACTTTAGTCTGCTTGCTACCAAAACGTAATTCCTAGAAAACAGCCTTCCAGTTGACTTTTTTATTGCATGAGAGTTTCCCACATGACACATGACATGGCCTAAATGTCTTTCCTCTTTGGCTGAGGCTTTCGCCAACTTAAACGAGTTACTTTCTGCTTTTGTGGACACAAGCTATGGAAGAAGGCAGGCATACAAACTAGAGTGTATCCAAAGGACCTCTGTGCTCCCCTGACAGGGTGTCTCAGTAGTGACCATGGTCAGGTAGACTGGAGTCACACAGAGTGAGCTTACAACTGGGGTCTCTATCCTAGACCACTCAGTCATCTTGGGTGGGGGATGATAAGGGTCTCATTTTACACAAGCTTCTAAGCAAGACTTTGCATTGATATTTTACAGTAGTCTAGGGGTCCCCCGAGTACATGAAAACAGAAGGATGGTCAGTGCTACCACAGCACAGGTAGAAACAAAGGATGGCTTTGTCATGGGAGTCATATTTGAACCTGGCTTTCAAAAGATGAGCTTGGGTTCTGGGGCTGGAGAGATAGCTCAGTGGTTAAGAGCACTGAGTGCCCTTGCAGAGGACCTGGGTTCGATTCCTAGCACCCAAATGGCAGTTAACAACTGTTTGAAACTCCAGTTCCAGGGGATCCGATGCCCTCTTCTTACTTCTGTGAGATTGCACAAGAGTGCACTTACATTCATGCAGGCAATATGCTCATACACATAAAATAAAAATAATAAAAATATAAAGTATTAAAATAAAGATGAGCTTGGGTTCTAAAGACCTGGTTAATTCCATAGTCTATTCCTTGGAAGAAGGATCATCCTCTCTCACTCCTGGAAATGATCTGGAGAGGGAACAAAATGATATAGATACAAAACTTGATGATTTATAAACACAAGTACATCTTA
The DNA here is from genome assembly GCF_000622305.1 of Nannospalax galili. Taxonomy (NCBI): domain Eukaryota; kingdom Metazoa; phylum Chordata; class Mammalia; order Rodentia; family Spalacidae; genus Nannospalax; species Nannospalax galili. The sequence goes on along the minus strand of NW_008343717.1, from coordinate 2,086,502 downwards.
TGTGGCTGGATTATTTCTTTATTTTATTTATCAATTTTTATAGTGCTGGGATCTAACATGCTCAGGCATGCTAAATAAGTATGCTAGCACACCAACC
>NW_008343717.1:2078536-2086279 GCF_000622305.1 Nannospalax galili | reverse complement strand
GCTATAAATTTTTAGGTTCAGCATTGAATATATACAATTATACACTATTGTACTCAGTATAAACCCTATAAGACATAAAAATTGAATGAGGTTTTAACCTTTAAAAAAGATCTCCATTTCATTTTAAAATATACTGTTTCATACAGAAAAACTCATTTTTAATGAAACTAACATTTAGAGGTTTGCATGTGCGTTTCTAATCTCTATATATCTGATTATTAGTAGTCACAGTTGGTTACTTTCTGAGATCCTTGGCATCTGAGCCTGGATATAAAGTCATCAGGTAGATCTCAATGGTAATGTTTTTCACCTCTACTAGTTAACATGAAGCAAATTTTTATGCTTCTTCCTCAAATATAACTCATTTTTAAAAATTTATTGATTTTTTTTGTGTGTGTTTCATACAGAACATCCTAAACAATCTTATTCATATATATACCCACTTCCCAAATAACACCCTCCCATAGCCGCTTCCCCCAAATGGAGCCCATATACTCTGTCATTCCTGTTACTGTCCACTGTGTTTTCAGCACCCCCAGCCGCTCCCCAGTGCTAGTCGATCCACTGAATCTAGTCAGCCTATCTAGAGTTTCTTGTATTAGGAAGATCAGGTCTTCCTCAACTAGCAGCAATCAGTTACCAGTATTTCTTTAGATAAGATTGGGGTCTGCTGTTCATTTTCCCAGTTCTATGCTGGGTTACTGTCTGGGAGACTCTTTGGCCACCCTGACCAACAACTCAAAGGAAGGTATCTCCTGTCTGGCATTGTTTCTTGTTATGTAGCCTTTAGCTCTACACATGGGCTCTTAAAGAATTATATTGACCCCTTTAATCTTTGGTTATACTTTCCTTCTGGGTGCTTAAGACCATACAGTTGGCCCAGATAAACCAATTTATTTTTACTCTTAAAGTCATTTGAGGATCTGTTCCTCAGGGGTCACATGGGCTTGGGAGGAGCCCCTGGTTCCTGTCTTCTTTCACCAGTTCCACCTATGAGAAGATGAGTCAAAGGTCCTGCTCAACCATGGCTGGCTTCACTTGGAAACATGGAGGAAATGTTGACCCTCCTGTTTGTAGACTGGACACTGGTTCAAGTCCATCTGGTGGGGTCTCCATGGCCTCCTTGATCAAGAGGACAGGTGACTCACCACAGTCCTGTCTCGAGATGTTCCATAGTCCCCTGGAACTTAGCCAATCTTGGAGGGCAAGGGGTCAAGAACTGTCCTTTAAGTCCCTCTGACCAGATTAGTATAGGCTTCAAAGTATGGCTGTTAAACACCCAATAAGGTTAGTTCCATCAGTCTGGTACTTTTAATTACCATGTGCTATGTAGATAAAGCTTGGGCAAAGACCAAAGGTTCTCAGATAAACCTTGCCTAGACATATATTATGTTCCTTGAGCTGAGTTATGTGTATAATTTGTCAGTAGTTTGTTGGACTAATAAGATTCCCTCTGGGTTTTTTAAAATGAGCTAGGCATTATTTATCTCTCACATTGTCTAACCCTTCCACCAAGGTTTCCCCATTTAAAGTGCCCCCATTTTCCCCATTTTTACCTTAATAATACCCTTCTCCCATGGTTCCACCTCTCTTGAGATCCTTCTTTCCCTTTATCCCCAAGTTTTCTTGCATAACCCTCCCTCCCCCTCCCATTAAAATAACCCCATTTTCATCCATATCTCCTTTATTAACACCTGTTTCTTACTGTTCTTCTCTTTCAGATTCTTTCTTTTCTTTTACCTCCCTGGTTCCTTTTCATTATCCTGGTTCCTGTAGTTATATCTGGATACATACTTACTTATAAGGATTTGGTACTAGGATCCACATATGAGGGAGAATATACATAGTTTGTTTTTCTAAGTCTGTGTTATTTCACTTAGTATAACAGTTTCTTGTTCCATCCACTTACCTGAAATTTGATGATTTCATCTTTCTTTGATGTTGAGTAAAACTCCATCATATAAATGAACTACATTTTCATTATCCACTCATCAGCTGAGGGACAGTTAGATTGCTTCCATTTCTTAGCTATTGTGAAAGGAGCAGCAATAAACATGGGTGTACAAGTGTCTCTGCAATAGGATGAGACCTTTGGATATATGCCAAGGAGTGGTATAACTGGGTCAAATGGTAGGTTCATTTGTAGTTTTTTAAGAGTTCTCCACATTGCTTTCCATAGGGGTTGAACAAGTTTGCAATCCCACCAGCAGTGAATGAGTGTTCCCCATTCTCCATATCCTCTCCAACATTTGGTATCATTTGTTCTCTTGATTTAGCTTGTTTGAGTGGGGTAAGATGAAATCTTAAAGTGGTTTTAATTGCATTTTCCTAATTACTGAAGGTGTTGAACACCTTTTAAGGTGCTTCTCAGCCATCTTTATTTCTTCTTTTGAGAATTCTGTTTAGCTCCTTAGCCCATCTTTTAATTAGGCTATTTCCTTTATTGATTCTTTGTTTTTTGAGTTTATTTTATATTCTGGGTGTTAAACCTCTGTCAGATGTGTTGCTGGTGAAGATTTTCTCTCATTCTGTGGGTTTTCTCTTCACTTTCTTGGTTGCTTTTTTTTTTCTTTTTAAAAATATTTTGTTTATTGTTTTTATTTTATGTGTATGCATGTATTGCCTGCGTGTATGGAAGTGCACCTGTGTTGTGCAATGCCGGGAAGGTCAGAAAAGGGGGTCCCCTGGAACTGGAGTTAGACAGTTGTTAGCTGCCATGTGGGTGCTGGGATTCGAACCTGGGTCTTCTACAAGAACATTCAGTGTTCTTGACCGCTGAGCCATCTCTCCAGCCCTGGTTGCCTCTTTTGATGTACAGAAGCTTTTAGTTTAATGAGTTCCCATTTGTTGATTTTTTTTTTGAAGAGTGAAACATTTATTTATTGCTTATTTATTTATTTATTTACATATTTATTTATTTATTGACTGTGGCCATTTATTAAAAATGGATATTTTAGGACTATAGATTTTTCATTTTTTAAAAATAAAAAATTTATTGAGAGTTTCATACATGCAGTAAGGACTTTTGATCAAATCCATGCCCACTCCCTCCCCTCCAACTTCTCTCATATCTCCCCATCACTTTTTTCTGATAACTTCATGTACTCTTTCTTCTTCGATTGAGTTATTTTTATGGGGCTTTTGGCTACTCTAACATTCTGCCCTCTGAAAAGGTAACCCTAAAATCTGTTAAGGATTAGATACATGTTCTTAAATACTTTCAATATTTTTAGCCTTTGGAAAGGAGTATGTTGCTAAGAGGCCCAAGGACATTGTGAGTTTTAGCCAAGAAACTGGCTACTTTTCTTTAGGGTCTTTTAACCCTAACTGCCTAGCCAATTCCTACCTCCTATTCTTAATCACACCATCCTCTGAAGAGGTTACCCAAATTGACAATAGGGAATTGGGACGCAGACCACTCTGGCTTCTTCCGTGCTGAACAGGGATGCAGGGCGAGGCAACTGCATCCTTCAGTGGGTCTGTATAAGACTCTGAAATTGCATAGCTCTTATCTCTAAAGGGAAAAGAAAGTCCTTGAATCATGAATAGGAGATGTGAAGGAGAAATAAAGGCAAGAGTAATTAGCAATACAAGTTCTAGACAGGGAACTAGAAAAAAGTTAGAACAGGGCAATTTTCAAATGTTCATATGAGAGTCCATTGGAATTTCTTGACAAAGGCTTCCAAAAGCATCCCTCTATTGGGGTCCTCCTCATTTTTCTTTTGTCTTCCAAGGCTGGACTCTAGAGTGATGGATTCAGGATTTGCTTTCAGGTATTTTGATAGCTATTGGAGTAGTTAGAATCAGTGTCAGTTCCCTTTCAAAGGTTTCTAGATGGGGGAGAAAAATTTATCCATCATTTTAAAACAATAGCTGGTTGTCTCCTTTTGCTACAGGTAGGCACTACAGTATTGGAGACCAAGATCTGAAGTCTTACATCTGAGCATCAGTTTCTGGTTAGGAACAAAACCATCAATGAGAAATAATTGCCTAAGTAACTTTTTATGTAGACTTAAGCCTAATATCTGGGAAGTGTAATCCCTTGAACTCTTAAAGAAATATACTGAAGACTTTACTCTTTGGTTATACTTTCCTTTTGGGTATTTAAGACCATGCAGTTGGCCCAAATAAATCAACATATTTTTACACTTAAGGTCATTTGAGGATCTGTTCCTCAGGGCTCACATGGGCTTAGGAGGGGCTCCTGGCTCCTTTCTTTCACAATTTCCATCTATGTGAAGATAAGTCAAAGGCCCTGGTTGACCATGTCTGTCTTCACTTAAGCATAAATGAGATGTTTCCTCTGAGTTAACCCTCCTCTTTGTAGACTGGTCAGTGGCTCAAGTCTATCTCATGGGGTCTCCACGTCCTCCCTGAACAAAAGGACAGGTGACTCACCACAGTTAGAGGACATTTTGAGAGATGTTCCATAGTCCCCTGGAACTTAGTTGACCTGGGAGGGCAAGAGGCAAAAACTATCCTTTAAGTCCCTCTGACCACATTAGTATAGACCTCAAACAGTGGCTGTTAAACATCCAATAAGGTTAGTTCCACCAGTCTGGTACTTTAAAATCTTAATTAATTATTTATTTATCTATGTATTTACTTATTTATATATTTATTTTTACACCCACTTTCCAGATACCACCCTCCCACAGCCTCCCTCGCCCCGCTAGAGCCCTTATACTCTGATATCCCTGCTACTGTCTGCTGTGTTGTCGGCACCCCAACCATTCCCCAATACTTGCCCTTCTGGTGAATGTAGTCAGCCTATCTAGAGGTCTTTGTTTTAGGAGGGTCAGCTGTTCCTCATCTAGCAGTAATCAGTTGTCAATATTCCTTTAGATAAGGTTTTTTTTTGTTTTTTTTTTTTTTGCAACAGTTGTGAATGGGAGCATTTTCCTATATTATTTCTCCAATTACTTGTTACTGGTATAGAAAGGCTACAGATTTTTGTAGATTGATTTTATAGCCTGCCACTATACTGAAAGTGTTGATCAGTTCTAGGAGTTTTCAGGTGGAACTTTAGGGATCTCTTAGGTATAGTATCATACCATCTGCAAAAAGTGATAGTTTGACTTCTCCTTTTCCAATTAGTACTCCTTTAATTTCCTTCTCCTGTTTTATTGCTCTAGCAAAAGTTTCAAGCACGGTGTTGAAAAGGAGTGGAGATAGTGGACATCCTTGTCTGGTTCCTAATTTTAATGGGAATGCTTCCAGTTTTTCTCCATTTAGAATGATGTTGGCTGTGGGTTTGTTGTATATGGTTTTAATTATGTTAAGCCATATACAACATATACATTCCCTCCAGTCCAATTCCCTCTATGACTTTGAACATAAATGCATGCTGAATTCTGTCAAAAGCCTTTTTTGCATCTATTGAGATGAAAATGTGCTTTTTGTCTTTAAGTCCATTTATATGATTTATGACGTTTATTGACTTGCATGTATTGAACCATCCCTGCATCTCTGGGATAAAGCCTACTTGATCATGGTGGATGATCTTTTTGATGTGTGTCTGTATGCAGTTTGCAAGTATTTTGTTGAGGATTTTTGCATCTATGTTCATTAAGGATATGGGTCTATAGTTTTCTTTTTTTGGTTGCGTCTTTACCTGGTTTGGATGTTAGAGCGATACTGGCTTCATAGAAGGAATTTTGGAGTTCTCCATCTCTTTCTATCATTTTGAATAATTTAAGTAGTATTGGTTGGGGGTCTTTACATGTCTGGTAGAATTCTGATGTAAATCCATGTGGACCTGGGGTTTTTTTAGTTGGGAATCTTTGTATTACTGTTTTGACTTCCTTATATGTTATGGGTCTATTTATACTGTTGATCTCTTCTTGGCTTAACTTTGGTGTTTCTCATGATTTTAGGTAGCCATCCATTTCATTAGATTTTCAAATTTAGTAGAGTATAGATTATTCCCTTATAATGGTCTGGAACTTTCTGGTGTCTATTGTGATGTTTCCCCTTTCATCTCTGATTTTGTTGATTTGGATTTGCTCTTTCTTTCTTTTGGTTAACTGGGCTAAGGGTCTGTCTATCTTGTTTAGCTTTTCAAAGAACCAGCTCTTAGACTCATTGATTCTTCGTATTGTTTTCTTTGTTTCTATTTCACATTCATTTCTGCTCTGATTTTTGTTATTGCTTCTTGTCTGTTGGATTTGGGTTTCAGTTGTTGTTGCTTTGCAAGTGTCTTGAGTTGCATTGTTAGGTCATTTACTTGTGTTTTTTCTAATTTTTAATATAGGCACTTAGAGCTATAAACTTCCCTCTTAGGACTGTTTATAAAGTGCCCCAGATGTTGTGTTGTGTTGTGTTGTATTGTCCTTTTTGTTGAATTCCAGGAATTCTTTTGTTTCTTTTTTTAATTTCTCCTTTGACCCACTCATTGTTTAGGAGTGTGTTGTTTAATCACTATGAGTTCATGTAGTGACTAGGGTTTTGTCCAGTGCTGGTTTTGAGCTTTATTGCACTGTGGTCAGATAGAATGTATAGAATTATTTCAATTTTTTTGTATTTTTTGATGTTTGTTTTGTGGCCCAGTATGTGGTCAAGTTTTGAAAAAGTTCCATGGGGTGCTGAGTAGAAAGTGCATTTGGTGTTTGGGTGGAATACTCGAAAGATGTCTGTTAGGTCCATTTGATGTATGGTATCGTTTAATTCAGACATCTCTTTGTTTATTCTTTGTCCAGTTGGCCTGTCTAATGGAGGCAGTGGGGTATTAAAGTCCCCTACTATTACTGAGTTGGGGTTAATCTGTGTCTTAAAGTCCTGTAGTGTTGTTTTTATAAATTTAGGTGCACCAGAGTTTGGTGCATATATATTAAAGATTGTAATATCTTCTTGGCTAATTGTTCCTTTGATCAAAATGAAGTGACCCTCCTTATATCCTCTGATTAGTTTTACTTTGAAGTCTATTTTGTCAGATATTAGAATTGCAACCCCTGCTTGTTTCTTAGAGCCATTTACTTCAAATATCCTTTTCCATCCTTTCACCTTAAGGTAGTGCCTGTCCTTGAAGGTGAGATGGGTTTCTTATAGACAGCAAAGAGATGGATTTTATTTTTTAATCCATTCACTTAGCCTGTGTGGGGAGTTTTGACTGGGGAGTTCAGTCCATCGATATTTAAGGTTATTATTGAAATATGTGTATTGGTTGCCATCATTTTGATTGCTGTTTGTGTTCTCTGTCTAATTTCGTGTTTCCTCAGGCATACCTTTATTTTCTTTCATTGCCCCTGGGGTGTAGTTGTTCCTGTCTCCATTCTTTGTATTGCTTCAAGTGTTCTTTGAAGGGCTGGTTTCGTGGACATGTATTCTTTCAGGCTTTTCACATCATGGAAGATTTTTCTTTCCTCTTCAACTATAATAGACATTTTTGCTGGGTAAAGTATTCTGGGTTGGCATCTATTGTCATTTAGAAATGGAAATACCTTGGTCCTTCCTCTTCTGGCTTTCATACTTTGTATTGATAAGTCAGCTGTAATTCTAATGAAAGTGTTCTTTGAAGGGCTGGTTTCGTGGACATGTATTCTTTCAGGCTTTTCACATCATGGAAGATTTTTCTTTCCTCTTCAACTATAATAGACATTTTTGCTGGGTAAAGTATTCTGGGTTGGCATCTATTGTCATTTAGAAATGGAAATACCTTGGTCCAGGCTCTTCTAGCTTTCATAGTTTGCATTGATAAGTCAGCTGTAATTCTGATGGGTTTTCCTTTGTATGTGAGTTATTATT
>NW_008343717.1:2076306-2077298 GCF_000622305.1 Nannospalax galili | reverse complement strand
GAGAGAGAGAGAGTGAGTTTAGGTCCATGTGTACCATGATGCATGTGGAAGTCAGAGGCCAAATTTTGGTAGTCATTTCTCTCCTTTCACCTGTGGGTTCCTGGGGATTGAACTCAGGTCATCAGGCTTGACAGTAAGCTCCATTACCTACTGAGCTATCTCACCAGCCCAAGCCAGTCTTTGATTTAAACTTTTATAATAAATATTAACAGATCCCTGTGCTTCTCTCTTTTGTGATATATGAGACTTCTACTCTTTTGAATTTTGCAAGAATCCACTGAAAACTCAGGTTTCTTCTTAGCTCTTCCTCCCCCACTAATGCTTTGGGATAAGTTTATACTCTGTAGACCAGGCTGGCCTTGAATTGGCTGCAATTACCCTGTCTCAGCCTCCTGAGTGCACAATTATAGTCCTGCACCATCATGCCTAGGTGTTTTGTTTTGTTAAATTTTTAAAAATTTATTTATTTTATGTGTATGAGTATGTTGCTTGCATGTATATATGTACACCATGTCATGCAATGTCCATGAAGGACAGAAGAGGGTGTCAGATCCCCTAGAATTAGTTATGGACAGTTGTTAGCTGCCATGTAGATGCTGGGAACCGAACCTGGGTCCTCTACAAAAGCAGCCAGTGCTTTTAACCACTGAGCTATCTCTCCAGCTCCTGTTTTAGAGTTTTTGAAACAGTTTTGCTGTGTAGCCCAGGCTGGCTTTGAACTCTGCATCCTCCTGCCTTAGGCTCCCTAGCACTGGGATTACAAGTCTGAGCCACTAGTGCTACCTACCTGGAAGAACAGACATTCCCAAGAGCTCAGCTTCCCCTTTCCTGTCTTCTCCTTCTTCCCTGCATGAAAATTCTCAGGGGACTTCAGAGAGGGGCTACTGACCATTGTGTGAAAAGTTGAACCTGAGATGGTGAGGGATCTCTCTATCCCTATGATAGCAAACACTTTAATATCAGGAATGACCACCAAGACCAGAAATAGAAGC
>NW_008343717.1:2068640-2075218 GCF_000622305.1 Nannospalax galili | reverse complement strand
ATACATAGGAGATCAAGAAATATATGTCTAGGTAAGGTTTATCTGAGAACAACTGGTCTTTGCCCAGGATTTATCTACATGACACACAGTAATTAAAAATACCAGACTGGTAGAACTACACTTCTTGGGTGTTTAACAGACATACTTCGAGGCCTATAATAATTTGGTCACAGGGACATAAAGGACACTTTTTGTTCCTTGCCCTCCTAGGTTGACTAGTTCCAGGGGACTATGAGCATCTCTCAAAATGTCCTATAACGGTGGTGGGTCACCTGTCCTCTTGATCAAGGAGGCCAAGGAGACCCCACCAGATGGACTTGAACCAGTGTCCAGTCTATAAAGAGGAGGGTCAACACAGAGGAATCATTTTCTCCATACTTCCAAGTGAAGCCAACCATGGTCGAGCAGGACCTTTGACTTATCTTTACATAGGTGGAACTGGTAAAAGAAAGGAGCCAGGGGCTCCTCCCAAGCCCAGTCTGGTACTTTCAATTATCATGTCCTATGCAGATAAGGCTTGTGTAAAAAACCAAATATTCTCAGATAAACCTTGACTAGATATATATTTTGTTCCTTAAACTAGTTGACTAAACTATGATCATAGAAATTTTAAGATTATGTGTTTAATTTTTTGTCTCATCATTTTTATATCATGACAAACCCACACTAAGCAGACCTTCATCACTTGCTTTGGCTTTCTCATTCTTTTCTGTTTTGGAAAATATCTCCATTCCTATATTCTTTTAACATCTTTTACATTCTCATTTTCTTTATTTAAAAATAATTATGAGACATAATAGCATTACCAAATACATTTTCCATCTCTTGTGAAACTTCTTTTCCTGGGGATGCTACACAATGTTTATTCCTTTTTAAGGTTCTAGTATCAAGCCAATGTTTGATTAAAGTTTTACTGGGGAACCAGTGAATTTATTGAGCTTACTTACTGAGATAACTGAGGGGTTGCTGAGGTGTATGTATGACCTGAGAGTATGCACACTGGAAAGCCTTTACCCAGCATGGGTCATGCCTTCTCTTCCTGGCCTTCCCCAGACTGTATACTTTACTCCTCCCCAAATCCAAGAGGCCATTTGTGATTAGGGTCAAATTCTATACAGTTGGCTGGGAAGAGTAGCTGGATAATGTGGTGAGGGTCCAATGACCCTGCTTTGCCGGGGTCTCTCCCTTTCTTCGTGGGTCGTTGGCCACCTGTCCACGAGGGCAGGGGGAGCAGAAGTGATGAACGGAGTCAGGAAGGCCAGTGAGCACTGACGGAAGAAATCCCTTCCTGGGAGGCAGGTTCCATGATGCAGTGAAACAGAAACAGCTCTAGATGCAGTGATTCAGTTAAAACAGCTCCAGACTCAGTGAAACAGCTCCATTTATTCAGTGGGAGAACTAGAGAAATTATAGTGTGGAGGCAGTAGCCAAAGCCTCAGCTGATAGGTGCTCATAGTATGCTTTATTTACATGTGGCAGTGGGCTCCTATCGTTCGACTATCAGGCAAGGCTTGATTATCATATAGAAAAAACCTGGGGGTAGTTTTTTACTCCAGGTAACTATGCCAAAGGTCATATTCCAAATAAGGTCAGGCATCTGTGCTTGGTGGCACTTTCCAGGTAAGCCAGGAAGAGAGCAGGAGGCACCCTGCTGAAAAGGGGAGTCTTTCCATTTCGCGCCGAGCCCCTTAGGGTTATCCGGATATGGAGACCTACAACCCTAACAGCAGGGTTTCCCAACACTGCTTGGCCCTCCTTTAATAAATGAGCACAACCATTAACAAGCTCAATTGTGATGATGTTTAGTGATCAGGCTCAGTTAAAGTCATGATGATGGTAGTTATGTCATGCAGAAGGGACTGCTGTATAGCATCATCTTATTAAAAGAATCTGGAATATAAAAGGATTTAGTGCTAGGATCCACATATGAGGGAGAACATATGTTGTTTCTTTCTCTGAGTCTGTGTGTTTTCATTTAGTATAACAGTTTCTAGTTCCATTCACTTACCTGAAATTTTTATGATTTTATCTTTCTTTACCACTGAATAAAACCCCATTGTGTAAATAAACAAGATTTTTCATTATAAATTCATCACTTGAGAGATATCTACATTGTTTCCATTTCGTAGCTATTGTGAAAAGAGCAGCACCAAACATGGTTGTACAAGTGTCTCTGCAATAGGATGAGTCTTTGGGTATATGCCAACGAGTGGTATGACTGGGTCACATGGTATGTTCATTTTTAATTTTTTAAGAGTTCTCCACACTGTTTTCCATAGAAATTGCATAAGTTTGTAATCCCACCAGCAGTGAATGAGTATTCCCCTTTCTCTACATCCTTGCCAGCATTTGGTATCATTTGTTCTCTTGATCCTAGTCAGTCTGATTACAGTAAGACTGTAGGGTGGTTTTATTTGCATTCCTCTAATTACTAATGATGTTGAACATTTTTTGAGATGTTTCTTACCCATCTTTATTTCTTCTTTTGAGAACTCTCTGTTTAGATCTTTAGCCCATCTTTATTCGGGTCATTTGGTTTCTTGATTCTTTGTTTTTTGAATTCTTTATATATTCTGGATGTTGAACCTCTGTCAAACGTGTCACTGGTGAAGATTTTTTCCCATTCTGTGGGTTTTCTCTTCATTTTTTTTATCGTTTCTTTTGCTGTACAGAATCTTTTTAGTTTAATGAGTTCCCACTTGTTGGTTGCTGACCTTCATTCCCGAGCAACTTCTGTCTGTTTTAGAAAATCCTTTCCTACACCTGTATGTTTTAAGTTACTGCCAATATTGTCTTCTAATAGTTTCAAGGTTTCCAGTTTCACATTGAGGTCTTCAATCCTTTTGGGGTTGACTTTTGTGCAAGGTGAAAAATAAGGATCTAGTTTCATTCTTCTACAGGTAGAAATCCAGTTTTGCCAACACCTTTTGTTGAAGATACTGTCTTTCCTCCATTGTGTGTTCTTGGCACCTTTGTCAAATATCAGGTGGCTGAAATTGCATGTACTCGGGTTTGGATCTTCAATGATGTTCCATTGATCTATGTGTCTATTTTTGTGCCAGTACCATACTGTTTTTATGACTACAGCTCTGTAGTATACTTTGATATCTGGTATAGTAATGCCCCCAATGTTGTTCTTTGTGTTCAGGGTTGCTTTGGCTATCAGGGGTCTTTTGTGCTTCCATATGAATTTAAGGATGGTTTTTTTCTAATTCTGTGAAGTATGTCATGGGGATGTTGATTGGGATTGCATTTAATCTATATATTGCTTTGGTAGGATGGTCATTTTCACAATATTAATTCATCCAATCCATGAGCATGGAAAGTCCTTCCATCTCCTGGTGTCTCCCTCAATTTCTTTCTTTAATGATTTATAATTTTCATTGTAAAGATCTTTGGTGTCTTTGGTCAGATTTATTCCAAGATATTTTACCTTTTTTTGAAGCAATTGTGAATGGGAGCATTTCCCTGTATTCTTTCTCCAATTGCTTGTTACTGGTATAGAAAGGCTACTGATTTTTGTAGATTGATTTTATAACCTGCCACTATACTGAAAGTGTTGATCAGTTCTAGGAGTTTTCTGGTGGAGCTTTTGGGATCTCTTAGGTTTCGTATCACATCATCTTCAAAAAGTGATAATTTGACCTCTTCTTTTCCAATTAGTACTCCCTCCTTTAATTTCCTTCTCCTGTCTTATTGCTCTAGCAAGAATTTCAAGCACTCTGTTGAAAAGAAGTGGAGATAGTGGACAACCTTGTCTGGTTCCTGATTTTATGGGAATGCTTCCAGTTTTTCTCCATTTAGAATGATGTTGGCTGTGGGTTTGTTGCATATAGCTTTAATTATGTTGAAGTATGTTCCCTCCAGTCCAATTCCCTCCAGGACTTTGAACATACATGGATGCTGCATTTTGTCAAAAGCCTTTTCTGCATCTATTGAGATGACAATGTGGTTTTTGTCTTTGAGCCCATTTATATGATTAATGACTTTTATTGACTTGTGTATATTGAACCATCCCTGCATCTCTAGGGTAAAGCCTACTTGATCATGGTGGATGATCTCCTTGATATGTGTCTGTATGCAGTTTGCAAGTATTTTGTTGAGAAATTTTGTATCTATGTTCATTAAGGATATGGGTCTATAGTTTTCTTTTTTTGGTTGTGTCTTTACCCAGTTTGGGTATTAGAATGATGCTGCCTTCATAGAAAGAATTTGGGAGTTCTCCCTCTGTTTCTTTTGCTTTGAATAATTTAAGTACCATTGGTTGGAGGTCTTCTTTAAATGTCTGATGGAATTCTGCTGTAAATCCATCTGGGCCTGGGCCTTTTTTAGTTGGGAGCTTCATATTACTGTTTCAATTTCCTTATGTGTTATGGGTCTGTTTAAACCATTGATCTCTTCTTGATTTAACTTTGGTGATTCCCATGATTTCAGATGTCCATCCATTTGTTTTAAGTTTTCAGATTTAGTAGCATATAGGTTTTTAAAATATTCCCTTATAATGATCTAGATCTTTTGGGAGTCTGATTTTATTGATTTGGATTTGCTCTTTCTTTCTTTTGGTTAACTCGGCTAAGGGTCTGTCTATCTTGTCTAGAGTTTCAAAGAACCAGTTCTTAGATTATTGATTCTTTTTGTTTTCTTTGTTTCTATTTCATTAATTTCTGCTCTGATTTTTGTTATTTCTTCTGTTCTGCTGGGTTTGGGTTTCATTTGTTCTTGCCTTTCCAGTGTCTTGAGTTGCAATGTTCAGCCATTTATTTGGGCTCTGTCTAATTTTTTAATGTAGGCACTTAGAGCTATAAACTTCCCTTTTAGGACTTCTTTTAATGTGTCCCAGAGGTTGTGTTGTGTTGTACTGTCCTTTTTGTTGAATTTCAGGAATTCTTTCATTTCTTTCTTAATTTCTCCTTAACACACTCATTGTTTAGGAGTGTGTTGTTCAATCACCACAAGTTTGTGTAGTGACTGGGGCTTTGTCCAGTGTTTATTTTGAGCTCTATTGCATCGTAGTTTGTTTAGGTTTGTTTATTTGTTTATTTATTGAGGTTCATTTTGTGGCCCAGTATGTGGTCAGTTTTTGAAAAAGTTCCATGGGGTGCTGAGTAGAAAGTGTTTTCTTTGGTGCTTGGGTGGAATATTCAGAATATGTCTGTTAGTTCCATTTGATGTATGGTATCATTTAATTCAGACATCTCTCTGTTTATGTTTTGTCCCGTTGACCTGTCTAATGGAGACAGGGGGGTATTGAAGTCCCCTACTATTACTGAATTGGGGTTGACCTGTGTCTTAAAGTCCTGTAGTGTTGCTTTTATGAATTTGGCTGCACCAGAGTTTGGTACATATTTATGTTAAGGACTGTAATATCTTCTTGGTTAACTTTTCCTTTGATCAGAATGAAGTGACCCTCCTTATCTCTTCTGATAAGTTTTACTTTGAATTCTATTTTGTCAGATATTAGAATTGCCACCCCTGCTTGTGTCATTTGCTTGGAATATTCTTTACCATCCTTTTACCTTAAGGTAGTGCCTGTCCTTGAAGGTGAGATGGGTTTCTAGTAGACAGTAAAGAGATGGATTTTATTTCTTAATCCATTCACTTAGCCTGTGTCTTTTGACTGGAGAGCTCAGTCTATTGATATTTAAGGTTATTATTAAAAGATGTGTACTGGTTGCACTCATTTTGATTGCTTTTTATGTTCTCTGTCTAATTTTGTGTTTTCTAGATTATACCTTTATGTATTTTCTTTTGTTACCCCTGTGGTATAGTTTTCTCTCTCTCTCTGCTCTCTGTATTGCTTCAAGTATTCTTTGAAGGGCTGGTTTTGTGGACATGTATTCTTTCAGGCTATTCATGTCACTGAAAATTTTTCTTTCCCCCTCAACTATAATAGACATTTTTGCTGGGTATTCTGGGCTGGCATCTATTGTCATGTAGAACTGGAAATACCTTGGTCCAGACTCTTCTGGCTTTTGTAGTTAGCATTGTTAAGTCAGCTGTAATTCTGATGGGTTTTCCTTTGTATGTGACTTGTTTTTCTTTTGCTACATTCAGTATTCTCTCTTTGTTCTGTACATTTAGTGTTTTCACTATGATATGCCATGGAGAGTTTCTGTTCTGATCCTATTTGGTATTCTATGTGCTTCCTGTATTTGTATGGGGATGTCTTTCCTTAATTTTGGGAAATTCTCTTTTACAATCCTGTTTAAGATCTGGTCAACACTATTAACTTGAAATTCTCCTTCCTCTATTCCTATAATGCATAGATTTGGTCTTTTCATGGTGTCCCACATCGCTTGCATATTCCATTTCTGTGCTTTTTGGTGGCACACACCTTTAATCCCAGTATTTGGGAGGCAGAGGCAGGTCTATCTTTGTGAGTTCAAGGCCAGCCTGGTCTACATAGTGAGTTCCAGGACAACTGGGGCTACAAGGAGACCCTGTCTCAAAAAGACCAAAAAAAAAAAATTTCCATAATCTTTGCTTGAGTGGTCCAATTCTTCAACTTTATCCTCCATTGTTGATATTCTATTTTCCATTTCATTCATTCTATTGGTGAGGGTTTCCCCTATTGTTTT
>NW_008343717.1:2014739-2068350 GCF_000622305.1 Nannospalax galili | reverse complement strand
ATTCTTTCATTGTGATTTTGGCATGTGAATTTCTTTTGTTGTTTATGATTAGGATATGGGAATAAAGTTGAAGTATGCTTCTGTTTGTATTATCCGGGTGCCTAGATCCTTTCTTTATTGGCTATGTAAAGCTGGTTGATACAGCATTCAGCTTCTCTCAGGCTTAATTTGGAGGGAGCTGATGGTTTCTGATCATCTATTCAGGAGTATCCACAGAAGCCCAATTCAGGTTCCTTTCAGGTACACTCAGGCTTCCTTCACCATGTGGAGGCAGGATCAGGGGCTCTCAGGTCATCCCTTGTGTTCTCAGGCTCTCTGCCAGAGGGAGGGCAGAGGGAGCCCAGAACTCAGCACTCTCTGGTGGTCTGCTGTGTGGGGACCTAAAGGCCCGACCTTGCAGAGGTGTGGCCTGACTTGTTTTAAAAGTCTGAAGGATACTTCCGTACTGCTGAGTAGTGCATGATCAGTGTGTGACTGTCCTTAAGATACATCCTCAGGGGGGGAGGGGGATTTCCAGATGCCTTTATAAGCTCTGTAACACCTGCAATAAATAAGTCCCTGCTTGACTAGGCTCCCTGTTGGTGCCTGAGTGTTCCCGGTACTAGGGGCAGCATGGGCTGGCGAATGGCGCACTTACTCATCCCCAATCATCACTGCGCAGGGGTCGCTGGTTCGAAACCCCCACAACTGGCACCCAGCGTGGCGCTTGAAGGAAGGTGAAAAGAAGAAAAGAAAGAAAACAAAAAATGGATTGGGGCCAATCGAGAGTTCGGGGTAAGCGAGATCCAAAAGATGGGTAACGCAACTAATAAGCCTGAGGACCCAGCGCTTAAAGCACTGAGAGATATGCTTCGCAACCAATAAGCCTGAGGACCCAGTGCTTAAAGCACTGAGGGATATGCTTAAAAGTAGGGGATTGGATCTGCCAAATCCGGTAGCTCAAAAGGTTTGGGCAGAGGCTGTTCATTTGGCTCCCTGGCTACTTGGGGCTAATGTCTTTACTGGGGATACATAGGAATCATGGGAAGAGTTTGAGGAAGAACGCAAAAATGCAACAGAAGTGAAACCAAAAGCAGCCAGAGTAACAAGCGGCACCTCAGGTGTGCCCTGGCCAGCTTCAAGGCTTCCTGGGACCCATGCTCAGGACCCATGGGTTCCTTTTTCAGAAAGGCGGGGTGGAGTGGAGTGCACGGGGTTGGCAGTGAAAGCCACCCACCTGACCTGTCTTGAAACACGGACCAAGGAATCTAACGCATGCACGAGTCAGGGGCTCATGTGAAAGCCGGACGGGGGACTGCCCCCTTGGGTGGTTCCAGCTGCCTCCAGGCGCATTTAAAAAAAAACAACAAAACCACCGTTGGTGATGTGCTGTGACTGGCTCCGGGATGGCTGGGAAGGCCCAGTTCGGGGAAGGTGGCTCGGGGGTGGGGGGTGTCCCATCCGTTCCATGGGTGGCCGGGGATCCACCCCGCCCCCAGGTGTTACAGCCCCACCAGCAGCAGTGCTCACCGAATCCCGGGGCCAAGGGAGCCCTTAGTAAAAGCCTACAGATTTGGAGTGGCAGTGGTAGTATAGCTGGGGGCAGATGAGAAACCAAAAAGATATGTCCACACTTGTGATGGCTCATCTCAATTCAAGGAACTCATGGCCATTGCTTTCTGACAGTATTCAGACTTGTATGTTCCTTAAGGAGAGAGAAGCCCCTATCTTACAGTATCTTAGGGGGCACCAAGGATTGCCTGGGCTTTTATCCCAAGGCAATGCAGAGGCAGACAAGATGGCTTATTGTGTACAGGTACCGCCTCTGCAACAGCCAGGGTAAACCCCAGGGGACTCAAGCCCAATTCCTTGTGGGAAACAGATGTCACACACTATGCTCCTTTTGGAAAGCTTAAGTATATTTTTGTGTCCATCGACACATTCTCACATGACTGTTGGGCTACCACTCATACAGGAGAGAAGTCTAAACATGCTCAGTCTCATTTTCTCCAGTGCTTTGCTACGTTGGGATTGCTGATAATGGACCATGTTTTGTGAGTCACTTTGGGGAATTCAACACAATACAGGAATTCCCTACAATCCCCAAGGTCAAGCCACTGTAGAATGCAACCATCAAAACCTAAAAATACAAAAACAAAAAGGGGGAATAAGCCCCCACCAACAGTTGGGTATGGCCTTATTCACTATTAGTGTTCTTAATTTTCAAAAAAAAAATCAGTTGGAATCCTGGTTTCAGAAGCATTGGGGATGACAGAAGCAGAGACCTGAGGTATGGGTAAGATGGAAGGACCCCATTACGGGACAGTGGAGAGGCCCAGATCCATTGCTAACCATGGGTCGAGGCTTTGACTGTGTCTACCCTACAGGAGATTCAAACCCCATATGGGTGCCTGCGAAAAACCTTAAATGGGTAGGCTAGGATCTGACTGACTAGCATGACAGTCCATGGACAATAGTTCATGAGAAAAAATTCCTCTCTTTATTTGTATCCATCTGAGGTAAAGGACCCAGTTCCTTGGCTTCATTGCCAGTCAGCCTCTTTGCCTTTTAGACACTGGATGATTGGCTAAAAGGCACATGGTCTCAGAAGTATTTCAACTTGTCCTACACCATGACTTGCTTTGTTTCTCTTGATAATGCTTATCTTTAAGTGTCTTTACCAGATAATTTGGTGACAGAGGACCCTTGGGCCTGCCACAGCCTACCTCCTCATGATTACGGACTCCCCCAGGAATATACCCCCTCCAGTTGCCCGCACTTGGCTAACTGAGTTAGGCAGAGACTAAGACTGTCACGGGCTGGCATTACCCACGTGGCTGCCCTTAATCACGATGCATTTTTAGCCAAGGACGGGTAAGATGTTCTATGATAAGCACTCCTAAGACAGGACATGCACATGGCCAGGTGCATGGTCCAATGATGGGCAAGGCTTGGTCAGAGGTGACACAACCTTAGACAGGCAAAAATGCATAAGATTAGAGGAAGGAGATAGTCATCTCTCCTCAGGGAGCTGTCTATGAGATGGGTAACCCATGAAATAAAGTCAGTCTGGCCTTAAAATAAAAATAAAAGGGGGAGATGTGGGCATCTAAAGGCCCAGCCTTGCAGAGGTCTGAGAAGTTACTGGGGCACGGCCTGACTTGTTTTAAAAGTCTGAAGGATACTTCGGCACTGCTGAGGAGTTCATGATCAGTGTGTGACCATCCTTAAGATACACCCTCGGGGAGGGAGGGGGATTTCCAGATGCCTTTATAAGCTCTGTAACACCTGCAATAAATGAGTCCCTGCTTGACTAGGCTCCCCATTGTGCCTGAGTGTTCCCAGTACTAGGGGCAGCATGGGCTGGTGAACCACGTACTTACTCATCCCCAATCATCACTGTGTGGGGGTTGCTGGCTCGAACCCCCCACACTGCTGAGATCAGAGCCACTACACAGCTACAATGATGGAGTTCAGAACCCACCCTCTCAGGCTGTCTTCTAGGATCTCAGCCTTAGCATACCAAAGCCAAATCTTCCCTGGGGCCTTGGAAGGGGCCTCGAAAAATCCAAGATAGGGGGATGGGTATAGCACAATTAGGGGAAACTCACCACCACGTGGAGGCAGGGTCCAGGGACTCTCAGGCAGTCCCCAGAGTTCTCAGGCCCTCTGCCAGAGGGAGACCAGAGGGAGGCCAGAATTCGGCACTCTCTGGTGGTCTGCTGAGATCAGAGCTGCTACACGGATGGAGGTCCAAACCCACCCTTTCAGGCTGTCTCCATTTGTTGATTCTTGACCTTGTTTTCTGAGCAATTGATGTCCTGTTTAGAAAATCCTTTCCTACACCTATATCTTGTAGGTTATTGCCAATGTTTTCTTCTAATAGTTTCAGAGTTTCAGGCTTCACATTGAGGTCTTTGATCCATTTGGAGTTGACTTTTGTGCAAGGTGAAAGATAGGGGTTTATTTTCACTCTTCTACAGGTGGAGATCCAGTTTTGCCAGCACCATTTGCTGAACATGCTGTCTTTCCTCCAGTGAATGTTCTTGGCCCCTTTGTCAAATATCAGGTGGCTGAAATTGCATGTACTCATATTTGGGTCTTCAATTTTGTTCCATTGATCTATGAGTCTATTTTTATGCCAGTTCCATATTGTTTTAATGACTATAGCTCTGTAATACAGTTTAAAATATGGTATAGTAATTCCCCCAGCATTGCTCTTAGTGCTGGCTATCTGAGATCTTTTGTGCTTCCATATGAATCTTAGGGTGGCTTTTCCCAATTCTTTAAGAATGCAACCCCTTTATTTATTCATTTGTTATTTTATTTTTGAGACAGGGTCTCACTAGATTACATGGGCTGGCCTTGAACTCATTTTGTTGTCTTAGGCTAGGCCTTGTACTAACAATCCTATATCAGCCTCTCAAGAGCTAGGCTTATAGGCCTGTGTCACCTGGCCCAGCTACATGTGACAGGTTGATTGCAAACCAGTTGGGCTCAGCTCTGTGTATAAGCAGATGGGAGGCAGAGAAAGTAGGAAGGGCTGTTCTAGTTACTAGGTGGGAAAAGAAATTAACAGCAAATGACTGTTGAACTTCTGCTCCAACTGGGAAATTTCTTTCATTGAATTGGCCTGTGGCCATGACTATGAGGCATTTTCTTGACTGTTCAGCGATGTGGGAGGTCCTCAGCCCACTGTGAGTGGTGCCACCCTTGGGCTTCCTTGGGTCCTGGGTTGTATAAGAAAGTAGGCTGAGCACAGGCCAGAAGAGCAAGGCAGTCAGCAGCACTCCTCTAGGTCTGTGCTTCAGCTCTGAGTTCCTGCCCTGAGTTCCTGCCTGACTTCTCTCAGTGATGAACTCTGTTTGGGATGTGTAAATTCAATAAACCCTTTCCTCCTCAACTTGATTTTAGTCAGAGTGCCAGCACTAAGTAAACTAGAACACTCATCATATAACAGTGGGGCAGGCATGTATAATCTTGTCACAAGAAAGAGCAGCAAATATTGGGAATAATAACACAGTCTTCTACAGTAGGGATCCCTGAATCACCAAATTCATCCAAAGGATCAAAAGAAAGATTCCATAGTCTTCTTGTTTATTTGCTTTTGAGACGGGGTCCCACACAGCCCAGGCTGGCCTCAAACTCAAGATCCTCCTGTCTCAGCTTCCTGAGTGCTAGGATTATAGGCATGTGTCACAACAACTGGCTATAAAATCTTTTAAAAGAAATTAGATTTTGATGATGTTACAATGGGAGGTTTGATTCACCAATTATGTTTAGTTGATTATATCTAGGGCTATTAGCTAAGCAAGCTAAGGAAACTATAAGAGTGCTTCCCAAAGGTGATCTTTAAAGCTCACTGGTCCCATGAAGTATTGTGAGATACTAGGAGAACAAGAACTCTTTAAGAAAATAAGTTTAGGAGACTTGGATCTTCATGATACATGCTTAAGTATTAAATGTTCATGGAATTTCATTAGTAGTGAAATCTAATTAAATTTTTAAAAATTAACTTTAATTTGGGACAGGCAAGATTACTCAGTTGGGGAAGTGCTTACTAGAAACACTTGATGATCTGAGTTTGGATCCCAAACACCCATGTAAAAGCCAGGCACATGCCCAGAACCCCAGCACTAGGGAAGTGGGGTCAGGAGGATCTTTGAAGCCCACTGGCCAGTTAGGAAGTTCCAGGTTCAATGAGGGACTCTAAACATAAGCTGGAGAGTGATTGGGGAAGATATATGACCTTGACCTCTAGCCTCTATGTACATGCACACATACATGACTGTGCATGCCCCCTGCACACATAAACACGTACACACCAAAAAGTTGTTTAAATTAACTTTTTTAACACACTATTTCCTAAGATTATTTCATCACAAAATCCTTTTACATAATACTTGTTAATATTTTTCCAGTCTTCTGTTTTGTGGAATACATTTTAGAAAATACTGGGTTAGGATGAGGATGTAGCTCAGAGACAAACTGCTTCCTTAGCATATACAAAGCCCTGAGTTTGCTTTGTAGCACTGAAGGTATATAGGTAAGTAGATTGTCAACCACAATTTCACTTTTCCTTGGTAACCACTCTATTACTTAACAAACCACTTTCTAAAGTTCAGTCTAATGGCTAACCTAAGTATACTACAGTCAAAATCAATTTCCGATGTTAACACAGGGTAAATATTTGACAAATGTAACAAGGTGATTTTCATAAGATTTCTCTGCTAATGTATCTAGACTGCTACAGCTCAACAAAACAAGGTTTCGGAACATTTTATACATGATAGAGACTTAAATATTTGTAAAGTGGTATCTAGCTGAGAAATATGATTGTAACAATACAGAGCTTGATATAGAATCCACCCAAGCAGAAAGCTGAATGTAGTGTCAAGTTACCAATGATGTTTATTTCTCCTATGACTCAGTTCAGTTTCCTAAATCCCTTTTGGATGGTTGATTGTGAGATTCTAGGCTATACACTATTCAAGTTTGAGATTTTAGTGGTGAGAAAATAGTTAAAATGTTAGGATAATATTTTATTGTTGCTTACATCTAGAATCCTCCCCAGCAGCTTCATTTATAGTCTAGATGGATAAACATCTAATAATGTTAAGTAAACATTATTATAAACATCTAATAATGTTTATCTTTCATGATAAATCTCATTCTTTACTTGTGTGATAAGTTCCAAAAAAGTGTTTGAAGAGGCCCCTCATTAGGAAGGTTCTAGAACTCCCTCTTTTTCACTAATTCCCCTTTGATACATATAAAATCTTAGGGAGGACACTCTAGGGCCCAAACATTTTTGCTTATTAAATTTTCCTCCTGTTTTGTCCTTCAATTCTCTGCTCAACCCAAACTAATGCATTACAATTGTGTAAACGCAGAATAAAACCCAGCAGTTATGGAGCAAATATGTACTTAAGTTTAAAGTAGTTATCGAAGACAAATGGGTGCAGAATCTTGTGGCAGCGTGAGTCTGCTCAATATTGACATAGTGAATTGTCATGAGATTAAACCACAAGCAGAAAAGCCTGCGGAGGTTCTGTGAGTGACAGGGGCATTATGGGGGAGCAGTGCTTCCCAGGGGGAGAGTTCATCTTCTTACTCAAAGAGACGCCTTCAGGGATCATGTAACTTGAATTCCCTGTGAATTCAGTGTCATCTTAGCTTGACCAGTTCTGGAAGAACATATTAACCCCCGCTTGTGATTTTCAGAAAACCATTCTAATTTAGCAAGTAATTATGGGTCACATGTGGGACAAAGAGCTGGATAATCTTGGATTACCCACAGGAAGCTTTGTCTCCAAGGCAACCCCCAGTGGAGGGGCTGTTAATGCAAAGGCCAGTCGGTTAATGAACTGGGAAAGGTAACTGGCTGTCCAACCTCTCAGAGCCAGAGAAATGGACACAACAATTACATGGCTATTGAATGATTCAGGTAAAGAATAAATGCTTCCAAAAGCCAGCAGAGGAAAATCATTTAGAGAATAGAGATAATTATCACTTGTGTCAGACCAGGCCTACACATCTCCACTTAGCACACAGTGAGTTCAAGACAGGCCAGTCTTTATGAATTTTGCCTAGTGTCTTGCTAAATCTGTTAGTTTCAGTACTTTCTCTGACCTAATTACCCACAACCTGGTTTTCCCTGAGAAACAATCTCCTAAGGCTGGGAGAGTGGCCTGAGGGACCTTGGAAAGAGGAGATAAAGAGGTATTGTCCATTAGCATCTTTGATACCTCAGGCTGAACTGAAAAAGAAGATAAAGTAGCAAAGATAAACACCTCATGTTAGGCCTGGTTGGTAAAGATGGAAGAGGAGAACCGAGGTGACCAAGCCAAGCAGGTGCCAACTCAGGTGAAAAGAAAACCAAAAGCTACAAACAGGGAACCCAGGAAGTGAAATGGGAAACTGAGCTCCTTCTACTCACTCAGTGCTCTCTCTCCTCTCATCCCTACCCCACCCCCGCCATGCACAAATTTAAGCTGAAGGTCATTCTGAGTTTCTCTTCTGCACCCCAAGTGACTCTATGGCTCTCTGAGTTCTTGCATTTCCCTTTGTGGGACACTTTAAAACCACCTTGCACACCTAACTGCATGTTTTCCCTGTGTTCATTCATAGTCTGTCTGCCTTGCCTAGGTTTTGGGTCTTGTGGTTTGTAAGGTGGGATGCTTATTTAGGAAACCATGTTAATGATTAAAGAATTGCTATAGTTTGGATCTGAAGTGTTGTATTCCTCAGGGCCCATGTCTTAAATACTCAGTCCTCAGGCACCATTGAGAGGTGTTGAAACTTTCAGAGCTAGAGCCTAGAGAGTGTCTTTCTGTCAAGGAGGGCATGTACTTAAAGGAGAAAGTGGGACCCCAGCCAGCCTCTTTCTCATCCTCTTAAAAAAGTTTTATTTTTAATTTGTGTGTGTGCGCGCTCGCGCGTGTGTGTTCCAGTGCTCATGGAAGCCAGCAGTGGGTGTTGGATTCTCTAGAGCTGGAGTTAGAGGTGGTTGTAAGCCATGTGGGTGCTGAGGATGGAACTCTGGTCTTAAGCAGCAAATGCTCTTAACTGAGGAGTCATCTCTAGCCCTTTTCTTCCTCTTTTTAATGTTTTGATTACTAGGCAAATGTTTTTGCTCTGTCACACATTTCTACCATGATATGCCCCCATAAGTCCAAAGCAAGGGAAATATCTGATCAGACTAAAACCTCTGAAACTATGAGGGGAAAGAAACCTTTTCTCCTGATAAGGTGATTGCCTCATGTGTTTGTTATAGTAACAGAAACCTACCAACACAGGAATGAACACTGAGTGTTGACAACTTATGGAAAAGGCACAAGGAACCCTACCTGGTAGAACAAAGCTCAGTGTCCTGGGGAGTTAAAACCCAGATAGAATCTCTGAATGAGAAGCTGAGCAGAGCTCCAGAAAAGGTCCAGAAAAATATGGAGTCATCTACTTAAAGGGAAAAGGGAAAAGTGAGGGAGGCCCTGGGGAGATGGTTCAGCAGGTAAAAGTGATTGTAACCAAGCCTGAGGACCCAAGTTCTATCCCAGGACTCACATCATCATCATCAGAGAGAACTGGCTCCTGTGAGTTGTTCTCTGACCTCCACAGGCATACCATGGCATGTGTGCTCACACGCACTAAGTACATACATGTAAAATAAAAAATTAAACTTGAAAAAAGATGCCAATTCCATAGAGGAAAATGCAAAACATTTTCCTGCTTATTAAAAACACAAGTGGGAAAATATGTGCCTCTTGGGGAAGGGAAAGCCTGTGTGCTCCTTCCTCTGAGACATTTGCAGGGCTGTGTGTATTTGCATGGGGAGATGGGACCTGCAGAGGGGAGGAGGGCATTCTGTTTTCCTTCCTCTGAGTGTTTGTAAACATATTTAAAGCACTAGGGTAGAAAGTAAACTTTGGAATACAGACAATGAACAGATCTGATTGAAAGGCTAAGATCATCTGCAGTAATTAATTTGATGGCGGTGTAAATAGTGTGGAGTCTGTAAGAAGATGCTCTCTCTATATAGTTCCCTGGATTAAATTTCAGATATGTGTGTCCATATCTGAAACCATGGAGATGAGCTAGCAGGGAACTTGTAACTATAGTCACCTCATATCTTCATTCAGTAAGCATACAATGTGTGCTTTATGAGTAACACCTAGTGCTATGCTGGGCATGAGGAACAGGATCATGAACCAGACAGACAAGGTCTCTGTGTCCTAGTGTTTTACAAGGCAGTGGAGAGAGATAGACAGAGGAGAGGATAGGAGAGGAGAGAATTCCTTTCCTGCCCATTGTAAAGGGTCATGGCTAACATCCCTGTAACAGAGGACAGGTCAACTAAAGGAAAGCATGACCATAATACAAGAGTGTGCATGGTTAGTTGTCAACAAACCCTGGATTGATTGCATTTAAGTATTGTGGTAATAAGTTATTGCTCATTCATGTATTTTCTTGCCCTCCACCTCTGGGCAACCTCCCAGTTACCTACACTATACCATGTCTGAAAAGGCAGTGGGTATAGAAACACAGCTGTGGGTCTGGAGTGGCCTTGAACCTTGCCTCTGCCCACCATTGTATGCAACACTGGGCAAATCACTTAATCTTTGTCTCTCTTTGCACATCTGTAAAATGGAAATAATGATTTAGAATTCTGAGAATTAACTGAATCAATCCATGAAAAAGACCTGGGACAGTGTTGACATTAAGGAATCCATTCCACTATCTGCTTAATAGTATTACTAATATCGATACTATTACTGCGTTGGGTACAGGGATTATGAAAAGGGTAAGACATTCTCCCTGGTGTGGCAGACCTTATGTCTGGTACTGAGTCAAGTCCAATGGTGTTTGGCAACCACAAAGGAGGCTGTAGTCACAATGTCCTAGAAGGACTTTAAGTCTAAAGTTTCAGAGACCATGGGGCATCTGAGTAGATCAGAAGAGAGATGACAGTCATCAGGGGCAAGAGCAACAATACATGAAAAGGTCAGAAGTATGCAGGAGGCTGGTTCCATTAAGGAACAATAATTGGTTTGGTATAGCTGACAGTGTGAGGGAGGGATCCTGAGCCTCTGGTACTTCCTTGTAATTCCTGATATTTCTTGGCTTACTCTAATTTCTGCCTCCATCTTCACATGGTCATTTCCTTCTGGTTTCTGTGTCTGGGTTTCCTCTTCAAAAAGATGCTGGTTGTCAATGAACACCCAGTATGATCTCAACTTGCTTATACCTGAAAAGACTACTCCATATGAGGGCTCATTCATAGGTACAGGGGTAGGTAGGACTTGGACATGTCTTTGGGACAGAACACAAGTCAACTCACAATAAAATCTGGCCAGTTAGAACAGGGGAGAGATGCAAACAGGTCTCCATTATCAAGGGGTCACTCTGCTGGTTTGAATGAGAAGCTGGGACAGCTGGAAAATGCTGGAGGGCCAGTTAGTAATTTGTTGTGAATTAGCACATAAGAACTCCTGAGGCTCAGGCAAGGCCAGGTGTTGAAGATGAACACTGAGCCCTCAGGAGCATTGGTCAACCCAGTGGCAGTTTTGGAAAGAAATGCTCATGGGTGGTGGGAGATATACTACATCTAGTTGTGAATACACAATGGCCAGTTTTGAGATTCTGTGTTTCATCTGGTTGGATAAAATGATGACATTCTCATTCACTGTGCCCTTCTTATGTATTGTGAGATGTCTCTCTAAAAAAAAAACTTCCTCTGGTCAACTATTGATTTACTTTGATCTATATAGTTCTTACTAGGCAGGAGTGATCCTCCCTGCCTGCCTCCCTCCTTCTCTCTTTCTCTCTCTTCCTCTTTTCATCCCTCTCTGTCTCTCATCTTTCCCTCCTTCTTAGGCACCCTTCTGAAGTAACCCTTGGGTCTTTTTAAAATTGCAATTCTTTTTTATTTTCAATGTTTACATCGTTATTGGTTCATTTTGTGTGGAGGGAGCAGACACATATGTACTGTGGGGTGTGTGTGTGTGTGTGTGTGTGTGTGTGTGTGTGTGAGTGCATGTGCGTGAGCACATGTGTATAGGTCAGACAACTTGCGGCAGTCAATTCTTTCCTTCTACTATGTGGGTCCCTGGATTGAATTTAGGTCCTCAGGCTTGGCAGCAGGTACCTTTACCTGATGAAGTATCTCCCAGCTTACTTTGGGTATTCTGTTGTCTCTCAGTTTCTGTTTGTTTAATATCAGTTTGAACTCATGGAGTTTAACATATTTGATATGTTTTAGTCCACATCAATTATGATCTTTTGTAATGCTGCAGTTATTCCAGTGAGAACCTCTTCGCATCACCCCCAGAGTTATGTTAATATAATCCCAGAGTCTTGTTTTTTCACTGTCTTGAACTTTTGTAGTCTGATAAGTGAAGGCTGGCATTTTGGGGACATTTTTTTTTTTCTTAGTAGTAATGGATGAGAACTTTTTGTGTATTTAATTGGGTGTATCAAGCTTGCAGCTGACGGGTCGAAGGGCTAATACAGGTGGCCTGCTGTACTCAGGTGCACTGAATTATAGACCAGGAGCCCTGTGCTCTCATTTTGCCACTGGCATGACCTACAAATCAGTCACTTGGCTTTCTGGATCTTTCTTCCTTATTAAACTGGGACTCTTCAAGTCTCTCTCAAGCTACATTACCAACATAAAGAGTTCTATCTTTCATAAGCCCCAGCGCTCGTGTAAAGATTTTCTAATAAAGCCAAGTGAATAATTGTATAAGTTCAATTTAATGTTTGTGTTTGCGTAAGTTATTTTATCAAATTAATTTGTAAAACAAAACTTGTTAGATTATGTGTTCCTGGTTCTATTATGACTATCATTGAAAATCTGGTCACTGAACTGATGGAGGCCACACGGATTGACCCTTCTGCTGGCTCTTTCAGAAGCTGCAGCCAACTGGCAAATAGCTTCCCCAGCCTCCTGCTGAAGCATCTGCTAATGCTCTGGAAATTACCAGGTCCCTGCCCGTTCCCCCTTCCATGGCTCAGTTGCCCTCCATGCTCAGGCTGCTCATTAACTCATTAGAAGCTGCTTCCCTCACAGTGCAGCCTGGGGAGTCTCCGCTGCCAATGACTACAACTTGGGTTTTGGAAGCTTCCGACTCACTGCCTCCTGAAATCCTCAGTACAATGACCATCCACTCTGGTGCTGCACACAAACACTGTCTACAGCATCAGAAATCAATGTGTTTGATGTGGAGATCTTTGCATAGTGTCTGCTTAGCGCATAGCAAGTTCCATGAAGGAAGGCTGGGCCACATTTTGTTCACTTTCGTATCCTGGGTCTCTCAATTTTTGCTGGATGCTGAATGTATGGGTACAGGAGTGACCAAATGAATCAAGCTGACAAACACAATGACTTTCCTCTTAAGTGTACGTTGTCTATGTTGATACAACGATCCCCTTCCTCTCTGATTTGGTGCTGACACGTAGGTCTAGGTGTCAGTGTATGATATGTATAAATTTATGTAGGTGCACGCATACACACAAATGGCCTCTCCTTGTCTAATTAAACATACTCAGGAACGTCATAGTAGGAGGTTGGCAAGCTCTTCACTCTGTGAGTCCATGTACTATTAAGAAAATAGTACCAAGCTGGTCATTTGAAGAAGATCTAGAATTTGGTATAGACTCATCCACTTTCTGTGACTTGCAAGATTTTGAATCCATTACTAATCTGAGGAACAGTGGTCTGGGGCCAGAGCTCCTGCTAGGCTCTTTCTAGCACTGAGACCCTAAGGTTCATGAGCACTGTTCACCTTAAATTTATCTCCTTAACGGTCTTCCTGAGATTCAGTTTCCACACTCAGTGCACCTCTTGTTTTGCACAGCTATTTTTGCCTTTTAGGGCTCTTTCTTCTCCAGCTTGCTCTCTTCCTTTTTAGTTGTCCTGAGTCAGCTTTAAGTTACTGACCCTTAACTGCACAGCAGGCACTGTTCCAAGCAAGTATCCCTGACAAGTATCCATTCATTTCCCATGGATAAAACTTGATCTTGCTGGCATTTGCACACATCGTGTACTTGAATTTATAGGTTGACTTGTGTCATGTCAATTTAATGCTTGTTTGACTTATGTACTGTAGTATAAATCTTACATTAAGACAGTATGGAAAAGGGAACTTGAACATCTAGATACTTCGATGAGAATGGAAGACAGATTGCAGTGTCTCTGTCATCAAGTGGGTCACTGTGTGTCAGGAAATGAACCTTCAAGAAGCGTTTGAATATGAGATACTGTAAGAAGTGCTAAATCCCTGGCATACTTTGTAAATCCTCCAAGATGCTTCACAAATACTTTCCAAATCCTACCGCAGGTCAGAGAACAGACAGCTGAAAGGGATCCTGGGTAACATGCCTGTGTGATGGCCCTCTCAAACTCTGTGGTGTTCTTTCTAGTGAGCCCGTTTCAGAGCTGGCTTTGTGTCCTTGAGAAGATATTTCTGGAAGCCCACATCTGCTCTGCACATGGCTCTTCTCTGCCTGCCACTCCATTGTGATTTCTGTGCTACTTAAAAAAAATTGAAGTTACGTTGAATGTAGACATATGTTAAATGCTTATTTTTCTTAGAAAAGTTATATAGGCTCTTTCTAGAAGAGCTTGAAAAAGCAAAAAGAGACAATACCAGCTATACTCCCCTAAATAAAACCCCAAACAGAAGAGCCCCAACTCTTAGAGTCAATCCCGTCTTTCTGTCTTCAGTTCATACCCGTTGAGGATATTCCTACCACCCACCCCCACCCCATATGGGGAAAATTCCATGAAGAGACCTTTCCAGAGCCAGGAGGGATGGTAAGTCACTTCCAAAGGGCCCAGGTCAGCAGGGGCTTGCCTGCCTCCACAGTCTTGATTGCAATCTTGAAGGGGAGCCAGAGAGCTGGGACATGAGGATTTTTGCCTGAATTCAGGCCCCAAATGGGAATTAAAAGGCAGATTCCACTGGATGACCAGATTCATCCTCTTCTGTCTGACCTGTGAAAATACTTTGGGAAGATTTTAAAACATGGACTCCTTTTTCTCTTCCACCAAACCTCCCTTTCCAGTCCCTCTGCACACACACCAACCACAGCTTTACTTTTGTCAAGCTACACTATGTGCATTTTTCTCTCTTCTTTCCATCTCATTAACTCCACTCCCTCCGACTCCCTCGCTTTCCTAATGATTAAAGTAGTGGGCTTTTAAAAAAGGCCTCCAATTAGCACCTCATCAGCTCCAATTAGAGCAGACAAAAGCAGTGTAAAGATAACTCTGTGAGAGGGGCGGGCACAACATCATGTAATCACTTAAGACAGGCATTGAGCATTCTCCCGGCAACCCACACTGGGCCTATTCACCTTCCTTTCTTCCTTTTGGATGCATTTAAGACTGTTTGGCTGGGAAGACAGGCCCCCCAGGAGTCTCATAATTCCTCATTCACAGGCTACCTGTTTACAGCTCAGAGCGTCCAAGGACCTAAACAATCCTATATTGTACGCCTGGCGCTTCCTTAAACTCCAGAGCCCTAATAGTGTGTTTTCGGTGGCCCTCAGAACCAGTTAAAGGCTGGCTTTATACTCCCTGAGTGTTCTCCTTGTACTGTCTTCTAATTATAAGAGAGGGTAACAATGTATTTTTTTTCAATGAGAGTTCTTTGGAGCAGTTAATTTGGTGCCTGTGCTAAATGCCCCCAAACATTAATTAGGGTGGAAGAAACCCTAATTTCCTCAGCAGCTTTCCCCTCCATTTACTTCCCTCATTTTCACATAGGCCTGGACGAGTCTCCATAATGAAATTACCTCATTAATGCCTTTATTCTTCACAGTAACTCATTCAAAACCGGCCATTTAGCTTTAATTGAATGCTGTCAAAAGGAAAAAGGTGCATTCATGGCTTTGATTAGCAAAAAATTTTCCCCCCTGAGGGGTGGACAGATTTAAATTATGAAGATGGTAAGTAGTGAGTTATAATTGGGTACAAGCAGCACTTCAGGAAAGCCGAGATGCTTTCAAAGCCGGGGCTGGCCGGTCTGCGGACTGTTAACTACATCCAATGCCTTGTTCTCTGTTTGAATTGATGGCAACTTAACTATCCAAAAGAAAATGGGGTTTAATTTTTGTTTAATACACAGTGGGGTTCTATTTACCCACAGAGCAATTGCTTCTCCATGAGCTCTGTCTTTGTTCCCTTAATAATTTATTATTTGTGCTTTCTAACACGAGTTCTGAGGGGCACCACGTATGTTGCTGCTTCCAGGGAGAAATAAAATGCTGAGTGTACACACTGTGCAACCGGACTGGCCCAGCAAGGTGTGCTCTAGCCATTATAAAGTTACAGAACCTTGGGGATTCAACCTTCAGAAACTCTTTCTGCAGCTTTCTTGTTTGATGCAACAATTCTGTGAAGTAAGACAGATATCAAGAACTGGGTGAAAAGGTAGAGGCCCAGGGGCCTGAGACAGTGACTTGGAGTCATGGTTAGGGCAAGTGCAGGTCCAGAGGCTTCCTAGAGTGTGAGCTCAGGGTAAAACACTATACTTTGATATCTGAAGGCTGAGCTGCTTTCTGGTAACATCCAGAAGGCTCAAATGCATTTACACTCAATCTCAACATGAATATGAAGAAGACAGTCAACATTACCAGCAATAGCATGCCAGTGGTAATACCGATATTATATATAAAATGACATAGTGCACAAGTCATGATGTGTCTGAGAGCCAGGAATAGATGTCATAGACCTTTGTGGCCCCAAAGTGGCAATTAATTATTGAACACAAGCAGAGAGAGGAGAGGTGAGGGAGGGAAAGAGGAAAGAGAGAAAGGGGGGAGGGAGGAGAGGGAGGAAAGGAGAGAGGAAGCATAGGAAGAAGAGGAGGAGTTGGGGACAGAGGGAGAGGGAGGGGAGAGGGACGGGAAGAGGAGGGGGGAAGGAGAAGAAATGTATAAACCCCAGACTGATTCAGGTAAGACAGAGCTTCTACTGATGAGGAACCAAAGAACAAAACACAACTGAAACCATATTACTTAGTTTTTCAAAGCCAGAAATAATCGACAAAGTGATAAGGAGGCTCAGTGTGAAGAGGATGGGCCTTGGAGCCAGGCAGCTCCATTTTCCCAGTCCCACTTCTGCTTTGATCATGACCCTTCAATTTTTCTCAGCTTGTAGTCTCCTCATTTGTTCAATGGAGATAATAATACCTACATGTGTGGGTGAAATGGGAGAACACACGTGAAGAATATGATAGAAGCAACGCCTTGCAAGTTTCAGTGAACAAGGGGAGGACAGTATTAATCAGCGCCATCGCCGAGCCAACCTAAGTGCCTTCCTACCTTGGAAAAGCCCCAGGATGCATTGATTTCTAAATTTTGGCATTATTCACATATCTAATATTTATGACTTACCACAGAGTATCTTAAGTGATAGCTATTTTTAAAACCACGCCATTAAATACTCAATATATTTCTGAGCAAAGATGGTACTATTTTGTCCACAAAAACTGAATCCAAGTAGCTCTGATCTCCTTAGATAATACAAACATTGGGGAATATATACTTTTCTCAATGAAACCATCATAACTCCATCAGATCATTCGCATGTATTTGACTTCTTCATCAATGTCAAAGCCAAACATATAACTTGCAAGAATTTTTCTTTTTCAGTAAGTCAAAAATACTAGTTTTTGATTTGTTTTGCTTTTAGCAAGTAACACATCATGCCTAGCAAGGATCAATATTTTTCTGGCCTTTAGTCATAATTCACTGAGTGTGGTCACTGTTGAGATGGCTACCATTAAGACCCTATTTCACTGACTTGAAAACAGAAAACATATTCAAGTTTTGCAAGAGCTAGGAAACACAGATGGAAAGGTATCTGTGTGATGACTGTTGACTTTCTCTCCTTCACTCAGCTTAGTGATGGTTCCCTCTTTCTGTATTGTGTGTGTGTGTGAGAGAGAGAGAGTGTGTGTGTGCTACACTTCCTTCAACATAGTATTCTATATACCAGGCACATTGCTGCAAGCCCTTTTCCCCTTCTCCTTATTTCAGAGATGCAGCTGTTAGATGTGACCTTGGCCTTTGACACCTGGATAGATGGGATTTATTCAGAGTCTTGATATGCACTTCTTCTCAAGTTAGAGCTTTCTGTTGTCACATAAGTAATACCAATAAACTACCACACTAGGGTGATCTAGTCCTCACATTAGAAATATATTCTATTGGGACTGGAGATATGGCTCAGCAGTTAAGAGCACTGCTGCTCTTGCAGAGGACCCAAGTTCGATTCTCAGCACCCACATGGTGGCTAACAACCATCTGTAACTCCAGTTCCTGGGGAATCTAATGCCCTCTTCTGACCTCTGAGGGTATTGCATGACATGGGTGCACTTACACACAGGCAGGCAATACACTCATACACACGAAAGTGAAAATAATAAAATATTAAAAAAGAAATATATTCTATTATGATGACAATATATCCCAAGCATACTGTAGGAGAGGCAGTTGAAAGTGGGTGATTTTGTGTTTCTTTTCTCAAACATGCTAAGTTCTAATTTGAGGACCTCAGATTGTGATTTCACTTGGAAAAAGGAGTGTTGCTGGTAGGTATGATGTACTCCTAAGGAAAGGCTGAGCCTCTGTTCGTATGCTGGCATTTTATGAAAGGTGAGATTTGGACACAGGCAGAAGTACATTATGTGGAGGAATATGGTGCACAGACACACAGGGGTGTCAGCAGCAGTGGGGTGCGGGCTGGAGACACAGGTCCAGGGTGCCACCTGCAGTAGCCTGAGTTTTCAGAGATCTTTACTCAGGTGAAGCTGGGATTTCTGGATTTGCTGTAGAAAAGAATTTCAGGATGAGTCAGTATGAAGCCAAGTTGGAGTTTCTTACAAGGAAATTCTGACATAGCATGGAACTGATACAAAGGGAGGCACTCAGGAAAAAGATAAGGCACACCCAACAATGGATGTTGATTTTTCAGGAAATAGGAATGCTTAAATGTCTTAGCAGACTCTTGAGTTATATCTCAAAGTGTTTGTAAGAAACTTTTTTGTCTCTCCTTCCCCTTTTTACTTTTTAAAAAATTAAAAAATTTTATGTTTATGAGTGTTTTGCCTACATATATGTGAGTGTACTCCTGTTGTACAAAGCCTGTGGAGGCCAGAAGAGGGCATCAGATTGCCTGGAACTGGAATTATGGATGGTTGTTAGCTACCATGTGGGTGCTGAGAACCAAACCTGGGTCCTCTGCAAGAGCAGCCAGGGTTCTTAACCGTTGAGATATCTTTCCAGACCACTCCCCTTTTTTCAAGAAATGAGCTTATAGAGTGGCCTCAGAAGTGCCTTGGACAGGACTAGAATCTGTTAAAACCATGAATCATGGACCAGAGAGATGGCTCAGTAGGTAGTGATTGCCAACGAGGCTGATGACCTGAGTTTGATCTCTGGACCCACATGATGGAATGTGAGAACCAACTTTTACAGACTGTCCCCTGAGCTCCACACGCATACCATTGTGTACACTTGCACACATGCACATGAAATAAATATTGTTTAAAAAAAACATGGGCTACATAAAAAGGTTAAGACATTTTTTGGTTTTGTTTTGTTTTGGTAAATAAAGTTTTATTATAACAGAGCATGCTTATTCATATATGCATCATCTGCAGCTGCTTTTCTGCTACAGTGACAGTTAAGTAATTGTGACAGAGACCATAGGTGCTAGAAAGCCTTTTAAGAAAAAGACAATCATTGCAGATCACAATTGACACAATCAAAAAAAGTTTTTAAATATCACTAAGGCAGTAGTATAACACTGAAATCAATAAAAACAAAATATAGTATTTCTAGAGATAGGGCAAAAATTTCAGAAACATTTCATGTGATTTAGAGTCACGTTTTATTATCTGTTAATTTGGAGACATATGTCAAGGACTAGAGAGCCATTACTGGGTACAAGGAGAAATCAAACTGCAGCAGTCATGTGAAAATGTCATGGTAAAGTAAGAGTCCTGACAAGTAGGTTTCTTTTTAAAATTTCTGTCACTCAGGCTTGCTGGTGTACACCAAGTATTCAGAAGGCTGAGGTAGAACCTTGAGTTTGAGGGCAGCCTGGTCAGGTCTCCAAAAAAAGTTTCCCTGCAAGAGTCAGTAGTAGCTCAGTGGCAGAATAACTGTCTACCATGTACAAGGTCTGAGACTTCAGCTCCAGCACCACAAACATTTTTTCTTTCAAGCAAAAGGGTTCACATATTACTGAACAAACTTATAAGAGGTGAGTAAGAAAGAGAAAAATATTACCAATAAATATATTCAACAGTCCAAACAGTGGTAACATTGAGCTTGATATTGTAACTTGATGGTAACTTTCAAATAGCATAAATATGTGTGGGACCTCACATGTATGGTCTTCCTTACAGATCCAGTTTGGTTCGTCTCTAGTGTCTCCTCTTGGAGTTGTACACGATTTTATTACCGGTTATGACCTGAATCCACTGTGGATTTTGCTTTTGTTTCTTGAATTGCTTGAGCCTGAAGGTCTGGTGAGAAGACATGTTAAGGACTGAAGTCAGGTACTCACACAATGTCCCAGGAGAGAGCCAAGAACTTGCTGGGGGACTGAGCCTGTGGATTAGTGTAACTAGAGAAAAAAGTTGGAGACAGGATTTAGTAGCAGCAGACTGAGCCCCACTCCGCTAGTTCTCCCGCTTTGGCTGGGCTGGGGAGTCCTGGATGGGCAGACGTGGACTGGACTGACTGCCAAATCTTTCCCCACAACAGGGCATTTAGAATAATGGAGACCACCGGATATCCGGTCAGGCCTCTTGGCGGAGGAGAGGCGCAGGCTGACGCAAGTATGCAGGCGCAGAGGACCCAAGCCAGGCCTGGAGAACCCGGGTGGTCCCTGGGGTGTCTGGGGCCCAATTAGACTAATGTGCCTCAGACTCGAGGAAACCTTTCTATCACCTTGGGGCTGCCCCTGGATGATGTTCACAACTGGGAATGCAACAGGACTTCGAAACAGAGCCAGCACGTGCAAGCTGGGCCAGCAGGAAAGGCGCTCCAAAGAGGGTGCAGACGGGAAGAAAATTCTTTCTAAAAAAAAAAAAAAAAAAATCATAAATGGTGTTTCTTTTTGGGATTTCTAGAAAATTGAAGGTTTACAAACAGGAAAGGAGAAAAGCAATACGCCTGCCTCTGCCTCCCAAGTGCTGGGATTAAAGGTATGCGCCACCACGCCCGGCTGCTATTTTTTTTTTTTTTTTTTTTTTTTTTTTGTCTTTTTTCAAAGACAGGGTGTTACTATTTAGTCCTGGCTGGCCTAGGACTTGCTATACAGACCAGGCTGGTCTCATATTTACAGAGATCCACCTGTCTCTGTCTCCTGAGTGCTCGGATAAAAGGTTTACATTACCATGCCTGGCCCTCATTTTACTAGTTTAACATTCTTATTTAAAATGTCTCTAAAAAAGGAATATTATCTCTATGTAGGCTTTAATTACAGGAAATGCTAATTGTATTGTAATTCTTGACTGTCATCGAGCGAGAGACCTACACCAGACTGCAGGATGAGGGCTTCTTTTCCTTCTTAGGTCCTTAATTTTCCCTGTCTCAGGGGGGAGTCAGAGAAATGCATAGATTGGTAATGTGCTGAAACAGAGACTCAGAGAAGGGAAGAGCTTCATCAGGACTGCACAGCATTGAAAGCAGGACTGGGTACCAATGCAGTTTTATCTGAGCTACAGATACCAGGAGGAAGGCCTGCAATAGATCCATCCATGGTGCCTTCTGAGGGAGTGTGATCTGTACACATCTTGGTTTTGGACTCCTAGTTTCCAGGACAGTGAGATAACAATTTCTGTCTTTGAATCACCCAGCTTATGGTAATTGATTTTCTCAACCCTAGAAAATGAACACATATGCTATACAAATACTTTCAGAATAGATTATTTAGCCTTGTTATGAGTAATTTGGCCTTCCTCTATGTCATAAGTAGTTTGTCGTATACATCAAGTTATATGCTTTTATTAGAGCAATATTCAATTTTTTTTTCTTCCAAAAGTTTTCATCCAATGAGAGTTTGGTCTCTCATAGATATTTATTAGAGAAAACTTTTCAAATAGTCCTCTGGCATACTGTCCTTCCCTCCCCGAGCTCCCTGTATCCCAATCAAATGTTCTACCTGCTTGCAGCTTTATTTGGAACTGTTCTGCATGATAGAGAAAACCCTGGATGTCAGTGTGACCTCACTTCCAACAGTAAGTCACTTTAATCCCATTGATAAAAAGGTGATAACATGTAAAATTTCAAAAACTACGTGAAAAATCAAGTATCTATAGCACTGTTGATGAGAACAGGAGCTAGAAACTGGTCAGGAAGGGTAGAAGCCCCAAAGTAGCAGTTCTGAGACTGTCCTTGCCTGGAGGCCAGGGATGCCAGAAGGGAGCTCTGGTTTCCTTGTTGTTCTCCTAAATGTGTGCTTCTTCTCAGAGGCTATACGTGACTATGTGCCTGAAACAGAGGCGGTACTGAGACATCTCGTGATTGGGCCAACTGGGCTGACCAAGTCATCCTCCTCACCACAGATTCTGCTGTAAATCCTTTAAAAAGCTCCCAAACTAGCAGCTAAATGGTACCCCACTTCCTGAGCCGCTTCCTGCTCTACGGGAGCTCTGCAGTCTGTCTCTGTCTCTCTTATAAGCTCTCACCTATGAATCTATGATAACCTTCTTCCTGAAATTCACCCTCTGTAGTCTGTGAATTTCATTCTTTGAATTCTTGAGGCAACCCTGAAAGCTGCTTTGGTGGCCAGTGAGTTTTCTGGGACTCTAGCTCCCCAAGCCAAGCTCACTAAGAGCCAAGAAAGACTCAGTTATTTTCAAAGACACCTCAATATTCCAGTACTATTTACTGTGACCAGGCACTGAACTATGGGATTATGTACATTTTCTCAATTTAATTGTCTATTTTGTTTGTGAGGCATGGAGTTTTTCCAAGGCTGCACAGCCTGTGACTAGTATAGCTGGGTTTCAGTATAGTTTTGTCTGAAGTACAGGAATTCATGTAAGTTAGGAGGCTGAGGATGCTTTCAAATGTGCTGCTAAGATACAAACTCTTCAAGGACAAGTTACAAACATGGAGGTGAATGCAAATTGCCACTTCCTGATCTGGAGTACTAGGCAAATTAATCTACACTTACAGCAGCTCTTGTTTCCCACTGTGTAGTAACTCCTTCTGATATAGAACAGTCCATCTTGGAGGGAAGCTTGAGCTGAAACATTTCATCCTATAGGGAAATACCTTAAAACTCAGGAAGTAACAACCTGAAAGCTTCATTCTTGAAGTCCCTGAAACTGACCAAATGTACTGGGCTCATATTCCCAGAGCTTATATAAGCAGTAAAAATAGTTGAGAGATAATCTCAGACAAGCAGAGCTCCTAGAAGAGGCTCAATCCAATCAAACTGCCTGGAAGAGGCAGAGACCAGCTGAGCTCACTGGAAAAGACACTCTCCAACCTATTGAACTGCCTGCAGGTTGTGCAGTGTGCTCTGGGTTTCCAGCTTTTGTGAGCCATCACCCATGCTATGATGAGCTTTTGATGTTGAGGGTATCTTGAATCATTTATGTTCCTGCAAGCAACCTCTCAACCATACTCTGTGAATAACACAAGTAAAGCCCACTGGTTCGCCAAGTTGGACTTTGGTGATATCCTTACTTTGGTCTGTCATTGGTTCCCTATCTGATTGGGGTGAGTAGAGTTTGTTGTTAGACAACTCTGGCAAAATTCTTCTGGGTCTGTGCTGGTGTCCTCTGTTGGTCAGTGCCAAAACTTTTTACTCTTCTTTATGAAGGATTTCTCTGTTATAATTCAGTAGGGCCTGGAGAGATGATGGTTCAGTGGTTAAGAGCATTTACCAGTTATGCACAGGACCTGAGTTCAGTTCCCAGCATCCATATTGGGTGGCTCATAACTGCCTGTAAATCCAGCTCCAGGGGATCTGATGCCTCTCTTTTGACCTCTGTGGGCACTGCACACATATGCACACACATATACACATGTGTATCATAGAGTGCACACATGTACACACAGCACACACACAAAATAAATAATAAATAAATGTTAAACATAAAAAGCAAGGGCTGAGAGTGTGCTATAGAAGGCACTTTAGATTCATAAACCTGTTGCTTCTTAGAAGAATTAGGAAATTGATAAAGGAAAATAATTGGTTTATTTGAAGTTTGGTCAAACTGGGAAGAAAAGAGCTCCTGATTTCCCCTCCACCTTTCCTGAAGCAGAGTTACAATTTTAGAAAGGATGAAACAAAAGTCAGGAAACATGCATACACTACTTTAAGCTGTCAGAACTGTGTGAGATCTCTTCCTGGGAAGGTAAGTTCCCCATCTGGCTGGCACTAGGTCTTTAGCCTTTCCCTTTTCCCAGCATAAGTTTCCAGGGGAAATTTCAATTCTGTATGGCCTATTATTTCAATAGTCTGAAACAGGAAGGGAGGAGCAGAAGTGTCTCTGTAGAATATCTTCTCTCCTGGCGGGGTTGTTGCAAGTATGACAACCCAAAGCAAGTTCCTTTAGAATATGGATTGTTTTGAGTTTGGAACAACTATCTCTCTGCCTGCTTCCTTTCTGTATGAAAGCAGGCCACAGATTTGTCTTTGTAAAGGCAGCATATGTTAGAATAGTGTCTTTCTTTTGGCAAGACCAAAGCTACTCTGAGATGGTGCTTGCCATCTGAGGTGACACTTGCACAACAAACCTTGATAAATGGTCATATTTACTATACATTTCTTAGTCAGTGACCTATAACTTAACCCCCTCCCCAAAGTCTCCAACCCCCTTCCCTGTTCTCTACAGCCTATCACTTCATTAAGATGGTATATAAGCTGTAAATCTACCTCTTTTAATTACTCATCTCTGAATTCTACGTGTATACACACTGCAGGCATAGGCTGCCTTTTTTCTCTCCCTCTAGTTAGAATGTCTTTTGTCATTTGATTTTGTAGAGCACCAGTCACAGAGCACAAAGGGGTAGGGGAGCACAGTTTTCCTCTCTTATAGTATGAACTATGGTTTGGATCTGATCATTAAAGTTGTGCAATCAACAAAAGAAAAATGAAAGATAAAATAAGAGAAAGCATGGTGCAGGCACATGGCATTTGACATTCACAAATGTTGACTGTGACTATGGAAAGAATTCTGTACAATCAGGGCAGAGGTGATGTTAGCCAAGGGCAAGCCATGTGTATCACTTGATTGTGCTTCATGTATCCTGATTTAACAATGGAAATAAGAGTGAATCACTATAAAAATATGAATTTTATGGGAGACAATTTCCCAGGGAATAAATAAGATTGTGAGCCTTAAAGGGTATCCATCTCCTTGAACTCCTGACCAATTTGATTTGTATTAGAAAAAAGGAGCATTCTGAAGAGTGTAGTATAGTATGTACATATGCCCTGGTAAGTGTAGTCTCAGTTCCTTCACTTGGGCTGCACTGGAGGGAAATACCAGGCATAGCCATCGTCCCCTGTCCCTGTCCTCCCTTGTTGCACTTGGTCAACTCTGACAAACACTACTAATGACCAGGTTATATCGGCATTACATAGTCAAGTAGCCCATTCAGTTTGCTCAAAAGAGCACAGACATAATCAACCATGTGGCTGAATGAACAATTCACACTGAATAGGGCAAATATTTGGATTCAAGTATAGGTCAGCAGCAACCAATTGAAATATTGATAAAAGAAGCCTGTGGGAACTAACTGCACATAAAAGAGAAAAAGAAGGAAAGAAAAAAGGAGGTCCTCCAGGGGCAAGGCAGGGTAACAAGACCACAGGGGGTGATTTGTCTGTTCCAGGAGGAGGGCGATAGCTTAGCTGGGGCACTAGGAAAGCTGGCAGACGGCTGACCATTGTAGCTGCAGAAAGCTGTGTTCAAACTGTATTGTTGGGTTCCAAAGTGGAATCCATCATTTATCACAAGAGTATCTTGAAGCTTTCTAACAGGAACCCCCTTGTCTGACTCACCCAACTTTATTTACTTAAAGAGAGAATTAGGCTAAAGCCTGCATGTGGTTTTTCTTAGTATCCTATTGAGACATCAGATCTCACCACGGTTA
Organism: Nannospalax galili; assembly: GCF_000622305.1. Taxonomy (NCBI): domain Eukaryota; kingdom Metazoa; phylum Chordata; class Mammalia; order Rodentia; family Spalacidae; genus Nannospalax; species Nannospalax galili. The sequence goes on along the minus strand of NW_008343717.1, from coordinate 2,042,736 downwards.
GTAGGGTTCTTTTTCCCTCTCAAAATCACCCCTCTCCTTGCCTCTGCACTGAGGATTCTGGGTAACCTCCTTCCTTCCAGCTCCTGTCATCCATTCATCCATGATGCTTAGCAAGTCCAGACCTCTGTCTCCCAGAGTAAATGTCTGCCACATCTGCAACCTTTTTATAGTGCTTGGCTTCTTGGGTGATCTCTTCTCAGGCCTCTACTCTGCATGTGAGCACTAATGTGCTCAGAAGCACACTTAGCCACAGTCTCTTGCTCCTGAAAGGGCTCCAAATCCCATTCTCCGCCTTAACCAACACACTTAGTTTTCTTGGCATTTACACTTCCCTGTGCTCCCAAAACCCTTCTTCAGGGCTAGCCGAAGCCACTGAGCTCTCCTTTGGCAATCTCTAGTGAACAGCCAGCCATAGGGCAAAGTGCCCCCTGTTGCTCCCATGACCTTCCCTGCTGGCTCCCTGCTCTGTGCCTTGGAGTAGCATGGCAGTCCTTAGGAGGATGGACAGCAGCTTGTGGCTCAGTACTCAAAGTCTGAAGGAACTTGGGAGCTGTGGAAGCATTTGGCATCCAGGCTTCGTTCCTCGGATAGAAAAACCTGCCTCCAGCCTCCAAGTCTAGGGCTTCAGAGATAGAGGGAGGTTTTCTGAGTTTGCTCAGCTCATAAGAGGTTAAGAAAAGTGACCTTTGGCTCTGGGCTATCTTTGGAGATGATATGAAGTGTGAAAGCAGCCAAAGCCATATGGAATATCCAAGTAACCTGTGATAAATTGGCTCCAAAGCTCAGGTAAGAAATTTTTCTGGAAATCTATTAATCAGACATTTTTATTAAACCTGGAGTTTCAAGTCTATTGGGGGAAGACATCTGATACCCAGAACAAAGAACTACTGGAGAACAGAGGGAATGTTTTAAAGCACTTCAAAGGGCAGTTAAAGTCAACATTCAAGTGCAAGGACTGTGAAGAGTTGACCATGTGAACCATACAAAGCAGGTTTGCAGGTGCACAGCAGAGCACCTCAAGGCAGCTGCTAACTGGTCAATGGCAGTGATAAATCACTTGCGGTTTGTAAGATGTGGATTAATGTTTTAGATGTTAAAGTGTGAAATAATGTGTACCATTTAAGTGTTGACTAAATACAGCATCAGTGTACTGGGTGGTGAGAGTAGAGATCTACAGAGGACACAGAACTTTCTAGTGAGGATATACTTTGTCAAAAGGGTGGGTCCATGAGCAGTGCCTGGTGAAGCCCAGGGACCATAATGACCTGGTATCATGGAAACTTTGTGAAGCAAGTGGTGTGAGCTTTGCACAGAGCTAAGGAACAGCAGTTGCAAAGAGGTAGAGATGCAGATCTCACAATTGGGTGGCAGGGAGACACTGGGGAGTGAAGGTGTGTGTGGCTTTTTCCCTATAACACCCTCAGGGAATGTGTGGTGCCCTTGGGGACAAGAGATATGTATCAGCCAAGGGAAGGCAGAAAGTTCCATGTTGCCATCATAGGAGATGGCAGCCTGGAGTATGTGTTAGAGGGACAAATAAACTGGCTGCCAGTGGAAGGTGCTATAGAGCAGGGTGTGTCTCCAAGGGTGAGCAGTGTTTGGATATGAGGAGATGGGTAGGAAGGGAGTAGAATGGGGGACACAGGTTGAGCAAAGATCTAGGAACAGGGAAATGGGCGGAGTCAAAATGAAATCCAGTTAGTCAGAACTGAGGATTGATTTCACCCAGTTTTCCTTGGCTCCAATAACCTAGAAATGTATCACAAACACCCTAGCTTCACACAGTAAATGAATAAATTCAAAAGGCATGCTTAGCTAACAGAAATAAATGGTGACGTATTTACAGATTAAGTGATATATCTGCCATAGGCTTTAAAATATGTCAGGAAAAAAAAAGAACAGATTATTGGGGAGGCAGATGAAATAGAAATGGCAAAATGACAATTTCTGAAGCTGGGTAATACATACTGTGGGGTTTTTGTACATGCCGTGTGTTCAGTTCTTGTTGCCACAACACAACACCTGAGAAAACCAACTTACAAAGAGGAAAGGTTTATTTTGGCTTATAGTTTAGAAATTTCAGTCCATGGTTGCCTGGCCTCACTGCCCTTGTACCTGTGGCCGTGCATCATGGCAGAGGCAGTACAATAGTAGGGGGAAACTTCTACCTTAGGGTGGCTAGGAAAGAGGATGGAGGGAGGAGAGAGAAGAGGGAAGGAGAGAAAGACAAAAGAGAGGGACCAAGACAGAGAGAGTGACAAAGAGAGGTTGAGGTTCCAAATCCCTTCAAGGGCCAGACCCCAATGACCTGACTTTCACAAGGCCCCACTTCTTAAAGGTTTTCACTGCCTCCCAACAGTATAAGTGACTGGCAATGCATAGTTTAGAATCTGGGCCTTTGAAACATGTTTAAGATACAAACTATTAACAGCTTTACTTCTGTGTGCGTTTCACAGTGCTTAGGATAAAAATGTGAAGAATCCACATGTGGGACTTGAAAGATGGCTCAGTGGTTAAGAGCCCTTGCTGCTCTTGAAGAGGGCTGGAGTTCAGTTCCCAGCACTCATGTGAGGCAGTTCCCAATTGCTATAACTCCAGTTCCAGAGGATCAGATGCCCCTTCTGGCCTCCACAGGCACCTGCACAGGAGTGGCATACACACAAACAGACACACACACAGACACACATAAAGTTTAAAAAGTCTTAAAAACCTAAATCCGCATAAGCATCTACGATTTACTTAATAATCTAAAAGCTAGAGAGAAACTTTGTTTTCAGCTTTTGTCATTTCAAGATAGTGTTGCTCAAAACATGTTTCTGAGATCACTGATACCAGAGAGATTGTTAAAATGCAGCTTTCCAGACCCCTCCACCCAGATGCACTCCCCTTGAAATCTCAGAGAGAAGGAAAAAGAATCTGCTACAGGAAGTTCTGATTCTTGGTTAAGTTTAAGAACCACCGTTTAGGGGCTGAGAGATGGCTCAGAGGTTAAGAACACTGAATGTTCTTGCAGTAGACCCGGGTTCGGCAGCTAACATCTGTCTGTAATTCCAGTTCTAGGGGATCCGACAGCCTCTTCTGTCCTCCACAGGCACTGCATGCCACGAGTACACTTACCTACATGCAGGTAATACATGCATACACATAAAAAATAAAAGTAATAAATATTTTAAAAAAGGAAGCACTGTTTAAGGAGGTATAATGGTATACAAACTCAGAAGGTATAGAAAGGAGACTGGTGCATTCAAAAACCCATAACCACCACTACCACCACCACCACCACCACCATAAAACAAATCCACTGTCTGTCTTCCCACAATGTACTTTATGAATTTTTTTAGCCCTATGTAAAGTAGTAATTCTTCAGTATGTCATAAATTTCCTTTCTTAAGTTCCCAGAGGGGCTCCCTACTCATGAGATCTGTGATCATTTGGTGTTTCCTTTGGAGCAATCTTCTTTTTCTGTTTACCACCTTCTTGCATGGAGCTTTCTCTTTCCAAACTGCAAAGTTCTAATGTTTCACACACTGGTGATCTCTCTTAGTTACTGATAGTGGCAAGCTTGTCTGGACATTTTTAGCCATGAAATGTTGCAGATTGCCATCATTTATGTACATAAGAGATGAATTTACTGAAGTGTGTGATGGTCAATCTTCACTGTCCGTTTGACTGAATTTTAGAATCATCTAGGTGACACAACTTGGCATATTTGTGCGGGTGCTTCCACAAAGGTTTAATTAAGGGACGGAAGCCTCATCATAACATTCTGGGTGCCCAGACTGATTAAAAGGGAGGAAAGGAACAGAAGGACTCTGAGCACTGGCGTTCATCTCTGTGCTTCTGATTCCAGATGCCTCAAGGCTCCTGCCACCACAGTTAGAGCTGCCCTTACCACCATGCCGCCCCCCCCATGATGTACTGTGTGCCTTCAAATTATGAAGTAAACTAAACACTTTCTTTAGTTGCTTTCCTTAGGTATATTGTTAGAGTGACAAGGAAAGGAACTGACACCTACTCCATTCAAATTGGTGGCAAGCGTAGTCTTGTCCTTTTGTATGAAAGCAGGACATTTGCTCAAACCATCCACCAATTCGCTTTTTGTCTTATTGCTAGACACCATGTTTTGAGTATTATAAAATATTATAAAATGCGTGAAAATCAGTGTGAGATTTAGCTTAGTTGAAACTGCACTACACTCAAAGATAACCAGACCTCTAGCAATGACATCAGGCAGGAAAACCCCAGGAGTCTTAATCAGACTGAGACAGTAGCCCAGATGACTACAAAAAGGGACCTCAGCTGACAGACCACATCCATGACTTGTTCTGACACCAGGATGCTGAACCTCTGACCTCTCTATACCAGCTTGAGAGATCCCCTGAACATCAGAGCAACCTGGCTGGAACTCTCACCAGAGATGCTGACACAACTCTCAGACTTAGACACATTGCAGGTGAGCAATCTTGGGGATGGTAGAATAGACTAGAGAAGTGTGATGATATGTGAAATGTGATGATGTTAATAAATGTATAAGAAGACAACTCCTAGCCTGTTTCTTGAATGCTTGGGACACACCACTGTCCAGTGCTGGAGATTTACAGGTGACCACTTTTGTCAAGTTCAGAGTCAGTAGAAACATGGCTGCACGGCATAACAAGGGAATGACCACACCCTTGTCAGATCAGGGACAAAACTGTCTTTTTCAGAAATCATGCTTGCTTAATGTTTCTATCATCCTGCCTCAAATAAGGGAATTATAGTTGGATATTACAATAGTGGTAATTTAAATTACAAAAGGGCTTTTAAAGAGGAATCTCATGGTTGATCTTGGCTGTGAATGTAACTGGATCTGGAATTAACTAAGAGACAAGCCTCTGAGTATACCTGTGAAGGGTTTTCTTGATTATGTTAATTGAAACGGGAAGAAGTAGTGTAAATGTGGATAGAACCTTCTGGGGGCAGTCTAAATATAAAGGAAGTTGGTGGGGGTGCTTTTGCTTTTTGCCTGCATGTCTTAGTGTCTCGCTGTGAGTTCATCTTCTCTGTTGCTGCTGCCACTGCTGCCGTCCTTCCCTGACATCAGAACCCAGTTTCTTTGGTCTTCCTCTGCGGACTGAAGATCAGTGGCTCTCCAGGAATGCTGCAGGCCTTCAGCACCAGAATGGGACTGCTGAGACAGTCAGCCTTCTGGACTCAATAACTACAGATTCTCAGCTTTCTGGTGTGCAGACAGCCATTGTTGACTACCCAGACCAAGCCAATCTACTAACTGCTCGCTCTCTCTCTCTCTCTCTCTCTCTCTCTCTCTCTCCATATATATATATGTATTCATTCTATCTGTTCTGTTCTTCTAGAGGGCCCCATCTCTCTCTCTCTCTCTCTCTCTCTCTCTCTCCATATATATATATATATGTATTCATTCTATCTGTTCTGTTCTTCTAGAGGGCCCTGACTCATACATAACTTTAACTCCTTGCCCTAGTGCCTGTAGAACAGGCACTAGGGTGTCTCAGACAATTTAGTTAAGGATTTGCAGACAAATGCATTGCTTTCTCTGCAGGGATAAATTAACAAGAAATAGTCTGGAATTTCAGGTGGGCCTGGATCAGTGAAACTTAAAACTAATCTTTCCCTTAGAAAGAGCTGAAATGTAAGTTGGGCATGGTGGCTCATGCCTATAATTCTGGCACTCAGGAGACTGAGGCAGGAAGATCTTAAGTTCCAGGTCAGTGAGACCCTACTAGGTAGAAGATAGACATGAGTAGGGAAGCTGGGAGAAAAGAGGGGGTCCTAAAAGACATCCGGAGTGCTATTCCTGTTGGTACAGCCTGACAAGATTTGCAAAATCCTGGCCCCAGCCTTCATGAAAAATCCTTAATTTAAAAAATAATGGAATGTGTTAAGCTTGGGACAACAAAATATATTAACAGACAATAGTCATGAGCTCAGTAATGGGACCTTGAGAACAAGGGAATTAGCTATGAAGTAACCAAAAAGACTGCAGCTGTCTTGGTAGCTGTGTCTCCTGATGGTCACAATGGCCCTTTGGGGTTAAACATCTTGGACCGCTGTTCCTACTATATCAAAAACTTAAGGTGCTAAGGCCTTTTCTCACATATGTGCACTAACAAAGGGTCTGTAATTTTAAAACACTCTGACTTCATTAGCATATCATTTACATTGTAGTCTTGAGATGGAGGGGCTAGTTTAGAAGATCATGGGAAGGAGATACATTTAAATGGAGATCTGGCCTACCATGGTTTGGGAGGGGCAAAGGATCACCTTTGAGACCTTGAGTACAAAGGAATTAGCTATGAATTCAGAAATATTCATACAAACTTTCTTTTAAAGTTCACAACCCACTGTCCCACTATCCAAACCCTGAGGGGCAGCCCACTCTAGTCTCTTGGGAGTACTTGCTTTGTATTACTAATAAACTTCTGCTTACACTGTGTATCTCTTGACTGAATTCTCTTTTGAGAAGACAAGAACTGAGAGGCTTTTGTAACAACCCTGTCTCAAAAACAAATAAAAAATAGCTGAGATGTAAGTGGGCAATAGCTGAGGGTTCCTTAGCACCTTAGTAGAGGGAAGAGGACACAGCAGAAACTTCTTCGATTGATCTCTATCTCCAGAAGTCCATAATTTATTTATTTTACACAGTCTTGTCAAACATAGATGTAAAATCAAAGTAGGCTGTTTATGATTTGGGGAAGGTTGTAAAACCATTCTTGACAAATGTTTGTTTAATGGAAGAATCCAGTCTTCCTAAACTGACCTCCATCTCAGGAATGTCTTTACCCATTATTATCCCACATATAAATACCATGGTGAAACAGCTGAATAAGTGTAAATGTTTCTTAAGGTCCTCTTAGAGAGAATGGTTGGTTGGTTTCCTGAAAGTCCATCAAATCATAGACTGTTAAAAGAACTGAACAGTCTTACCTAGCCCTCAGTGTATGTTCATATCAACTTAAAGATACAGGATCCATTCATTTGAGCTCTTCATTGCTTGTTTTGCATGATCATATTTCATATTTTAAATAATTGACAGTGATTCATCATTGTTTTCTTTAAACATCAGATGTTGCAACACAAAGCTGTAGAGTTTACTGAATTTTAATTATTTTCTTTGAAATGTTTACAGCAATCTTAATCACTTCTGATTTGATCAAGCTGTGTTTTAGTGACTGCTTGTTTATACTACGTCTCTTCTAAGTATTTAACTTAGTGATCATAGACAGAGAGGAATTACTTTAGCATACTCATTTTTATAGCCCTGGTCAATATTTAGCTCTACAATTGCACTAACAATGTCTTGGGACTGAGCCAGCATTGTCTGCTTGCTCTGACTGTCCTGACTCCTTCCTTACATTTTCCTTGGGCCCTTTTCCTGTTAGTACACATTCATTCTGTACATATTGAATCTAGCTTCGATCTACTTCAAGGTAGACCTCCAACTAACATTATGCACATCACAGTTGGTAGAAATAATATATCCACTAATTTCATCTCATCCTGAGGTGAGAATATACGTTAAGCAGAACTTTCAGCACCTGTGATTCCCTTCTTTGCAGTGAGAACTGTTAACAGAGAGGAGGTGTATTTGTTGTTCTTGATCATTTGTTTGAGATGGGGGGTCTCCCTGTGTTGCTCAGGCTGGTCTTGAACACATGATCCTCTTGCCTCAGCCTCCCAGTTGCACCATTCAGTGTTCTCAAAGATAAATAAAGCTTCAATTTTTAAAATTTTACTTGGTTGTTGTGTGTGCATGTTTGCTATTCAGCTAGCCCTCTCTACTCTGATACAGTCCAGGACCCAGTCCATGGAATGGGGCCACCACACCCAGGGTGGGTCTTCCTACCTCAATGAACAATTCATAAAGTTTAGAAAAGTTTTATGAGAAAATAAAGAGGATAGTAAGTTAACTGTCAAATTACTAGAACATTCTATAACTGGAAGCCAACAGAGAACCTTAGCGGGACTGAATGACCCTGCTGGGCAGAGCTGGGCTAGCTCTGTGGGGTAGAGATTTGCCCTGGGCCTCACTTCTAGTCCTTTCTTGGCAGTCTGTCCAGATGGAGTACAGTGGAGGGAGGCTAACTGAAGGAACCAGGTGTCTCTCTGTGCCTTCAGTTCCCAGGCTAATGAGGATGAGTGGCAGCATTGTCCCATCTCGGGGTTGAGATAACAGCTGCCTTTGTCACTCAAGAATCTAGGACAGCACCATCCAGTGACAGATGTCTATTCTATCAACAAGTCTGATCCTAGGTGGGCAAAGGTTGTCAATTTCACAGTCTGAGGGGTTTTAGGTGATCATTCATGGGACATGGTACATTCTAAGAGTTCTGGAAGGTGGTTTAATGCTTGGGTTCCCTTACCCCCTGCAGCCCTTCCTGCTCTCCACACCAATGATTTTCCACAGCGACAGGACTTACTGCCTCCTAGTGATTATTTAGGAAAAGACAATGAGAAGGAGAGGAGTGTCACAATGATTGGGAAGCCTAGAATATAAGTCTGTTTTGCACATAAGAAGAACTACTTTTTAAAAAAGCCACTTTGAAATACAATTGTATGTAATGATTAGTTATACTTACATTTGGTTGGAACATTATTAAGAAATCACCTATACATGTAGCACCTGGGATTTGAGTTACCAACACTTAACATATAGTTATGGCTGGCATATTTAGGTTACGAACAGGCACAAGTATCAAACTCCTTATATTTTGAGTAGTTGTATGAGCATTTACACATTGAAATGCTAATTTATTATAGAGACTTTGTTTTCATTTATTCTTTATATTAGGATGTTAGAGTCAATAAACTGTGGGTATAGATAAGTTGTAATACCCATATTATGTTTTAAGAGTCTACAGAGATTTTACATTGTATTTGTTATAAAAGGGGCATTTGGTGTAGTAAGGTTGAGATTGCAGCTCACCTTGACCTTGTAGTCCCCAGTCTTTCTGCTGCTGGATAACATGGAGTGTGATTGTATTCTGGAATATTACTGCTCTAGGCCCTGACTTGGCACACTGCTGAGGCTTCCCACATGCTCCATGTCCTGCTGCCATGATGAAAGTGCCCAATCTGGCACCTGAATGTTACATTGGTTGGATCCTGGGAAGTTGGGTGCTGGATCGATCAAGCCTTATGTAAGCGTGAGGAGAGCTGGAGGAAAGGTGACTGTTTTCTATAAAAAGCTGCGTGTGACTGTCCCTCTGTCCTTTTCTGGTCTTGTATCTAACCTAGAATATCAGTTTTCCTTCACCCAACAGATCAAACAGTGGAGGGCCAGTGAATTCTCCTGGACTCCAAAAGCTAAAATCTTCAACAAATCCAGGTAATGAGCACAGTCTTGGACAGCCTGACTGCTAACTTGGTAAAAACCTGCATTTTGAAGCAGTGCGGGAGTTTTTGCCATTCTTGCGTGGCCACCTTTGGTTATAAAGGCTGTGTTCTGTGACTAATGTTCCTGGATAAACAGGTTTGTCTGGAACTAAAGCAGCCAGGGATCTGCCTCCTGTGGGACTGATTCAGGCAGCTTCGCTGTGCGACTCAACTGCTGCATCTACTGAGCAATCCGGGAAGTGCAGGAGATCCTTGAGGAAAAGAGCCAGGCAGGCAAACAAGACTGAACTGATAGTGTGTAATCCTTATTTCAAATAGGAGGAGACTTGGACTTGGAGGCTTCATTCTTGGCTCAAGTTCACAATGATGTTAAGTGGCTTGCCTGATTTTTAATGGTTTATACCGTAGTTGGGAAAGTTAATGTTGATGACACACTGTTAACTTCATTTGTAGTCTTAGTACAGCAAGCCTGTGAGGCAGGTGTTATCCTCAGTAGGACTTTAAACTTAGTGACCTTAGATATATCTGAGGGCCAAAGTTGTTCATTAGCTGAATTCTGTCTAGTTCCCAAGCTTGGTCCTCAAAGATGGACAGTTGAAGGTGGACACACAGAGGTAAAGTCATACTACACAAGTAAACAAGTACTAAAGCTCCGTAGCAAGTCTAGATCGACTGCTTCTCTTACCGTTTTTTTTGAATGGGCAGATGCACACTTCTTTCCTAACGCACCTGGATGGGAGAAGATGTGTGTGGATAGACTCCTGGCAAACCAAGCTTTGTAAAGGGCTCAGAAAACTTATGTTTGTAAGAGTCCATGTCAATTTGCTTTGTTGCAGAGAAGAGTAAAAATGTAGTTTAGAGCTTTTTTGGTTAAAAAAAAAGAGGCTCATACTTTGACTTTTTGAAGTTAACATGATTTTTATATTCATATGCATGCTTTTTTTTTTAAATTTTTGGTTTTTTTGAGGCAAAATCTCCCTGTAACCCCAACTGGCTGGGTACTCGCTATGTAGATCAGGCTGGCCTTGATCTCACAGTGATCTGCCTGGTCTGAGTGCTGGCATTAAAGGAGCATGCCACCATACCCAGCCATATGTATGTTTTTATAACAATGACAAAAAAATAAAGATAAGAATAAACCATTTGACCCACCTCCGAGGGTTCTCCTCTGTACTCTCCTGGCACATATACCAGAGGCAAATGTCATATATATGATACATCATTTTTCATACACTTATTTTCCTATCTCAAAAATGCATTTCTGCATTATGGGATATATTTACATAAATAATGTAAAATATTTTATTATTTACATTGCTTTCTCTATCCCCCACCTACCATATGATTTAGAGTTCTTTTCATGTCAGAGCAGATAGATCAGCTTCATTACTTATTTAAAGTATTTGATGGACTGGATAGTTTCTGTTTTACACAGCTGATTCCCAACCAATGAACATTTGGGTTGTTCTTAGCATCTGTGCTGTTATAAACAATGCCCTATTGAACATCCTTATGCATGCTCAAGGTTCTCGAGGATGGGTAGGATGTGGAACTTCTAGGCAATAGAGAACATGCATTACAAATATTAGTAGAGGCAAAGTGCCCTTCAAAAATCTATGTGCTTACTAGCAACTTGTGCCTTTTCCATGGCTTCTGCCAATTCTTGTTATTTTCACTTAAAAAAATATTTTATTTATTATTTTTATTTTTTATGTGTATGAGTGTATTGCTGCATGTATGTGAGTGCACCTGTGTTGTGCAATGCCACGGAGGTCAGAAGAAGGCTTTGGATTCTCTTGGAACTGGAGTTAAGTATGGTTCATATCCACCATATTGGTGCTGGGAATCGAACGTGGGTCCTCTGCAAGAGCAGTCAGTGCTCTTAACAGCTGAGCCAACTTTGCAGCCCCATGCCAACGTGTTTCGATGCAGTTTTCAGTCGTAGAATGTATGGGATACATATGAAAATGCACTGTTAAGGGAAAAGCAAGAGAAAAACATAGCAGATGGCTAGGGAGGTGATTTAAGAGCAGTCAGTGCTCTTAACCGCTGAGCCATCTCTCCAGCCCCTATTTTCACTTTTAAGCTTTGGCATTCTTTTGGGTGAGATTATCTCAATGTTTGCATGTCTGGTTCTTAGTGAGTTGAGTATCTCTTCTCAAATTTATGAACCAATCTTGTCCTAAATGGCCTCTGTGGCCTTCTTTCTATAAAACTGTCTTCATGCCCATTGCTATATAAGAATGCTTTCATTGAACTAACAGTGTTATGTTTTGATATGGCCAATTTAAAGATTTTTCTCATGACTTTTAATCCTATGAGTTGATTAAAAAGATAACATTAGGCCAGCAAGATGGCTCAACTTACTGTGCTTACTGTGCAAGGCCAACAACCTGTTTGATCTAGAGCCCACGATCTGGAAGAAGATAATCAATGCTCCAAAGCTGCCCTCTGATCTCATATGCATGAGGTGAATTTAACCTGTATTAGTGGTAGGAATTAAAGACCAAACCTAGTTTTTCCAAATGGAAAGCCTGTATGTACTTTAATAGCATTTATTAACATTCTATACAATGATTTTAGCATGCACCAAATACAGACAAATGGCTCTATGTGCATCTGACACCCATTCTACCCTTGATTTTTCTATTACATTTGTTGGCGTAAAATATGTTAGTTATGGTGCTTTATAATATGTTTATTTTAGTATTTGAAAGGGCAAAATTTTGTGTTCAAAAGTGATGTGGCTAGTTTTTTGCAATCACACTCCTGCAGGACTTTTAGAATAAGTGTGTTAGGTCTCATGAGAATTTATACTATAGTGTTGCCTATGAAAGAACATGGTAGGCAGGCAGGCAGATCTCTGTAAGATCAAAGCCAGCTTGGCCTACACAGCATGTTCCAGGCCAGCAGGGACTACAAAGAGATCATGTCTCAAAAAAACAAAAACAAAAACAAAAAACAAAAGCAGAAAACAAGAAACAAACAAGATGAACATAAGCCTCTATAGTTTTGCCATGTACCAGCCAAAAGCAATTTAAAAACTCATTTTTAAAAGATTCTGTGCACCATAGCAACAAGTACAAGAGAGGATCCAGGCATCAGCCTAAAGAGAGAAAGATAAGACCTTGTAAAAAGTATTAAAATTCCCCATGGAATATTTATGAAACTGGAAAAATAGTAATAAATACCATGTTCTTTTTTAATTTTTTGTTTATTTTATGTGTATGAGTATTATGCCTGCATGTAGGTAAGTGCACCCATGTTGTGCAGTGCCCTTGGAGGACAGAAGAGGGTGTCGGATTCCCTGGAACTGGCATTACAGACAGTTGTTAGCTGCCATGTGGGTGCTGGGATTTGAACCTGGGTCTTCTGCAAGTACAGTCAATGTTCTTAACCGCTGAGCCATCTCTCCAGTCCCCACGTTCCACCTTTTGAGACAGGGTTCTCCTAGCGCTGGAACTTTATTCACAGTCCACACAAGCTGACCTGCAAGTGCCCAGGGCTCTGCCTTGTCTTTGTCTCACATCCTGCCATTGCATAGTGCCACACTTGGCTTTTTATGTGGGTGCTGCACCGTGGTCCTCATACTTGCACTGCAAGGCTTTATTGACTGAAGGATCTTCCTAACCCTGTATTTATGTCTTTGAAAATCATATTTCTCAATTTTATTATGGAGAATACATATAATGTGCATACACACACATGCATACACACACACACACACACATATATATATATATTTGACTTAATTGTATTTTCTTGGCTTCTTGAATCTGAGAAACATTGCTTTAAGTAATTCAGGAAAATTCTCTGCTTTCTCAATCTACTTCATGACCATTTTCTAATTCATCCATCTAGAACTGCAGTTAAGGTATTACAAATGCTATATTTTTCCCACATATCCCTTCTTTCATATTCTTTAACTTCTCTATTTCCTTCAAATTTCTGTCCCAGTTCACCTTTTCTGCTGTAACCTACCTGATGTTTAACCCATACATCTCATTTACAAATGACTACACTTTTCCTTTATGATAGTATTGTTCTTCTAAACCTGCCTGTTCAAATTTAAGGGTTACATATCTCTCCACATTTTCAGTGTTTGTGTTTTTTTCTTAAATCATATCAAAGTGTTTGTTTATATATATTTTTTCCATGTAAAAATTATGATGTTTTCTTTGCAGTTCTGTTTCAGCCTGTCAAATGTTTCCATTGTTTTACTCCAGGTTCCTGTGTGTTCCATGATTTTTATCCAGGAGCTCATGTTTCCTGGAAATTTACCTGGGGTACTTTTCCTCAAGGCCTGGGTTAAAAGAAAGTATGTTCATCTGGAGGGATTTGTGTTTACTTCTGCCAGGTGTCTGGAAACACTGTCAAGTGGAGGTCATTTTAAATCAAATGAACATCTCACAGTGTTCAGGCCACAGAAATAGTTTGGAGGGGGTGAATGCTGCCTCTGTCTGGATGGGTTCCTCTGTTGGTATTTTCTTTTCCTAGTTCACCCACTGTGCATGTGGTACTTTGGGTTGGGAGTATAGATTTTAGAGCATCCCTCAATCCAAATTCCTTCCTCGTGTTGATTCCAGGGCTGCTCAAATGAAGAACTACAAGCTGAGTAGTTGAAACAGCACAGTTCTGGAGGCTGGGAGTTCAAGACCAAGGTGTTGATGAGACTGATTCCTTCTGAGGCTGTGAGAGCAGATCTGGTCCAGACTTCTCTCCAGCACCTGCTATTTTCTGGCATCTTTGGTATTCTTTGGTATGTGGGAACATCACCCTCTCTCTCTCTCTCTCTCTCTCTCTCTCTCTCTCTCTCATCTTTCTCTCTCTTGGTTGTATCTAAATTTCCACCTTTCTTAAGGGCAACAGTTATATTGGTCAGGACCCACTCTGTAACCTTACTTTAACTATTATACCTCCAGTGGCCCTATTTACAAATAATGTCACATTCTCATGTACTTGGGGCTAGAGATTTAACACACGAACTTTGGGGGGAATGCTATTCGAGCCACCACACCCCTGTTTGACCATAGGTTTTGTTTACAGCCCACATGTGCATGGTCTGTTGAAATGGAGGTTCCAGGTCACAAGGAACTAGTGGAGACCTGAAAATAAATGTCAATGCAGATTCCTACTTACCTCTCTGGATTTGTCATTACTAGATCCAAATGATCCCTTTCATCTTACACAAGTCAACCATGTACCTAAAAAGACATTTTAAAAGTTTTATCCATCTGTTTGGGTTTGTAAATGAGTGTTTTTTTTCATGAATATTTATTCCAAGTTTTCCATGGAAATGGGAACCCCTTTTGGTATAAGATTAATGCTGAATCCCACATAAATTCCCCTTGGAAAGAAATATGAATTTCCAATTATTGATTTACTGTGGCCAACATTTTTGAATAAACCTCCCAAATAGTCTTCCATTTGAAATAACACTAGATATGAAAGATAGGAAAAGTGAAACAAGATAATCCTGGAGGGAATTTTATGCTCAAATAAAAAAAAAAAAAAAAGAAAATATGTAGAGGTACTATGCATATTGCTTGGACTGATGAGATGGTAGAATAAATTTGGAACCATTCAAATTAATTTTCTTTGCTCTTATACAGATTTTAAATAGTTTGATATAATCCTCCAATAACAAATCCTTATTAGCAAATTAACAAATCCTTATTTGCTAATCCTTATTAGCAAAATGCAGAGCTGGACAAAGATGGTGGGTCCAATCACAGTCATGCACACAGGTAGTTGCTTAAGTGGTGCGATGCTTGTAAGTTTTTAAGCAGTACATTTTCCAGAAATGATCTCTGCTTGCTTCTGCCAAAACAAGGGTTCATAATAATTCATTTCTCAAGTTCTAGGAAGGGGATTCACTGAACCATACTATTTTTGAAAATTTGATTTTAGTCTTTTCCACCCACCTCTTTCCCAACAGCACAACAACCTCCAAGCTTCTTTCCTCCCACTCCTCTTTCCCCTCCAAGCTCACTGCCTGTCTTCTCCAGGTCTTCCGCACACCTCTACAGAACCTCCTTCACTCACCTTGTAGCCTGTAGTCTTTTCTGTTCATTCACACCTTCTCTTTCAGTTGGACATTTGGGTGTGTAAAGACAAATTCACTGCTGGAAGGTGCACTTGGTATCCAGTTCCCTCCTCCCCTGAATTCTCCAAACCGTCATTTGGAAAAATTCTAACGAGTTCATTGGACTTTCTAACTGAGCTTAGGATGCTGGTTTACTTACAGAAGAGTGCTCCCCACTCCATTCACAACTGTGCTGGAAAGTCCACACCCAAACATAAATCTTGTGGCTTCCCGACAGCCACACCAAATGGCAAGAGACCTTCCTTGTGGTTTTCTTGGCTTATATATCCTTAGCCCCTCCCCTTCGTGCAGCTAAGGTCAAGTGATTGGGTGGGAGAGGTAACAGGCTTCCCTTTGCTTGACTCTTTCTGCAGAGCATGGGAAGGAAGTGGGACTACAGCTTTCCATGACAGTGGTCAGAGGAACTTCCAGGTTACAGGGTGGAATGCATTGCCACATATTCATTATTTTGTTTTCTCATGTGTTTTCCATAGTCAAGGAGGAGATCAATATCAAAAGACAATATATAACAAGCCCACAATCAATATCATACTAATTGGAGAAAAACTCAAAACATTTCCACTAAAATTAAGAACAAGACAAGGATGTCCACTCTCTCCATTCCCTTTCAACACAGAGTTTTGAAGCCTTAGCCAGAGCAATAAGACAAGTGAAGAAGATAAAGGGAATACAATTTGGAAAGGATGAAGTCAAAGCATCTTATTTGCAGATGGTATGGTTCTACACCTAAAAGACCCCAAAGCCTGAATTGACCAAACTAACTCCATTGTATTCTAGCTGAGTTTTGCTCACCCTGTGTTTCTGCCCAACCACACCTGCTGCTCATGCTAAATGCAGCCAGGCAGAACTGTCTCATGGAGGCTGCATCTGCAATTTAAGGGAGCACATTGTTTCTACAACACTGGGAAACTTATATCCACTCAAGCAGAACATTCTCTTCCAACTACACCTGCAGCCTCAGGAAGCCCATTGTTTCTGCAATTCCAAGAAATTTGTTTTTCCTAACCAGAACTTAAAAACTTTTTGTTAACTGAAAACTTCTTTGTTAACTGACCTGCCCATAGTCTGGTGTAACTATTATGATCTGATGTAACTATGGTTATTGGCTTTGCTCTGGCATGATGTAATTCTGGTTTTGAGCTTTATAAACCCTGCCCTGTTTCTTCTTAGGGTTGTGAGCTTTCTTGGGCATTAGCCCGCTCTTGACCATAAACTAATTATTAAAGGGACTTTTTATTTGATCATCACTATGTGGTATTCCTCTCTGCCTCGAGTTCACTATTCCAAGACTCCACCAGAAAACTCTGAGAGCTGATAAACACATTCAGCAAAGTAGCAGGATATAGAATTAACACATAAAAATCAGTAGCCTTCCTATACACCAACCACAAACATATTGAGAAAGAAACCAGGGAAACAATCCCATTCATTATAGTCTCCAAAAGATATCCTGGAATAAATCTAATCAAGGAAGCAAAAAACTGTATAATGAAAACTTAAAGACTCAGAAGAAAGAAATTGAAGATAGCAGAAGGTGGGAAAAACTTCCCATGCTCATGGATAAGTAGGATTGATATTGTGGAAATGGCCATCCTACTAAAAGCAGTCTACAGATTCCACACAATCCCCATTAAAATTCTAACACAATTCTTCATAGAAATTGAAAAAAATAACCTCAAATTTCATATGGAAATATAAAAAACTCCAGGATAGCCAGAACAATCCTGAACAATAGAAGAAGAGGTGGAGGCCTCAGCACCCATTCAGAATTTATCTCACAGGCTCTGGGTGTGTTAAATGGCAAGGCTTGAAAAAAATAACCTCAAATTTCATATGGAAATATAAAAAACTCCAGGATAACCAGAACAATCCTGAACAATAGAAGAAGAGGTGGAGGCCTCAGCACCCACTCAGAATTTATCTCACAGGTTCTGGGTGTGTTAAATGGCAAGGAAGTGGGGAGGAACAACTGTCTCCACTCCGCTAAAAATGCACTGCAGGAAGGTTGTCCCAGAACTGAGGCTGGGTCTCTAATTTGAGCCAAAGAATTTGCCACTCTTTACTGGCAGAGCACTGGTCTGCTGAGAATTTTACCAGATTCAACCAGGTTTGATTGCACATTACAAAAAAAAACTCTAAATGCCAATAATTCCAGTGACTAAAAGTAATGGAAATTCCATTTCCTGTCAGTCACCCATGAGGCAAGATATAGATAGCCAGGGATTGGTGGATAGCTTCATAGTCCCCAGGGACTCTGCCTTCCTTCTCTTTTCTCTGTCATCCTTAATGGGCCAATTCATGACATAGAAAGACCACTTAAGTTCTCAGTAGCACATCCAAATTTCAGTCAGCAGGAAGGAGACAGTATTCTTTAAAGACACTCTAGAAGTTAAATATAACATTTATTGAGCAGTGCATAGTCACATGACCACTTCCAGTTGCAAAGAAGGCTAAAGAGGAGTCTTATTTTTCATGGCCTTGAGCCCAGCTAATACCAGGAGTCTTTTTGGTGTTGTTTCTTAGGGGAGAGTTGGGGATAATAAGCAGGTTCTGCCTTAGGACAACTTTAAGGATTAGCAGTCACATACATGTCATGCAATTTTGAAAAGCCTTCTATTTTCAAGCACATAAAGATACAGAGAGGATATTTCAATGGTCTTAGTTTTTTCAGGTGACTGTAATGAAGTTCTATGAAATGGGCCACTTAGAAGTAAGAGAATTTCATTTCTCAGGTTCTGGGCTGGAACTTCAAGATGAAGCCACGGGCAGGTTCAGTGTCCAGTGAAGACTCACATCCAGGTGCACAGATGGAGCTCCCTTGCTGCATCCTTATGTAGTATAGGGGCTATTTTCTGGGTTTTCTTTTATAAGAACGCTAACCCCATTTGTGAGGACTTGTCCCTCACAACCTGCTCACTTCACAGAGTTCATTCCGAATGCCACCACTTTGGGGATTAGGATTTCAATTCATGAATTTTGGGGGTTGGAGGGTATACATGCATTTAACCAAAGCAATAATGAGCATCTTTCCAGCTTTGAAAATAATCAGCACACATACAATATTATTTGGTCTATATTTCTACCTATTCCCTACCTCATAAGAGTAAAGGCATTATATAACAGGCCTTATATTTTGGAAGTGGAGATTCAGGGTCTTTCTATGCAGCCTAGGCTGGCTTTGAACTTCTGATGTTCCTAGCCTAATCTCCCAAATGTTGGGATTACAAGTATGTGCCACCATATCGAATGTGGGCATTATGTTATTACAAATAACTACTGTAAAATAATTTTGAAAGCAATAAGACCACATAAGTTTTAATGAGCAAGGCATGGGGACTCATGCCCGTAATCCCAGCATTTGGGAGGTAGAGGCAGAGGAATCAGGAGTACAAGGTTATCCCCAGCTTCACAATAAGTTTTAGACCAACCTGGGCTACCCTGTCTTATCCCCCCATCTTCCCAATATCTTAACTGTGTCTGAGACTGATCATTACAAACTCACAGATCAGAATTCTATAAACCTGGTAGAAAAATAATTTTCTGTTTTTCCTTCCTATTCTTCCACCCATCTAATCCCCAAATGAGTCACCTTAATCAAAAATAGTCCTGGAAACATTTGGACATCCGCTAGGCCAGTCTCACAATTTGATTATTGGCCTGAGGTCACAGAATGTGAATCTTTGCAGACAATTCCACACATGGATGTGTTTCTCCTCCCATTTTGAATCCAGATGACCCCAGGATTTGACTGGTAATGACATCTTCCATTTGTCGCCTGCCCTCAGCCAGTGCAGCTCTTTGGCCAGTCTGGATTTCCTCTGCATTTCCTGAGGTCATGCTAGCTGTGAAATATCACACAGGCTACAGCAGTAGCCTCTTATTTACACAAAGGGCAGAGTTCTGAGGAAGTGATGATGGCAACAGGATGCTACGTGTCAGTAAGACAAAGCGCTGTCTTGTTTTCAGATCCACAACTTCACGGGCATTACCTGGGATTGTGATTGGACCCAAGACAAAACCAAACCAAACCCAAACTGGTCTCCATGAACAAGTAAAAACTGTGGAAACCCAAGTAACTATAAGGTGAAATTGAAAGCTTAATTAATTAAAACATGTATTTAACTCCCAATTTTTAAAAAGTCCAACAGTCTAACTGGGGAAAAACTGAAGTTTAATTTTCTTGAATTCTCCCCCTCCCTCGTATTTTAGGTTGTGTCTCCTTTCTTGCCCAAATTCTAACTTTTTAGTCACCTTTCTGGTCACCGAATCCTGTTCATTTGGAAACCCTGACCCTTGCATTTGATTGAAGCCTCAGATCTACCCTGGGCCCAGCTCCAGTGGAGGCCAGGACTGTGGGGACTGGCTGCTGGGAAGGAAACAAAGGTCTGGTCCTGAGCTTTCTAGTTCTGAGTTGTCTCTTTCCTAACTTTACTAATTTAATTTCTGGAGTACTCGGGGACATGTACAGGAATTAAAGATCCAGCTTTGCTGATGGTTCAGAGGGAGGAGCAGATCCCTGGCATTGAACTCCTGCCTTCTTTTTACTTTCGTGTCCCTTCACATGCAGGTTGATGCCCTTGCTCAAATCTGGGGCCATCACCTACAGTCCTGGGGAAGAGATTGTTCTCTTCAGGCCTTGGGGCTTTACCAAAGCAGGTGTTAGCTTCTATGTACAAGTATGTCACCTCTCTTTCTGACACACCTGCCAAGCATCTTGTTATCCTGGAAAGAACAGCCAATCAGACACAGAGTCTCCTTCATCTTTCTCCTGAAAATGTTCATGCCATAGTTCACCCTGGCAACACACAACAGGAAACTGTGAGTTTTGCAGCTCAGCCCCTGCCCAGCAAGGGCCCCTGGGGCCCTGCGAATAATTAGGAATGATACTTGGGTTTGCCTTCTCACTTAGCCTTGGGGTTGGGTCAGGGCTGAGGGGTAAGGACTCATCATCAAGAGCACCGTGCTCTCTCATTGGCTGTCTCTCTATATCTTCCTGGTCTTTTTATCTTCAGCTTCTGGTTAGGTAGGGAGGTAGAAAAAGCAACAGAACTCTGCATAGGCTCTGCTCACTCAGTAGCTCCCAAACTGCCCCATGACGCTCCATTTAGAATGTGGGGCTTCTGATCCCTGCCTTGACTCTAAATCACAATTTGGTGTCAACAAGCCAATTCCATTTCCCACGCAGACCTTGTGGGTTGTTAAACCTATCTGTAAGTTCATTGTTAGTGCAGAAGAGGGAATGAGAGCAGCAGCCATCCAGTCCTATCTGGTGCCGAACCAGCCTCTGGGTGCAACTCCCAGCCTAGTAATCAGGGAGTAAGTAGAAGACGGTATAGGTGCAATGAAGTTGCTGATTTCGCCAGAATTAAGAGAGACTGCTATTTCTACACACATCCCAGATTTTATCCTCACTGTGATGACCTCTGCATCTGTGACAGCATTTGCTTGGGGCCAACTTTCAGTTATTGGGAAGACCCAGATCAAATCATACCAACCTGAAGACTCCTCCCAACTCTTGGGGATGTTTGTAGACAAAGCCCATGTTAATCTGGCTGGTAGCACTGGGTCTCAGAGGTAAACAACACTAATAGAATGAGCCCTGCAAGAAAAATGCATTTGCCTGCTTGGAAGGCTGTTTTTAAGGAATCTCTTTTCAAAATGTTTTCCAGCTGTTATTTCCTTTCTGAATAATCTGAGCCTAATTCAATTTGTGGCACCTTTCTCTTTTCCAGATTTTTTTTTCAGAAGGAAAATTGTCTACAGATGGCTCTTTATGGCCATATACATGCTCAGCTGGTTTTGGCTGAGATTTCTACTGATTGTAAATAAATGGCCCTGTCAGTACATGGGAGAAATATTTCTTCCACATGATGTGGTCCTTCAATTACATGGCAGAGGCAGGATGCTGTTCATTCTCTGTAGAGGACTGGTGTGGACAGGTCCACAGCCACTTCTAAGATGAGTCAGGGCAGGTCCAGCATGTTGCTATGTTACTGTGGGGGAGACAGAGCCAAGAACACTAATGATCACAGTTAAAAGACCAACAAACATTGACTTTGGAAACTGTTCCGTCATCACACATCACAAAAACTATAAGGTAAAATACAACTCTATAAATACCAACTTCCTTCTGGTTTCATCATTTTCCCAGTTGGCTGCCCTTCCCAGTGTGGCTAAAGGATTAAAAACAGGACACAGACTGGAGCAGTGAGGATTCAGAATATAAATTGTTGCAGTCTCTTAGGCCTGAAATGAACGTCAGGAGTCTGGTAGGAGCAATATCATGAAGGGACAGTTGGTGAATCCAGCTTAAGGAGTCAACTTGCTCTGTGGATTTCTTTTCTGCCCTTCTTATTCTGAGATCCAGCCGCCAAAATATTAGTGACAATGGCAAGGCTGGGGCCAAGGGTGGGGAGTGAGCCAACAGAGAGTGCAAAGGTCATGTTTGCTGTCTTTTCACTTTCCTCTCAGGGTTTCCTTTCTCCCCTACAGACATTTTCTTTTCCTCATCTGGCTATAACTTTATTTCTGATAAAATCTTACTGGAGAAGTTTTAATTTTTTGTGTCTTAGCATATGTTGTTTTCTAAGCTGCACAATTGGCCCTTGGTATCCTCAAGGGACTGGCCCTAATACCCCTCTCCCTTTGGCTACCAAACTCAGAAGATTTTGTCTTTTATTTTTAAAGAAATATGGTGTATTTGCATATAACGTAGGAACATCTAATCATGTGCTTTAAACCTCTGAATTACTTCTGGTACCTAGTACAATTTAAATGCTGTGTAAATAATTGCACCGTTTAGAGAAGGACAAGAAGAAAATCTGCATGCATTCAGTTCAGGCACAGATTTTTCCCTAAATATTTTTGATCCTCAGTTGAACCCAGGGACATGGGGCCAACCATGTATTTTCTTTAAAAAGTGGCAGACAGAAAAGACTGAATAATCAGGATATAATGTGAACTCCCAACTCCTGTCAGAGTTGCAAATTAATCTAATTTTGTCCTGTTTGTGGCCCAAGTCCAGAGCACATATTCCTGTGAGAGAGATGGTGGTCTGCACTATGCACAGCTGGGTTCATGGAACAGCATCATGTCACCTGGGAGTCTGAAAGAATGCAACCCTCAAACCCCTTAATCACAACCTGGTCTTTGTTTCCATGACGATCTGCAAATGATCCACATGCACAGTTAAGTTTGAAGAAGATTAATTTAGCCAAGTAACTTTCAAGCTATGGGTTGCCACCCATTGGAAAGTCATGAAGTCAATTCAGAGCGATCAGAGTTTAAAACAATTGTATAGAGAAAATATGAGTGCAGGCCATACAGTAAAAGTAAATATTGTGAAATGTTTGCTTCAACTATATCTATATACAGTGTAAAGTGTTGGCACATTATATAAACCATGTGTTTTCTCAGTGTGTCATGTTCAGAATGTTATGATCTGGCTGGTAACTCCCCAAGGCCTCTGTACTTTACCCTCTCATCATGGTAACCTATCAGACCAGTATCTGTAGCTCAGCAATAACCCCAGTGACTGAATTAGAACCTACTTGCTGTTCCCTCGATCTTAGCATGAAGTGGTATATGAGATGTATTATCAATGGCTAGTTAATAAAAACTTGACATAAAAATTCTGCCAAACAATTACGTATTACTTTTCATTAGACAATATGTTAAATATAAATCTATTATATTTTCCTTTTTCAGTCTTGACTTCAAGTTTCCTTTGGATAGTAACTTATTAGCTATGCTATTGTTTAAAATTAAAAAAATTTATTTTTATTTTATTTTTATTTTTCTCTCCTTCTTTCTCCTTTTCCTCCTCCTCTTTATTGTTTAAAATTAAAAAAATATTTATTTTTATTTTATATGTATGTTTTGTCTGCACATATGCTTTCAGAGGCCAGAAGAGGGCATTGGATCCCCTGGAACTGGAGTTTGGGACAGTTACTAGCTGCTATGTCAGTGTTGGGAACTGAACACAGATCCTCTGCAAAAGCAGCTATTATTCCTAACCACTGAGCCATCTCTCTAGCCCCTAGCTATGTTTGTCTTTTTCTTTGCCACTGAAGACTGCCTTTTAAAAATTTATTACATTTTTACTTAGTGTGTGTGTATGTGTATGTGTGTGTGTGTGTGTGTGTGTGTGTGTGTGTATGCCTGCATAGACATTTGCCATGGCACATGGATGAAGGTCAGAGGACAACTTGCCAGAGTCAGTTCTCTCCTTCTACCATGTAGGACTCAAAGATTGAACTCAGGTCATCAGGCTTGGCAGCAGGCCAAGATGCTGAGTCATCTCACGGAACTGCAAGATTATCTTAATAGTCTTAATTATTTATTTGCCAATCAACTCATAGTAGACAGTCAGAAGGTTGTCAACCCGGTGTAGATTAGAGCAATGTATGGTGGGAAGCAAATGACCCTGTGCTGAGATACTTTCTTCATGTGAGCCTCTGCACCATGGAGGCCTATTCTATGCTTACAAAGTGGAGTGGGGAGTATAGGACTGTGTGTCTGTGCTAAACTTATGGATTAAACTGACCTAGTGAGTTAATTTGTGTTCTGAAATACACCTTTGTTAGAAATAGTTTAGCTTTGTGACACTAGGAATGTTGTTACCTCTCAGTATATATGTGTATATAAAGTATCACCTTATGAAAAAAAGAGTTACTTTATAGAGTTTATGAAGAATACTAATTAAAAAATTCCCTAAAAACATTCAAGTCTTTTTAAAAAAATATTTTATTATTCTTTTAGTTTTATGTGCATGCATGTATTGCCTGCATGTAGGTAAGTGCACCCGTTGTGGTGCAATGCCCTCGGAGGACAGAAGAGACTGTCAGATCCCCTGGGACTGGAGTTATGGACAGTTGTTAGCTGCCATGTGGGTGCTGGGATTCGAACCTGGGTCTTCTGCCAGAACAGTCAGTGTCCTTAACCTCTGAGCCATCTCTCCAGCCCCTCATTTAACTCTTTTTATATACTGGGAATTGTCATAGGTGCCAGCAACAGGGAAAGACAGGTTTTGTTTCTATTCTGAGGAAACAGAAAGCAAGTTCTTGGGGGAGGCAGTCAAGAAGCAAGGACACAGCTTCAGCCATCAATTATGGACAGCCCTCATATACCACTTTTTTCTAGGTAAAGACTAGATACTCGGGGCTGGAGAGATGGCTCAGCAGTTAAGAACACTGTCCTTGCAGAAGACCCAGGTTCAAATTCTAGTACCCACATGGCAGCTAACAACTGTCTGTAACTCCAGTTCCAGGGGATCTGACAGTCTCTTCTGTCCTCTGTGGGTATTACAGGACATGGGTGCACTTCCTACATGCAGGCAATACACTCATACACATACAATAAAATAAAAAAAAGACTAGATACTTCCCTCTCTATCACTCTATTCTTCTACCTTAATTTTCTCACTCAGAGAGAGAGAGAGAGAGAGAGAGAGAGAGAGAGAGACAGAGAGACACAGAGACAGAGAGAGAGAGAGAAGTGATTTTAGATAGTCTTTTAGATAGTCTCACTATAAAGTCTGGGCTGGTCTTGAACTCTCAATACCCCCTCCCTCAGCCTCTGGAGTGTAGGGATTAAAGGCCTGTGTCACTAAGCATGTTTTCCATATAATATTTAAAATTTACATTGTTCTAGAAATTGTTCTATGAATGAGTTTCTTAGAGGAGGTTAATATTTAAATTACTGAGAAAATAAGATTTTCCTCTATAGTATAGGTGGACCTCATCCAATCAGTCCAAGGTATTAATAGAAAAAGACTGACCTCCCTCAAGCAAGAATGAGTTCTGCCAGGAGACCACCTTTGGATTTGAGCTACAATAGCGCTTTTTCCCTGGGTCTCCAGCCTGCTAACTTACCCTGCAGATTTTGAGTTGCAGCCCCCAGGGTTATATGAACAATTTCTTTTTTTTTCATTTTGATCTTTTTTGGAGACAGGGTCTCCCTGTAGCCCCAGCTGGCCTGGAACTCACTATGTAGACCACGCTGACCTTGAATTCATAGAGAACCACCCGTCTCTGCCTCCTGAGAGCTGAGATTAAAGGCATGTACCACCAAGCTTTGCGTATTTCTTTTTTTAAAAAACAGAATCTTTTATTTTTTCTTTGGCAGTTTCACACATGTATGCACCTTTGTTGAATGAACAAACATCAATTTCAGGTTGGAAAAAGTACTCTTCAAAGAAAGTGGCAGGGAGAATCAAGATCTGGGAAGAAAGTCTCCTTTTAAAATTTTATTTTCATTTTATGTGTATGAGTGTATTACCTGCATGTATGTAAGTGCACCCGTGTCATGCAATGCCTGCAAAGGTCAGTCAGAAGAGGGCACCGGATTCCCTGGAACTGGAGTTACAGTGGTTGTTAGCCACCATGTGGATTCTGGAATTCGAACCCCGGTCCTCTGCCAGAGCAGCCAATGCTCTTAACTGCTGAGCCATCTCTCCAGCTCCAAAATGTCCTTTTTCACTGGGTGAATAGTGTCCACCAAACTCATGTCTGCCTGCAACCTCAGAATGTGATACTATTGGTCCCTAGGGCAGATGGAGATTATGACTTTGGCTCCATAATGTGTCTCTGCTGCATAGCTCAGCTGACAACAGACCCTCAGCGAATGCTTGCTAAAGTGAAATGTACAGCTGTAGGTTAACTTCACAATGTAAAGGTGCCCTAATGAGGATGATTATACTCTTCAAGCAACCTTCACTCTTTATCATCCATTTCACCTCCCTCAGGGCCCAGCTGATGGATGTTCCCATTTGTTATCTTTAGTTAAAGGACTTTAGTTACCAACTCATGGGGCTTCCCCTGCCCATTTTATTTAGCTTTTCAGGCAGTCAGCATCCTGTCTTGCCCTCTCCCAAAGAAAATCTTAGGCAAAATTCTAATCCGAAGCAGCAAAACAGAGCCACTCTGTTACAGTAGCAGTAGGGAGTCGGGTGGATCAAGCGCTCCTCAGTCTCCTTTTCTGAGCATCTATGCCACACGCCCTGGGAGCCCCAGAAAGTTAGCGCACTGAAAATCCTACCTGGGGAGACAGAGAGAATCCACTCAGCTGGGGAGTGAGCATCTGACACCCAGACTCAGTGGTATCTGGGCTTTCAGGCTTTGCTTTAGACTGAAACGTTTAACTTCCCCCAGCCCAAAGGGTGGTGGAAACCAGCCCAGATCACATTTCTCCATCTTCCTAGATGTGTTAGTCAATCTTCATTGTCAACTTGACTGGATTCAGAATCACCTAGGGAACACACCTTGGACATCTATGTGAAGGTGTTTCTAGAGAGGTTTAACTGAGGAGGAAAGACCCGCCCTGAACATGGTAACACCATCCATCGGGGGAGGTCCCAGACTGAATAAAAAGGGAGGAAAAGAAGAAGTCAGCTGAGCATCAGCATTCCTCTGGTTCCTGACTGCCAGTGCAGTATGCTCAGCCATGCTCCTGCCTCATGACATCTCTGCCGTGACTGTGTTCCCTGAACTATGAAGTTTCTTTCCTTAAATTGTTTGTGTCATATATTTTGTCACAGCAACAAGAAAAGTAACAGGATGGGTGTCAAGATAAAACACAGTAGAACCACTTAAGAAAAATAATTTTATTATTAAGCATATACAACCATACAAAAGTACTTCATAGTATTACATCCATAACTGTTGGAATATCAGTTTGACTGTTATATGACCGGATATAAATAATGAATGGAGCTACTGAAGTATATGGCTAGTCACTGGGAAATAACAGACTCGGGAATTCCTCAGGGGATGCGCTTTCGGAATCTGACAAAACATGCCAAGCTCCCCGTGGGATGTGCAGCCAAAAGGTTCTTTTCTATGGTTTCTCTACAGAGGTAACATTCACAGGAGGAATATGGGAAGCCCGTGATTTTATGCTTTGACAAGTACAGCCCTTGATTTTATTCTTTTCAAAATGGAAAATTATTTATAAGTTTTAAAACATACATGCTGACTGTGCCAGGAGACATTTCATCTATTTCCCTGAATTCATGATTAATAACTTGAGATGGCTCTATTCTACTAATTGTTTGGTTCAGATTCCAGCAAATAACTTTCCCTCTCAAGAAGGTTGCCTGGAAGATAATTTTGCAGAATGAGGCTGTTGTGGTTGTCTCTGTGGGGCAGCTGGGATGGGGCAGGAGGAAGGGAGTGTCAGTCAAAATGGCATGGGGTATTGCTGCCAGAAACCCCAAGGTGAAGTCTGGTGCCAGGACATGGAGGTCTGTCCCAACATGCCTGGTAGTGACAATCTCAAGGCCAAAGGTGGTTCAGAACTCTGAAAATGGAATATGATCAACCAGAGTACCACAGCACCTGGTCTTTGGTGAGGTAATACTCTGTCTTTCCCTCCATGTCCAATAAACATTTAATACTGCTAGGCTATGGACTTTATACAGTGAAATAACCATGGCCAGTTCTATAGCAGATACTAGAAATTAAACAGGAGGTTTCAGAAGGTAGCATCCTTTCGTTATGCCCACTCATTTGTGGGGTTCTTTTAATTTTAATTTTTTTT
>NW_008343717.1:1984226-2014620 GCF_000622305.1 Nannospalax galili | reverse complement strand
TGCCTCCCAAGTGCTGGGATTAAAGGCATGTGCCACCACGCCTGGCTAATTTTTATTTTTTAAACAGGTTTCATGCAGCCCAGGCTGGCCTCAAACCTGCTGTATAGTCAAGGCTGACCTTGAACTCTTGATCTTCCTGTCTCTACTTCTCAGGTGCTAGGATTACAGGTATGTATCACCACATTGTGCTCCTCTTTATTTTTTAATTTTTCTTGGCACAGGAAAGCTGGACATTATTCACTCTGGTACTAGGAAAATAGAATGTTTTTTTCCTGAACTAAAATGCATGTCCTCTTTAATATTGCTTTATGGAAATGGGCAATTTATAATGAAGTTTTACTTATGGGATGTGGATCAAATCAAAGTGAACATTTCTATTAAGGAGTTGAGGAAGGTATAAAACCCACTTTCTCCCATGAAATATGAAGTGACTCCGTAAATCTATAGCAAACTTTACTCCCTCCCAAAGGCTTTCCCATGGGATTTTGAGGAGAAGTCTGTTTAGATCATGAAGCACTGCTTTGCTGTTCATAACAAAAAGATACATAAGCAATAATGTTTTATGATGTTTTATCTTGGAAAAATATAATTTGGGCATAGAGAGTACATATTTGGTCTTGTAGTAGTTGAAGTTTTGAAAATCTGAGGATTAATGATTACCTAAATTGATCTGGCCCGGCAGATTGAGACTGCAAAATGCAGTTGTGTGCTTCCCTGGAGATAATTATCTAGATTGGCCTCATGAATCCCAGATATTATGGCTTTCAGTTCATTCTTTTAGTATATTTTCCTGGCCTCTGGCCAAGCACGCAGTGTGCTTGCATTTTATCAGCATTTGACAACAATGATTATATTTCTAAACACAGTTCACCATCTAGAAAAAGCAGAGATCGTAAAATTTATCATTCAAAAAAAAGTGGACACAGTCATCACTCACAGAGCCTGTGTGTAGTTTGCACATTCATCCATCCACATCCTTTAAATACTGTGTTTCACAAGCAGGCAAACATTAAATAGATTCCAGGTGGGACCCAACTGTAGTTGCATCCATCTCTTTATGAACCTGTGGTTGGCAAGGTCATCTGTGATGAAGCTCAGATTCTGGAGAAACTGAAGTAGGAAGAAAGGTGGGAGCTGGCAAGCAATGCGAATGGGTTTGCCTTTAGGTGGAGAGCCACTGGGGATTTGGCATGTGTAGAAGTGGGCAGGAGTCCTACCTTTCTAACAGGATAGGAAGAGAAGGAAAGGAAAGGGAAGGAATCAAGGAAGGAAGGAGAGAAGGGAGGAAGGAAGGGAGGAAAGGAGGGAGGGAAGAAAAGGAAGAGAGGAAGGGAGGCAAGTGGAGGGAAGTCAAAGGAAGGGAAGCGAAGGGAGGGATGCAGGGAAAGCAAGGGAGGGAAGAGATGGAGGGACAGAAGGGAGAAGAAAAGGGGAAGAGAGGGAAGAAAGGAAAAGAGAGAAGATAGGGGCCATCTGAGCTGTGTAAACAGAGACCCTTCTGGTTCCTCAAGAAAACTGCCATGCAAACTCAACAAGCTCAAGGGTGGGGGTAAAGTGATGGAGGCTAAAAGGACATGAAACAAAGCTAAAAGCCAGATAAAAACTTCCCAGGAGAAGCTGATATGGGCAGCCATGTGAGCAAGATGCGGCAGGAAGTTCTAGAGAAGGGCAATATTATCCATAAAACACTGCCCAGTGTGTGCCCAAGAAGAAAATGTTCACTCAGAAACCTGTTAGCTGACCCCGGAAAGCAAGAGGCCCCCAAACCATTAAGGAGGAACCTGGCGTTTTGTTTCTTTCAGGAAATACAATTCCCTTGGGACCTAGATAAGCTCTGAGCAATCAGGACTCCAGAGAAGCTGTGGAATGCGCTTCTTTCTCAACTGTTTCCCACCTGGCTGAGGAAGAGAAGTCAAGAGGCCTGAAAGAACTAGAACTTTGACTAATCAAGGAAAAACTGAGTCGTGGGGAAAATTCTGCCAAGCAAGGAACAAAACTTTCCCCCTCCCTATCTAAGCGACCTCTCAACAGTACCTTATTCCCAGTATAGTGGTAAGCTTTGCTGGCTCCAGATGAGGACTTCAAAATGCCCAGCGAGAGCAAATTCACCTCCCTCTGGTGATATGACTTCAATACGGTCCCTCTCAATGTACTCCTTTGCCCTTTGTCAAGATACCAGGACAGTGAGATGCCTGGTCAGTGTCAGAGCATCATGTACCTCTTCTTAAAAGTCAGCCACCTTGGCGGGGCATGGTGGTGCATGCCTTTAATCCCAGCACTCAGGAGGCAGAGGCAGGCGGATCTCTGTGAGTTCCAGGCCAGCCTGGTCTCTATGGTGAATCCAGGCCAGCTAAGGCTACAGGGAGACCCTGTCTCAAACCCCCTCCCCCCAAAAAAAAGTTAGCTACCTTATTTAACAAATCATCTGAGATTTATGGAGCAGGATCACTCTCTTGACCAAACAGCTTTCAGATGTCCTGGCAACCAAGAGCCCTCATTTCTTAGTATGTATTGGGGGTATTTCATTTCCTTCCTACCGTTAGAAAGGATGATTTAGTACTATACCCAAAGGAAATTTCTTCTCCCAGTTGGATTTTACAGATAAGATTGGCATGAATGATTGATTGTCATATTTGATTATATTGTGGTAACCTATATGACAAGAAATACCATAAGACTCTATCTTCGCTATCACCCCTAACACGCACTTCTTAATTCTCTGGTTTCTATAACCAAATTTGGGAAACAAAGCTGCAATATTTAAAATCAGTGAAGTTGATAAGGAAAACTAATCATTTACCCAGGCCAATTGTCATGGTGATCCTTCTCACCCCTTTTAAATTGAAGAGCCTTAATTTTGACAGTAGCAGATGAAGAATACAATCTATTTTGAGCAAAATTATTTTTAGAAGGGACCTCACATTTTCCAAGAGCTCACGTTGCCATTTCTCCCTTTTTGGTACTTTTCAATCTTAAGATGCTTTGGGAGTACTTAACTCAGAAATTCACGAGTTCCTGAAAAAAAAAAAAAAAAAAAAAAGAAAAGAAAAGTCGGGATGTAAATAGCATGCTAACCCATCACATCCTTAGGTCTCCAGTGGTTTTTTTCTCTTCAGACGCTATGGCTACATGTGAAGACACACTTTTCTTGTGTTGCATGAAGATATGGGATGTGCTATGGATGAAAGGCTCTGGGGACCCCCAAGTCTCTGGCCTCAGTTCTTCTCGGGTAATCATCTCCAGAGCCAAAGTCCAGACTCTCTGGGTAGCTGGAAAATTCCTGAGGTAGAGGGAATTCCTCTGTTGAAGAGTGAGTCCGGTGCCCGAACACCTTCTCCTGCAGCTCTATGATGTCATTGCGGATGTCAGCCAGCATCAGCAGCAGAAAGTCGAAAGAACCCGGGGGTCCCTGTGTGTGAGGAAACAAAGCTCTGAAGTTATAGTAGCCTCAGCACAACAACAATGGCTTGCCTGTCTCCAAGGCCTGTTAGTCCTGCTGCTTGTGGATATTTCTGTGTCCTAAATGGAGGCCTAACAATCACAGCCTGGGACCCTCAACATTGTCCTCCAATCCCTCATCTCAAAAATGGACACTAGTGACACATTTACATCTCTTCCTTCTCTGGGGACTTTCTAAAGGACTCTGAAAGTCAAAGTAGTGCTTAAGAGGTTGGGGTTCTGTTGGATTTGAACCCTAGCTCTTCTTGGGAGCTGTGTAGTTTTGGGCAAGTTACTTGATTTTTTTTTTTTTTGGTTTAGGCTTTCCCCACCTCTAAAATGGAGACAATAGCCTCAACATCAATCACAGGTTTTCACAGGGTTCGTAAATGACATTCAAATGGCATTTTTAGAACACTAAAAGCTCAAAATGTTCTCTAGCCTTCTTTAAAAGTGAAATTATTGATATTCTTATAAGATGACCACTGGCTAGGTAAGGGCCAAACAAAACCTTCCTAATTCTATGTACTGAACATCCTTTATCATTATATGGTATTTAATAAGTCTTAATACCATGCAATGCTTTGGTGCAGAATGGTGAAAAGGAAAAACAAAAAGCACAATCATGCATATTCTGAGCCCATTAGAAACCTAAAGGTAAAATCATTACCAACTTTTAAGCTGCTGCTGCTAATGCAAAGTGCTTATGTACAGTTTTCTGATGTCATCTGGCCCTCACCCTACACAGGGTATGGTAGATTAGATTCCTGTGGCACTGCACAGGTGAGGAATGAATGTCCTAACTTGCTAAGTGATAGGTTCAAGGTGAGAAAGCTAACAGGTATAAGAGCTGAGGTGGGAGCCCAGGCTGTGTACTTCCGTGGCCCCAGCCCTCGGTTCTTGGTCCTTCTTCAAAAACACATGGACCCCTGCAGAAGAAGTGGGCTTACTTATAGTCTTTGTCACTTTGGATATTTCTGTTTACTTTAAATCTCCTAGACATTGTACACACAGGTAGCTAATTTCTTCTCAAGGCCCAAGGACCCCCCACTCCCCCATTTATTTTGAGAGGATGGTCATTTGACCTGCTAGGGCAGTAGTGTGTTAGGAGCTGTAATAATATACTTTTCTATCCTAGTCCTTTCATCTATATTTTTTGTGTGAATAGATATGGATGCATATATGTGTATATATTTGTGGAGGCCAGAAGTCAACATTAGGTGTTGTTCCTCGGGTACCATCCACTTTGTTTTTTGAGACAGGGTCTCTCTACGGCCTGGAAATGCTGATTTCCTAGGCTGGCTGGGCCCCATGGATCCACCTATGTCCATCTCCCCAGACCTGGGATTACAAGTGTGTACCGTCACACCCAGCTTTTTCCTGTGGGCTCTGAGGATTAAATTCAGGTCCTCACGCTTACCTGTCAGGCACTTTACCAACTGGCTATCTCCTCAGATCTCCTTTCAATAATCTTGTGATATACTTAGAAATGGACTCCTAGCATAGAGGGCTTCCAAGAAGATATTTCATGTAAGATTAGTCAAGATAAAAGAAAAACTGATAACAGAAAACAAATTAAAAAAATAAATCCAAGCCCCTTGCTTAAGGCATTTGCAACTTTTTCCTAAACACAGAGCTCTATTGGGATAGACTGAGTGACAAGATGAGCAAGGCTGGGCAAGTGAACTTCCATTACAAGACCCACTCATACATTCATTAAAATTTTTACAGGAATTAATTAATTAATATGTGTATATGTGTAGACACATGTGCCACAGCACTCACATGGAGGTCAGAGGACAATTTGTGGGAATCGGGTCTCTCCTTCCACCATGTGGGTCCTGGGAATTGAACTCAGCTTTATCAGGCTTGGCCGCAAGTGTCTGTATCCACTGAGCCATCTCACCTGACATATATGCTTTTTTAGGATGAGAGCCACAGTCCTGAGAACATACCCTCTGGGTAGGAAGACCTGACAGTGCAACTTACCGGAGATCCTCGGGGCCCAGGTGCTCCTCTCTCCCCCTAAAATGGAAAGGCCAGTGTTAGCATTCAGATGTCAGCATCATAGTCTTTAGTTAGATACCCAACTCCCATAACCATCCTCCTGCAAGACGTGAATGTTTTCTATAGGAAACAAATTGAGTGTTAAAGTTGGACTTACGGGGCTGCTTAGAATTAAGGGGCTTGGGTCAAGTGGCTCTCCTGCTGAGTTCTCCCAAGGTCATAGGTCTTCAAACCAGATATGATAAGAAGAAAACTTGTATTTCAAGGAAGCATGTGAAAGAACAAGCTTTCTGAAGTGAGACGTACCAGTTTCAACAGGAAACAAGTAGCCCTCAGCTCTTAACTTCGAATGAAGGTGTGGTTCTCCACTTAAATGAAGTCACATGAAATAACCATTCTAACAAAACAACACAGGTTACTGAGAAAAACAACACAGAGGCTTATGCCACAACACTCCGACCAAAATCTAAATCTTTTTTTTCAGTGTCTCCAGTGCTCCAAAAACTTAGAATTTTCAAGCACTTTAGATTTTTGAGTTTGGCATGCTCAACCTGTGTGCCTGTGTTTTACTTCATGCAACAAGGGGAGCTTCACTGGGTGCCCACCATCAGATGGAAACAGACCTGCAGCTGTTAAGGATCATTCATAACACTCACCTTAGCGCCATGTCTTCCTGGTGCCCCTGGTGGGCCCTGCAAGACACAAGCATCTGATTTAATTGAAAGAAGAGTTATGGGGCCAGAATATTTATGCTCTGCAACAGTGTATAGATCACAGAGAAGATACTGACCACAGGGCCCCTCCGGCCTTGCTTAATATGGGACAGGTCAGGGGATGGTCCCATGGGTCCCATTGAACCCCGTGGGCCAGGCTGTCCAGGAGGGCCTGGCATACCTGGAAAGCCAGGGCTCCCCTTGGGTCCTGGTGAGCCTGTAAGAAAGAAGACCTTATTAACACACACCCCATGAGAAGGACAGCTACAGAACCCAGGAGTCCCTGAGGCATTACTCTTTGAACTCTGTCCTTTGCCGTGTGGCATCTACCTGAATGTATACATAGGAATTTAAACTCAGCACCATCAAAAGTGACTTTAACCTCTTCTCTTTGCATGGACCATCTATTATGCATCAGCTCAAGCAAGAAATAAGAATATTCTATAGTATATCCCAATGTCCACAACCTCAGCTCAATGATCAGCTCCTGACTACTTTATCACTT
Organism: Nannospalax galili; assembly: GCF_000622305.1. Taxonomy (NCBI): domain Eukaryota; kingdom Metazoa; phylum Chordata; class Mammalia; order Rodentia; family Spalacidae; genus Nannospalax; species Nannospalax galili. The sequence continues at coordinate 2,007,957 of NW_008343717.1, read as the reverse complement.
TAATGTAACCTATGCTGGTCTGTGCAAAGCTGTATGTAATATTATAACACCCTGGGAGTGGTTGAGAGTAGAATATTTTGGGGGCCAGAGAGATGGCTCTGTGGGTAAAGTCTTGCTGCATAACCATGAGGACCCAAGTACAGATCCCTATCACCCATGTAAAAGCTGAGTGTGACCGGTGTAAAAGCTGGAGGGTGGGAGATGCTGTCCTGTCCATGATTTCCTGTGGGTGAGTATGATGAAGAGGGTCTCACTTCCAGACCCAGTGGCATAAGTCAAAGAGAAGTGAAGCTGTTCTCTACTCCTACAACATTTGCATGAAGTATAAAGTAAAAGAAATCCATCACTGAGGAGGGACAAGAATGTGGACAGTTGAGCAGGAGTTATTGAAAGCCAGTAGTAAAGTACAAATACAGAGAAAATCCACTGGCATCTTGGGCCCCCACTCAGCACAGATGAACAGTATCCTTCTCTTGAAGGGATTTGAACATTTGAAGACTGCAAAGCACTGAAGGTAAATATGTGAACAGCAAAATCCTGAAATAGCTCAACTACTCACTAGGTTGACTCAACTTCCTGTTAGGGACCTGACAAAAGAAGAAGGTACCCACTTCAAAGAGTGATTACCATGCATCTCAGGCTCTACTCTTCATCTGCAAATGATGTGCAGCATTCATTCAAGAAATTTGAGGCACATAAAAAAGCAAAATAAACAAGAGGGAGTCAAGTGATAGAACAATCAGCAGAACCAGACTCTGGGGTGACTCAGGTGTGAGTCAAGTGCTGGAATTACCCATTAAGGACTTTAAAATGGCATTGGCTGATATGTTAAGGTGTTTGTGGAAATGATAGATGGTGTCTGGACAGGTGAGGACTTTCAGCAGAGAGGTAGAAATTAAAGTGAAAATAATTGCATGCAAATAAACATGGGTTGTGTTTTATTCATCCATGTACTCTCAGAGACACCCAGGTTAACAGGCTGCTTATAAAGCTTTCTTGTTAAGTGAGTGCACTGAAGAGATAGAGTTGGTTTCTGTGCCATATTTATTCCTTAGAATAGTCTTTTCTTTTAAAAATTTTAATACTTATATTTATTTGTGTGTGTGTGGGTGTGTATGCAAATATCCGTCATGTGTGAGAGCCACGGGTACCTGAGGGAGCCAAAAGAGGGCATTAAATACCCTGGGACTGCAGTTACAGACAGGTGTGAGCTGCTGGACATGGGTGCTGGGAGCCAAACTCAGGTCCTCTATAAGAGTAGTATGTGCTCCTAACTGCTGAGCCAACTCTCCAGCCCCTAGAGTTGTCTTTTCATTCATACCTAGCCTCTACTACTAACAGCATAGTGACAGCATGGAATAGCTTCCAGGCTATGGATAACAAAATAAACAAAGACCTTAGGCTTTTCATATTTGGGGAGATCCTTTCTAATTTACACTTATTAAGGCAACATGGAAGGCAATCAATGCTCCATTCAAACATACCTCATGTTCCAACTCTCCATATTGGTCTCAGGTACATATTGAAAGAGTTTATCAGGGAAGGGGGACAGATCAGTTCTGTAATTATTCTATGTCCAATAGCAGAAGAACAGGGTAGAGGTAACATGTTACCTGTAATCGCCTAATCAGTGAACTTCGGAGGTCACTGTATGGCAAGTGCCTCTAAAATGTAGGACCTTGGTGTGAAAATGGAAGCACTTTATGTATAAGAGTGGAGGCCAGAGAGGAGGAGCCACCCCCTTACTACTAAAACCGAAGGGGCCCAGCCTAGTGTAGTCTCCCATGCCGTTGTTTCAGTCTGTGATTCATCATGGACTGAAGGACTATTTAAAAGTGAGAGAACCAATAATTATTAGTTTTCTAGCTGCCTTAATACATCTCAATGGAGGGCATCACAAGGCTAAAAATAAAGGAGAAATTCTTCACACATTGCAAACGTTCATTTGTCTTCCATTGCTCTCTGTTCCCTCAAGGACCCTGGACAGCTCAAACCATGTTAGAAACCAGATGGTGGCATGAGAAGGCAAGCTAGCTAGTCATTTGCTAAGAAAACGGACAGCCAATGGCTTCCTCCCTCCTGTAGGTGTCCTTGTTCTAGTGATGTGTAGACTGGCCTGAGGATGAACTTCCTCTAGCAAAGCAAAGCAATAACATTCTCCCCTCCCAGAAGAGGGAAGGGGACACTGTGCTAGCAATCAGTTTATATGGAGCGACCTCTGGTTAGAAGGAGCGAGAGGATGCTAGTGTGAAGCATCTGCTGGAGAAAACTCTGCCACGATGCAGGGAACCTCAGGATGAACAAGATGATAAATCAAAGTCACGGGCCAGTTCTTTTCTGTGTAGAGGAAGCCCCAGGCCACCAGGTTCAATGGAAACAAGGACATTAAGACAGAAGAAGACAGAAAACACATAAATCCTTTGGGAAGAACTCTGAACCTTGCTTCTTGCAGAACTTTAAAAAAGTTTAAGATTTATTTTTATTATTTAAAGATGTGTGTGTGGGTGTGTGCTTGTGTGTGTACATGTGTGCACATGAATGCTGGTGCCCTTGGAGGCCAGAGGTTTTGGAGTCCCTGGAGCTGGAGTTACAGGCAGTTGTTAGTCTGACATGGCTCCTGGGAATCAAACTCAGGTCCTCTGTCCCTTTTGATAAAAAATTTGACCATGCAATGTCCTTCCTGCTCTGAAAGATTAAATACTTACTGGAGGCAGGTATATATTGTTCTTGTGATTGTTTTTGAGATAGGCTCTCACTCTGCATCCCAGGCTGGGCTCAAACTGACAGCTGTCCTTCTACCTCAGCCTCCTTAATGCTAAGATTACAGGTGCAATCCTGGATTACTTTTGCTATTTGCAGTCACTGTACATGTCACATATTCTCAGTTTGAACACAAGAGATAAGAACTCAATACACTGATGTGTTATGATAACCTGGGCTAAGACAGTCCATGGTTTAGAGTCACGTTCTAACATTGGTGTCATTTCCTTCATTGGTGCTACAGAATCTACCGATATACTTATCAAGGGCTCACAATAAAGTGTGAAACACCTCAGAACTATTCTTTAAAGCTCTCATTATATGTTTTCTCATGAGATGATAAGACATTTGAGATTTTGTTCTAATAAATAAGGGTGAATCTCCAAAACCATACACTGAATGAAAGAAATCCAAAAGGACACAAGACAAAAGATTCTGCCACTGTGCAGCCCTACAATGGGAAGACCTGGGTGAAGTAAAGCAGGTTTCTGGATACCTGGAACTGGTGTGGGGAGAACACTGGTGGCAAATGCCACCCTTCTGGATGGTGAAAATTTCCTTTATCTTGGTGTTGAGATGGATTGTTGATTACGTGCGAGCCCATTCTTATCAAAACTCAAACTTAAACTTGGAAGGACACATTTCAGTATTTGATGAGCTGTACCTCAATATATCCCACTTATAAGGGAAATGTAATAGGAATAAGAAAAATATAGTTGAAAAGGTGTTAAATAATAAGTGAAGGTGAATAGAGACTTGGGGACAGTGGTGATGAGGCTGGCTATGACTTGATAGAACTGACTGATTATATCACTTTATTTTGTATATGTTAAATTTTTTCTAGGATGAAGTTAAAGGGTAGTTTTCATTGTGCTTCTCTTTAACTTAATTTTAGATATGATCTCATTGTGTAGCCTAAGATAGCCCCTAACTCTCAATCTTCTTGTCTCAGCTCTTGAGTGCTGAGATTACAGGTGTGTGCCACCATGTTCAGCTTTTAAAATTAAGCTTATCCAATTCCAGAAAACCACCTTTTCTTCTCAAGCTACAGCACTGAACTCCCTACACCCTCTCATTCTACAGTTGCCTCTGTATTCCTGCTCCACTTTTCTCAAATGGATTCTGGAGATCACAGTCTAGACCCACTGAATGTGAGCCCTCAGCCAGCTTATGTTCTAGAAGGGTGGAGTGGGGACACACCACCAGCCTCCTGGGCCCTTCTTCATACTTACCAGGTGGGCCCTGCCCCCCAGGCAGGCCAGGAGGTCCTGGAAGGTAGGTGTTTGAAGCCAGTACCTTGTCACCATTGGCATATTTGCCCAGTTCAGCAGCATTGTTGGGAAGCAGAGCAATCTGTAAGGACAAGAGATCTGGATCAGAAAGCCAGGACTGCATTGTGACAGACGCTGCAGAGGCCGCAAAGCCCTGTCTTGATGAATGTTGCTCTTAATTAAAGCTATTCAGAGTGCAAAGGGGCTGTACAAAGTCTCTTCAGCCTAGGAACCATCTAGTACAAACAGGGGTCTGCCTGTGCTTGCTCCTTGCTTTGTTCCCAGGCAGCAGCTTCAGGTAATTTTTCTAACCTAAATTTTCCTCTCTGTGTCTACAAAAGGAAGGTTTCCTCCAAGCACTCACATTTTTGTACTCAAAATTTTGTAAGCAGGCCCAGATCTCCACCTGTGACTGGTCTTTAGAGATGCTGCTGGTGTCTTTACCCCTTGGTTGGCTCCTGTGTTCAAGTTGTGTTCAAGTTATGTGGTGAGCCAGTGTTCAGGATGAGCCTTATGGGTAATCACCTTCCTGCTGCCTGTAAATCCTGTACTCCTTGGGCAAGAGGGCAGGAATGGCAGCAAGTGTGGCAGATGACGTTTTGCAAACACATCAGGGAACAGGCTTGTGGGTGCAGATGCTTGGGAAGAAGGTGATGGTAGTATAATCAGAGTTTCCACCTCTCCTGGGTGCAAAAAAATGCACCAAGCATCATTCTTTCAGATCAGCTTTGGCTTCATGTTGGAGCAACTACCATAGAAAGATGTGAACATGACTGGCAGGGCTAACCATTAATGTTCATCATGAACTTGGGAAGCACAGAGCTTTTTCTAGGTGACAGGCACTATTGTAAGTCTTTTACATATTAGCTCATTTGATACCATGGAAACCCTATTTAGCGGGGGTTGTTTTCTATTTTTTATACAACTGATGCACAGAGAGGTTCTGAAACTTACCCCAGGTCACAGTTAGCAAGCAAATTTCCTTCCAGACTCTATGTTCCTAACCACACGAAGCAGCCTCTCTTAATATTACTATGATATTTAAGAAAGCCACACTTTAGTTTTCAGTGATGTTGCTCAATTTCTTTTTATTAGTGTATGTTCATTATTTATAGCAATGGGCCTCATAAAGAAAATTTCTTCCATGGGTATCATGTCCTTTGACCATATTCACCATGTATCTTCCCCACATCGCTAGTATCCTTTCTTCCCACAGTCTCTCTTGTACTTTCATCTCTCACACACATACATACATACACACACACACACACACACACACACACACACACACAGGGTCACGTATCTACGTACAACCCAAGATCTACAAATGAGACAAAACATGGAATATTTGTCCAAGTCTGGCAAATTTCACTTAATTGGTCCAGTTACATCCATTTTTTTCAGCAAATGACACAATTCATTCTTCTTTATGATTGGATAAAAGTTCATGGTTCATATATACATTACATTTTTAAAAATTACATTTTATTTATTTACTGTGTGTGTATATGTGTGCATGCATAGGTACACACATACTGATGGATGTCAGAGGACAACTTGAGAGAGTCGTTTTTCTTTTGCCACCATGTTGGTTGTGGGGATCCAACTCAGGCTGTCAGGCTTTGCAAGTGCCTTTATCTACTGAGCCATCTTGCTGACTCCAAAAAACAAGTCTTTATGCTTCTTGTATCCTGCAGATTGCTGCTGCATATGACTTTTCTTTATAATTTATCCCTTTAAGAGTCCACAGTATTTAATCTGGGGCATTGCCTGCAGCTGGAATTCTGTCACCGTACATTTGGTGCCGTTCAGTGTGTGTGTACCGTCTCCTAGTGTGGGTTTGGCTGCTGTCCAGCACCTGAATTGCCACCTGTTTCTTGGCCATCTACTTCCTGCCAATGTTTATCTAGGCAGATGTCCTGTGTTTGTCTATAAATGAAACAGATGGTATCAGCAATAACAAGCTGATACTAAAATCAAATGACGATCCAGACACGGGTACAGAGGAGTGAGAAGGCCTTTTAGGTCTGACCTCTTGGGAATACTTGCATGTCTCTTACAGGGCTATGGTGACAGTTAAGTGAGATTCTGGATATAAAAGTGATTTACATACCATAGAAATAAATTCATTCCAGTAGGCACCTTTTACAAAGAATTGCTCCTCAGCTGGGCATGATTTATGCCCATGATCCTGGCACCTGGGTGGCGGAGGCAGGAGGATTAGAAATTCAAAGTTGTCCTCTACTGCATAGCTAGTTCAAGACCATGCCTAAAAGAAGAGAAGGAAGAGGAAGAAAAGGAAAGGATGAGAAAGACCAGGGAAGGTAAGGGACGAGGAGAGGAAAGGAAAGGAAAATAAAGGAGGGGAAGAAGGAAGAAAGGAAAGGGAGGGAAGGACTCAGCCCTCGCAGGGGAACTATGGGCAGCTGATCACTGTGGGTGAGGGAGAGTAGATCTTCTTTCAAGGAGTGATTCTAGATAAGCTGACTAAACTCCAGTGGATGAACTTGAGGGACATCTGGGTACAAATGCCTGACAATATATGACCCAATGCAAAAAATCTGGGGGCTATTTGGGATGTGGATGGGGGAGGGGGGTCTAAATTTGATTAATATCTATTATATGAAATGCACAAAAACTCAGTAAAATACTTTTTAAAAGTTCAAAAAAGAAATAAAGTACTAAGTAGGGCTGGGGAGAAGGCTCAGGGTGCAAAGTGTTTCCTGTGCAAGCACAAGGACCTGAGTGTGGATCCCTAGTATTCATATAAAAGCCCAGTGTGGAAGCACACAACTACAATCCTAATGCTGGGGGGATGGAGACAGGCAGACCCTGAGACTTGCTGGCCAGCCAATCTAGCTGAAATGATATACTCCAGGTTCAATGAGAGACCCTGTCTCAAAAAATAAGACGGAAAGTGACTGAGGGAGACTCTTGACTTTTACCTCTGGCCTCCACATATGCACACACAGGTGAGCAATACCCACCTCCATGTGCACTGGCATGCATACACCACACACTCAACACACACACACACACACACAGACACACAGACACACAAATAAATGAAACCCCCAAACAAGTCGGTCTTCATAATGTTTCATGAATGTCACCATTAGCTCAGGATTGTCACTATGGATGCTTGGGGACAACAGGGCATAAGGCATTCTAGCTCAACTCAACCATGTGAAAGGTAGTGAGCATGGACAATTTCATGGATTCTTATGTAAGTCTATGGTGGGCCTTTGAGGGTCACATGTATCTCAACACAAGTCATTTAACTTCTTTGTAATATGTTGTAACTTGCATGGATCATACAACACTGCAGGGCGATTAAGGGAAAGCCAAACACAACAACTGAGCTTGTGAACAGCTTGCATGATTTAGCTCCACTGTTACTAAAGACCACTCCAGCTGCAATGAATTTATGTAAGCTCATGGATTATTTCCAGGGGAGGAAAGTGGGGGCAGCTCCATGAATTGTAAGGTACGCCTCAGATGCCAATCAAATGCCTCCCCCAAACCTGATCTAGCGTGTGGAAGGTGAGCTTGATGCTTCCCTGAAATACCTCCTGTGTTTGCTCCATAAATGCTAACATCAATTCAAAGGTCACATGGGGATATCTGTATGGGATGTATTTCTCTTTTCTGTTTCTGCTGGCATACAGACAATGTTTTCTGCTGGGTCTCTCTATTACATCATGAGATATTTAAGATTAGATCTATATTTTACTTATGATTCTACAACTAGTATAATATAATAGAGTACATATATGCACCTCTGATAAGTTAATCATGACCTCACCAACCCATGCACCAGAGGTCTGAAATACTGCTTCCCTTTTCAGCCTGTTGTTTTGCTGGTTTAACTGGTAGCTGGGGTTCTCATTAGGAGCAGCTGCCAGTCTGCTGACAAGGGAAAAGAGATATTGTCTCATGTTTACCCTTTTGCCCTTTAGAAGAACTGATTGCCAAAGTTAAACAGATTATACACACTACTTTGATCTCCTGAGAGCCTTGAGTGGAAGCAATTAAACAAAGCACCAAGTTTATGTTTTTGCAGCTCAAGAGTCATTTCAGAGTTGTTGACAAGCCAGCAAATGGACTGACCTCAGGTATAATAAACACTGACTCTCCAGGCCCAGGACAGTCACCCAAGAAGTCGGGTCACTAGGCCCATCATGAGGCCCTTACAACATGATGACATTACCAGAGGGCCAGTACCTATCCCATCAGGTGCAGCCTCTCATAAAGGGAGCTGGGCCTCCTTTTAGTGATTCTGACATACCCAGAGGGTGGTTTTCCTATGTGGATCATTTATCCCCCCAGGTCATAAACTTTACATGTGAAAATAAAGCCACTTCAAAAAGACATCACTTCACAGAAACTTTGGAGAGGATGTGATCAATAAATAAAACAAAGATAAAATGCAACTGCGTAGGTCTACCCAGGACCATGTATCTGCCTTCTACAAAAGGCAGTGTTTCTACTCTTTTGATGAGTTCGCATGTGCCCACTGCCAGTGTCTACTGTAATAACCACCTCCTCAATTCTTTTCCTTGTGTTTTGTTGCTGTTTAAGTGGTCAGCTCTGGAGTGGGAAAGGATCCCAAATCTACATCGAGTTCACGATCAACTGCACTGAGTGCTCAACTAGAATGGTTTATTTTCTGATTGACTCCAAACATCCCTTATGGGTCAAGCTCTCCTTTCCTCACACATCCACACCCGACTGAACCCCATAGTACCTTCTGTTTCAGCTGCAGCACCGTCTGCTTCATCTGGTGGAACTCCTTGCATGTGGCACAGCAAGTCCCTGCTCTCATTGCATTCTCAGACTTCTCCTCATGCCCTGGGGAAGGAGACAGGCTCAGCTCCATGTCCGAGACTAGAGAGATCTGGGCCTAGAGAGATGGCATCAGGAAGAGCAGCTCCTGGGTGGGAACTGGGAACAGAGAGGCTTACCATGGAAAGTGCAAGGGTAGGTGTTGACAATTTTATGGTTCTCATGCTGATCCTGTCAGCATGCCCCAGGGTCAGGGAAGGGGGAAGAGACAGAGAAAGGGAGGCCCTGTTACTCTTCAGGTCCATCTGTTACTATTTAGGTTTCCAAAATGTGTAAAAGTATGTGCTATGGTCATTTTATTGGTATCTTTTATGTGTGAAAGTATGTACATTTATCAGGGCCTTTCTAGAATGGAGGCACTATAAATCTGACATGATTTATATTGCTCTCCAGGGACCAATGCTCATGTGCTGAATATATCCTCACGCTTAGGAAACAGGACTCACAAACCTGGTCTTTAGTACCTTACACAGTACAGGTCTTCTGGAAGCATGACCCAGCTGAGTGGGGCCTGACAAGTTAACCCAAGAAGAGGGCTTTGTAGAAGAGAGAAGACAGCCCAGCCAGGAAGAGAAAGCTTGAAGGTGACAACCCAATTCTCCATTCCAGTGGATGTATTACTAGGCTAGGAGGGATGGATGTCATTCCATTAGCTTCAGCTATTCACAAACCTAATAGACCTGGAGCCTAGTTGTCTATTTCTGTAGGCATCCTTCATTCTCTACTGTAAGCGTAATGAAGCCGGCTAAGGATTCAGTCTTTTACCACTAAGTGCACAGCTCACACAACCCCATGCATCCTATCTGCCCTTCCACCTTCTCAATCATTCAACTACTGTCAATGGCCCCATCTGTCCTCATTTTGTTCCCAGCTGCTGTGATAAAATACCCTGACAAAAAGCAGCTTAGGGGAGTAAGGGCTTAGTTTAACTCATAATCCCAGGTTACAGCCCTCAATGTTTGTTTTTTTTTTTTTTTTTTTTTTTTTTTTTTTTTTGGGTTTTTGAGACAGGCTCTCCCTGTAGCCCCAGCTGTATTGGAACTCACTATGTAGACCAGGCTGGCCTTGAACTCAGAAAGATCTGCCTGCCTCTGCCTCCCTAGTGCTGGGATTAAAGGAGTATGCCACCATGCCCAGCAAGGACCCATACTTTTTAGGGAATGGTGCCGCCCATTTTTTGGCTGGCTTTGCCTATATCAGTGGTGGTAATCAAGACAGTCCCTCCTAGATATGCCCATAGTCCAGTTCAATCTAGATTATTCACATTGAGACTCTTCCCAGGTGATTCTAGGTTGTGTTGCATTGATAATTAAAACTAGCTATTGCACCATCTCTCCTTCCCCGTTCTATCCATCTACAGAGCATCTGCTACTAAGCAGGACCTGTGTGAGATGCTGTGAATGTGAGGTAAATGAAGATGCCTGCTTCACAATTTACACCGGACTTTCTTTTTAGGCAGCCCTGTAGAAGGCGAGCAGTCATATACAAGAATGAAAAGCCCATCTTTTCACTCCTATTTTCACATTCCCAATCAAATTTTCTAAGTATTGTGGTTGAGCAACTGGAAAACTGCATGACAGGATAAACCTACCCTCTACTAGCTTCTAGACTCTATTTCATCTGGAGCATGGAATGTTAGAACTGATTGTCACATATTTAGTTCTCTTATAGATAAAGTAAGATCTAGAGAAGGAAGATGTGCTGGGTAGCTTTAGTTGTCAACTTGACACACCTGGAGAGAGGGAGCCTCAACTGGGGAATTGCCTCCATTGGACTGGCCTGTGGCCATGTCTGTGGGGCATCTTCTTTATTACTGAGTGATGTGGGAGGGCCCAGCCCTCTGTGGGTGGTACCACCCCTGGGTAGGTGGGCCTATGTTGTATGAGAAAGCAGGTTGAGCATGGACTACTGGAGCAAGCCAGTAAGCAGCATTCTTCCATGGCCTGTGCTTCAGCTCCTGCCGCCAGGTTCCTGCCCTGAGTTCCTGCCTTGGGCTCCCTGATGAACTGTGACCCAGGAGATGTAAGATGAAATAAACCATTTCCTCCCAAAGCTGGTATTGGTCAGTGTTTTGTCACAGCAATGGAGAAACAAAGTAGAACAGAAGGTAACTAGATTTGGGAATTCCAGAATGCTTTCTGCAGACTGGCACTTAGAAGAGCCCAATTGGTCCTTGGGAGGATGGGGTGGACACAGAGGGAGGCTTCGATTGGAGTTTCTGCTGAGAATACCTGAGAGATGTCAGGCAGGTCCAGGGAAGATGATAAACTAAGCTTAACTGCATATCTAGATATTGCCTGAACTTAATTTTGCTTTAATGTGTTCAGATTTTAAGGATGCAGTACTATTGACTAGCCACAAGGGGGCATGGAGTGCTAATTAATTAAGAAATGTAAATGCCTTAGATACTATGCTAACTATATCAACTGAGTTTAGAAAAGCCAAAGAATGTTCTGCACATTTCTTCATATGGGCAGTGCCACAATTGAAAAAGCGCTTCGTTTTTAAAAGTTGACTGTCCAGTTTTGTGCCTTGGTGGTACTGCTGAGTTCTGGCACATTACATGTACCCGGGGGGACTTGAAAACTCCTTTGGAATCCACTTCACCCACCCACCTGGGGGTGGCAGTGAGGTACAAGTATCTGTGTTTTAACACTCCCCTGGTTGAGAACCCCTAATCTATGGATTATCAGAGCTTAAAAGTTATATGAAACACCTGGCTGTTTCTGAGTCTTTGAACTGTGGTGAGTGACATTTGGGGTCATGGTAATGTTATCTGAAAATAAACAAAAGTTGAAAAATAAAGACTACTAAGCTAATTACTGTGGAGTCAACATTTCCTTCATTTGTCTCCCTAATGTGCTACACAGGATCCCTTGTGTCTAAACCGGCTCCAGCTACGTGTTTTCAAAGATAAAAATCAAAGTGGCTGAACACTGATTTGTCAGATGGATTGTATCACGGAGCCAGGAGACAACCTTTCAATCATCAGAGGCTGTCCCAGGGCTATATCCTTTCTCTTTTGCTGCTTTTCCTTTTTGTAATTAAAAAACTCTATTACTACTGACTCTCTCTCTCTCTCTCTCTCTCTCTCTCTCTCTCTCTCTCTCTCTGTGTATATACAAATTCATTGGAGGTCAGAGGATAACTCTGGAGTCAATTCTCTCCATCTTTTCATGGGTTCCAGGGATTAAACTCAGGTCATCAGGCTTGTATGACAAGTACCTTTACCTGCTGAGCCATCTTGCCAACCCAAACAAATATTTTTACTTAAAAAATTATCATTTGTGTGAGAGTGGAAGTCACGTACCACAGCACACGTGTGGAGGTCAGAGGGCAACCTTTGGGGGTTGGTTCTTGCCTTCCACCTTGTTAAGGCAGGGTCCCTCCTGTTTCTACCACGCTGTTTACCCCAACCTAGCTGGCCTATGAGCTTCCAGGTCATTCTCCTGCCTCTACCCTCCATCGTGCCCTAGGAATGCTAGGATTACAGATGCGTGCTAGGATTACAGATGCGTGCAGCTGCATCTTGCTTTTTTACATGGGTTCCTGTCAGGCTGGCATGGAAAACCAGTGCTTTTATTTGTTGAGTCATCTTGCTGGTCTGGCTTTCCATTTTAAACATCTCCAACTCTAACTTTGTAAACATTAGACAATGCAAAGCTTAAATCTCTCCTAGAAAAGCTCCCTGAAATTAAAAAAAAAAACATAGACAGGGAGAGGTGATTTTAGATCATGTGTTTATACTCAGTAACCACTACCTTTATCAAAATTAAAAATGATTAATGAAATACTCAGCTTGGTAATTTGTCCAAAGCAGTTGGAAATCAGCTGCCTCTGATGTTCCAGAAGGCAGGGCTCTTTTGCCACTAACATTTCTTAATGCTGAGTTGTATGATCAGATGTGCGATTAGTCACCCTTGAGATATGGTAACGGAAGTTCTGTATGTGGAAGGTGTTGGAGCTGGGCATGCTTTCAGTACTTGCATAGATAGAGGACAAAGAAATGAAGGCTGGACAGGGAACCCCAAGGCAGGTGGGAGTTGTATTACTTATTCTATATCTCACTAAGTCTTGAAAAAAGATTTCAAAGAGGAGATCAACACTCATCAAAAGATACTGAGGAAACGGACCCAGAGACAGTATCTGGAATCGTAGAGCTAGTGAGAGTAATCTCAAATAAGAACCAAGCTTTGGTCACTAGCTCTAGCTTCCAAGGCAATGAACTTCCCAAAGCATCACAAATAAATGATTTCATGGACCAGCTAGCCTGGAGCAAGTAACATGAAAGAAACAAGAGAGACCTTGCCTCAACAAGGTGGAAGGCAAGAAGCAGCTCCCAAACATTGCGCTCTGACCTCCCCATGTGTGCTGTGATACATGCACTTGCACTCTCACACAAAGTCTTTTTCTTTCTCCTTTTTTCAGTTTCCAGAATCATCAGAGCCAAGTTCATTTGCTCACTGGTCAACCACTTGAGTTAGAACGGGGATGCTTGTGGCACACAACGAGCCTGTCTTTTCTCAAAATTATGAGTGTGAATGATTCCTTTTAACCGCTAACCTGAACACCCCTCATCACGGATTTAAGAATGTTTCTTAGTAAAATTTAAAATGTTTCTTAGTAAAGTATGTGGTGAGTTCAGTGGAGACTGCTTATTGAAAATGAAGAGTAGATGTTGAGAAATTCTTTTGTAAGAATCACATTACCGGGGAGTGTGAAACAGCAGACAGTGGTGTTTTATCAGTGTGGTTTGCTTCTTTCAAACCATCTGAAATTGCTGTATGTGGAGGGTGGCAGGGGAAGAGGGAAAGGGGGAACAGAAGAAAATCTGCAACCTAATTTGTGCAATGAGTTTTGTGTTTCAGTATGGCTTGGTGGTAGAACCACCAGTTTATACTAGCTGAAGCCCAAGGATCTTTCCCATTGATTTACACTGCTGCCAGAGGAACCAAGTAGCTCTCAATATGACTGAGTGGAGGAGCTTTACCTGTTTCCTGCTACATGCCAAGCCCTGTAGATTAAATCACTGTCCTCTGGACTTTGACTGCTTTAGCGTTTGGTAATAACACATTGTCTGAGAGTTTAGCCTATCAAGTTTAGCCCCAGAGCTCAGATTTTTTGACATTAAATATTTCCTGAACTGTTTTTAGGATACCATCACCTATGAGATTAAAAATTATTCTTGTGTGTGAGGCATATGCATGTGTGTGTACATATGCATAAATACATGTATAGAGGCCATAAATTGACATTCATTATCTTCCTCTATGACTCTCCAACTTATATTTTTAACTTAAAGATTTATTTATTTAGCTGTGTGTGTGTATGTGTGTGTGTGTGTGTGTGTGTGGTTGTACACCATGTATGTGCAGGTGCCTGTGGAGACCAGAAGAGGGTGTTGGATCCCCTGGAACTTAAGTTACAGGCAGTTGTAAATTGCCCGATGTGGGTGCTAGGAACCAAACCTGGGTCTTCTGCAAGAGCAGCAAGTGCTCTTAATGGCTGAGCCATTTCTCTGGTCTCCCCACTTTATTTTTTGAGACAATGTCTCATTGAACTTGGAGCTTGCCAGTTTGCTTAGACTGGGTGGATGGTAAGTCTCCAGGATCTACCAGTCTCCAACCCTCCAGCACTGGTGTTATAAACATGTGTTACTGCATCCCACTTTTATGTAGGTGCTAGAAATATGAACTCAAGTCATTGTGCTTATGAGATATTTATAAAGTTGCTTAAGAATTAGTTTTGTGAAATGCAGGTGCCCTAGTTAGCTTTAACTGTCAGCATGACACAGCCTAAACTTCTATGAGAGGAAAGCCTCAACTGAGCAATTTCCCAGGTTGGATTGGCCTATGGGCACATCTGCAGAGAACAGTATTGACTGGGCTGTATAAGAAAGCTAGCTAAGCATGAGCCTGTGAGTGAGCCAGCAAGCAGGCCAGTAAGCAGTTCCGTGGTTCCTGCCTTGAGTTTTTGCCTGAATTCCCCCAATGATCTACTGTGATCCCAAAGTGTAGGCCAGACAAACCCTCTCCTTTCCAAGGTTGCTTTTGGTCAGAGTGTTTTATCACAGAATCCAGAATGAAACTAGAACAGGTTTAATCAGGTTTTAAATTTTTATTATTTATTTATTTATTTATTTATTTATTTATTTATTTTTTATGGCAACCTTGGGGCTAGAGAGATGGCTGCTGTGACAAAATACCTGACAAAAAGCGACTTAAGAAAGGAAGGAAGGGTTTATTTTGGCTCACAGATCGTGGGTGAGGGTGAGGGTGCGGTCCTTCATAGCAGCAAGAGTTTGAGGCAGCTGATCATGCTGCATCCACAGCTGAGAGACAGAGTAATACATGTTTTACAGTTTGTGAGACCTCAGGTGCCTCTTTGGCCAATAATTCGTAGGTTAGTAGCCCACCCCTGGCACTGAGTTTTTTTCTCAGCAACCTTGTAGCTTTTGGGAGTGCAGGGTATCTTTTTTGAAAACCTCTTAACTGCTGATTTTACTGTCTTTCTAGATGCTTTTACAGATCTGTAGGCCACTCAAGTGTTAGCATTATATAAAGAGAACTTTTAACGGAGTGTAGGATCTCTGAAAGCCCACTGTAATCCATTACACGTAAATGCCAGTTGCTGTTTGGTGGCTAAGGGAATATTAAATCAGAAATGTCAGCAAGGGCCAATATAGAAAGATCTCATACTTAGACCAATTGTTTAGTTAAAAGAGCGAGGTAGGACACAGTTGCATGCACTGGGGACACTACCTCATCTAGCCATCCATAACGAAGAGACATTTCCATGAGCCATCCAGCTTCTCATCCTGGGCTGGTGCTGCTGCAGAGCAGTCCCTGACCTCATGATCTCTCTGGGACAGCACAGCCTAGCTCAGGCCCAAATAGAGAAAGTTTATGTTATTGCTTCTGCCAATGAAACTACCTCCCTGATTCTAGCAGGCTCCTGACCAGCACTGTGACCTCTGCCTTCATATTGGCCACAGATAGCTGCTGACAGGGCCAGGTCTGGACTGACTTGGTTGCCATTCTTACCACTCACCACAAGAATCTTGCAACTGCCACAGCAGCACAGAGGCACTCTATCTCATACAACACAAGGAACTTGTCCCAGGGGATGTACCCTCACACAGATCAGCCCTAGATCTTGTCTCACCATCCATGGCAGGGGCCAAGAAACCACTCTTCCCCAACTCATCTTTGTTCTGTTAATTCATGTTTGGGGAACTGAGTTGTGAAACTTTTCCTGGGGAGAATGTGAACAAATATGTGATGGCCCCAAAAAGGGCACCAAGGACCTAAAGAACAGTTCTACCCAATCCACCTCAGTGAAGCAATGAGTTCATTGGGGTTGCTTACAGGAGTATAGCTGGAGGGTACTACAGGAGCACAAATGACACAAAGGCAGCTTTAGCACCAAGAAACCCACCCGAGCTTGGGTGATAGCTCAGAAGCATTCATGGCCCACACAGTAATAGATCAGTGGCTAAAAGGCTGATTTTCAAAGAGTTTCTTCTCAATAAAGGCTATAACTTAAGAGAGAAGTTATACTTCCCCGCCCTTCTCCATGTGCTTCAGGGTCTCAAAGGTGTATCCACGCCCAGCCTACTTAGCTTATATACAGGATCCACAAATACCCTGTCCTGAGCTGGCTACAAAGAGCTATTTTGCATTTTCTTCTTACACATAGTGGCTTCTCCATGATTCAATCTAGCTGCTCTTCAGAATCTGCCTTTGTAGTTCTTCCGCATGAAGCAGCTGGTACCCAGCTGTCCACTGCTGCCTCCCAGGCTTTTTGAAGCTGGGTCTCCATCCTGGGAGTGTCCAGCTGTTTCTAGTTTTCCTATCTTACTGAATATCTTGGTACATGTGATTTGCCCTGGGAGCCCTCCCTTCCCTCTTCTCAGGGATGGCTCAGGTCCTCTAACCCTCTCCTTGACTGGCTTCCAGATAAAGTGCCTTCCTGAAGTAAACATGTACCAAGCTTTGAGCTCAGAAAGAGAACAGCTTCCTGGTCTCTCTCTCTCTCTCTCTCTCTCTCTCTCTCTCTCTCTCTCTCTCTCTCTCTTTCTCTCTCAGAGCCCTTGGTAGTACAGAACCCAGCCCAGGGCCCTTAAATGGGTGAGGGTATCTGTCCTTCAATGCTGGCCAGTAAAGACCATTCTAGCTGGAAGGCTCTTGACATTGGTCCCCATAAGCTAAAATACTAAAATTTAACAGCTAGGTTGGTACTTGGCACAGAGATTAGAGTTAGTTTACAAATGAATGTTGTGAGTTTTTGCCACCAATTTGTTCCTTGAAACACTGACACTGATGTGGGGTTTCTTTTCCCACTTCTTTCTTTCTCCTCTACCTCATTCTTTCTTTTCTCCTTCAAACATGAAGTAACCCAGATCCCAGGTGGGCCCTATGCTTCAGAGCCCAGACATCTCAGCTGAATCTGTCTATCAGCCTCACAGCTCTTTGCTGAAGGACCAGCTGGTAGGAATTTTGCAAGTGATTATGGACTGGTACTTTTGCAAGATACAAAATGAGTTTCTTGAAAGCTCAGACATGAAACACAAGCATAAATTTTGGAAATTAAATAAACATTCTCTGTCAAATTGGTATAAAAATTCATAAACACTCTTGATTTCTGTTTTTATCTGATCATGAATCAAACAAATAGTTCATGGGCAGGAACAAGGCAAGGATTACACTTTGAGTCACACTGAAGCAGATTGGTACCTTATGTGAAAATGATTCAAATGTATATTTCAGCACATTTTCTTTGAGAGAACATAGCACATCTGGCCTCTTCCCTGTTCATCCTAGATTCCTCTAAACACACAGCCAAGTGCTACTGATTTCTCTAGGAGCACACCACCTTCCTCCAGCATATGCCAGCTTGCAAGCCTTCATATGCCTAGACAGTGCTCCCACATCTCTCCTTAGGAGTTAGAACTTATATTCTTATCCAGCCTCCACCTACCATTCCTGCGAGCATCCCTTCATCCCTTCCTGCCCAGTGTTCCCAGAGGAACAGCTGGGCTCCCAAGTGCTTCTAACTTACAAGTTATGCATAATTTATAATACAGATAAATATACAACTGGGATATACAATATATACAATGCTAAAATAATACTACATAAATTATATATATAATAGGGGCTATATATTACATATAACTATGTTGTACACAATGATGTATATATTTAGAACCTTATATATTACATATATACTCTAAGATATTACGTGAAGTATAATCATACACATAAATATGTAAGATGCATTATATATAATAAATTATATTGATATAGTATGAGGTAAAATTTATACAAATATTTTATAAATGACATTTCATCTGTATGTATATATCATCCCCAACTTGAAAATCTATATAAGATGCGATAGACGATGCATATGACTAGGAGTATCACGCTGGTCCCACTCACCAGTGTTGTTGGGGTGTCTGTCTCCCCTTGTGCAGGTCCTCCCATTATCCTCCAGGACGTAGCCTTCCCGGCACTCACAGTGGTAGCTGCCCACGGTGTTGACACAGATGTGTGCACATAGTGTTGTGTTGCTTGTGGCACACTCATCAATATCTATTTTGAATCAAATGCGGAGAACAGTTTCAGCACAGCAGACATTGCCCTGCTCCCTCTGCTACCATGAGCAAAGGACACTTCCAGACAGGGACAGAGAAGTGTGGAATAAAGTCAAACACTGGAAACGCAGGTCACCCATGAAAGCCAGGCTTTGGGCTATGTGATTGTCATTACAGATCTCTAGTGGTGGGGTCTCCAGCTGTCATGTGGTTTTGTGCAGGCACTGCCAACCTGAGATTCACCTGGAGGATGGGGACAATGAGGCCTGCCTGAGACACTCCCCAGGGCTTTGCAGAAGAGAAAATGAAATAACCAGCAGCAAAGCTCTTTGAGAAGCAGTTAGCTGACTTCTTGAAGGTAGCCTGGTGCACTGAGGCTTAAGGCGCCCTTCATAACTGGAGGTTCCAAACAGTACGGGAGTGACTCAAAGGTCACTTAGGAATGGCCCCTTCCCAGTTAAAATACATGGTAGTACCTGGGAAAAGCTACATCTGACAAAAGTAAATAGTTATGATGGGTCTTACAGAGAGAGGTTTTCCCCAGGCAATCTCTGCCTCAAAATGATCCAAGATGACTCCTGGTGAGCTGTGGAAATGAGCCATGAGACCATCAAATAAGTGACCACAAGAGTCCACACTGACCGGGCACAGCACTGACGTGCTCCCCTGCAGCATGAGGTGGAAACAAAAATGTTTCTCACCATGGGAAGTAGGGCAGGCCTGAGTCCATTTCCTGTTCGCTGGTTAAAGACACCTGGTAGCAGTGGGTGGGAGCAAGGACACAACCTCAGGCTCTGCACATGTGTGGGGCAAAGCCCAGCCCTGAGCTTCAGGAGGCAGACAGCTTCCCAGCCGCTCCCTGGGCAACCTGCCAAAGAACAGGCTCTGACAGGAGCTGAGTGTGCCAAGGAGAGCGTGGTGGTGTGGGTGTTCCCCTGGCAGTACACACTGTCATCTAGAGGCTGGAGGTCCCAGCTGAACCTTCCTGTGTAATTCCACCAGCTGAAAGCCTGTATCTAGGCGTCCCTGCCCTAACCCTAAGTACGAAGCTGCTGTGTGAGAGAGGGCACACATCTCAGTTGAAAGCATGTTCTGCTGGTCACCAAATGGAAAGAACAGACCAAGGTAGCTACCAGATAGTGAAATACCAGCCTTGTGTCAGGGATTGAGTCATCTGGGACAGCCTGTGCTCTAGGCAGGTGGTGCTTTGGGTACCCCACTCTATTTACTTAATAGTGTTGGTCCCATTCTTTGGGGCACTATTCCCAGATGCTGTTGGGGAAAAAGAAGACCTATGGTCAGACCTTCTAAGTGCTTCTTCCCTGAGCCCCTGCTGGTTAGAGGGGAAGGAGTGTGCATCAAGGCTGGCTTGCTTCTCACTTGGGTCTATCTGAAAGTCTTGGTTAATCTACCTGATTCTTAAACATCAATGAACATGTCATTTAGTGTCATTTGTGAAAATCCACTGTTGTTCATTATATTGACAAATTTTCATATGTTGTTAGAGCTCATTAAGAAGTTGGCTCTGGAAGTGGGGTTGCCCCCCAACCCCATTTCAGACTTAACCCTGTTCGTCTCTAAGTTTTCTCCAAGGTCTCTTGTCTAGGACTGGGCTGCCTCATCTAACTCTGTGACAGGGAGGGGAAGAGAACAAGAAAACAGTCCAAGAGTAAAAACAGTGTTCTTTAAAACAGCTAAAATGTAAACCATTTCCAACAGAGGTTACTGTTGCTTATCCCATGATATAAAAGTGCCTGCAGTGGAAAAGAGAAGCCAGAGCTCAGCCATGGGAAGCTCGCCATGGAGAGAAGGCTTAGCCGGGAACTCCAGCTGGCTGCCTCAACTTCCACAGGCAGTTTCTCCTGGATGCTATGAGCACCCAATTTACTGATGTTATCTCTATCTGTAGCCATTTATTCTTTTATTTGAGGTCCCCAAGAAGCCATGCTGCTTTGCTTGGGACTCTCTATCAAGAACTCCAGCTGACCTCCTGGAAGGGGCTTCCTTAGTCAGTTTCTGCCAGATGTTTTGAGCGCCTGATTTGATGGCATTCTACTTTTCTCGCTCTCCTTTTGCTTTGGTTTTCTGTATTCTTAAACTCACTCATTCCAAACTAAAAGTATGGCTATTGTAGATCATCCCTGAGGAGACACAGAACATGCACATTCCTGGATCCACTGCTCATAGCTGTGTCTCATTAGGACTGGAAGAGAGGCCAGGATACTTTATTTTTTAAGCTGGGACCTCAGGTTAGGCACAGAATGACCACGCTTTGAAACACATGGTCCCTTGGAACAATGCATCTTAAACCACCTCAGAAGTACATCGTGGGAAAGCCCCATCAGTGGGGGCAAAGGAAATGGGCTAGTGGCCACTGAAGATAGCTGGCCTGTTTGCTCAGCTGCAGCCCAGGTGACAAGTTTCAGCTCCCTCCAAATGGCCTCCCACCTGTTTACTGTACCAATACTTGTCCTCTGAGAAGGCCTATCCTCATTCTACCATGTCTTTGCATTTCTGATCATGTATGTTCTGTATTATACTATTCTAGTCTCTACTGGACATTGTTCCCTTTCTGTCTAGCCACCAGTTAGGCTCTGACTAGTGCCAGTTCCTAAGATATCCCTGTACATTGTTTTGATAATCATGACGGAAAAGCATTGTGTGACCCATAGGATTATGACCAAACACTACTCCATAGAACAAGGAACTGTGAGGACTTCAGGGGAGAAATTCTCTGAGCTGGTCCTGCTGCTGCCTAAAATCCAACAAAGGACAGAGCCACCTGAGCATGACATATCTCTAGAAGCTGGAAACCAACACATATTTCCAACACACCCAGGCAGTATGGCTTCTCCCGCTTCTGGTGTCTCTCCCGGTCATATCTGTATCCTGGGTAACATGTACACAGCACTCGGCCAAAGTTATCTGTGCACTGCTGTTCACAGGGAGCCTGGGCACAAATGTCGTAATCTGAAAGAGAAATGTGCACTCACATCAACCACAGCAGGAGTGTAGGGACCATGCCCGGCCTAGAACAGACATTTTGGGCTGTACTCTGCTAAGGGTTAAGTGTGACCGGCTACTTTTAAAGGACCATTAACCCCCTCAAACAGAGTGTCACCACGGGTGACAGTGTGTGGAACCTTGGTGGTTAAAAACGAACACCATTTGGGTTTTCTTCCCTAGGTCACGTCATCATCCTTGTGTCTTTGTCGCTATCCAGACAACAAAGATGCTGTAGGCAGTTGGGCTCTGCAGCAACCTTGGGGACCTGTTTGGTCTTTCCCACCAAATGACACAGAGACAGTGACTTTCTTCAAGTAGAATGTAAAAGAAGGCCAGAGCTAGTGACAGTCTGTGTGTCATACTACGAGAGGAAGGGCTTGGTGTCGGGCAGGCTCTAAGAAGTAGGAGGACACTTTGATTTGAAAATGGGACGTTCTCAGACTGACTGTGTTTGTGGAGTGTTGTAGGTGTTCACTGGAGGGTTGGTCCTGTATGCTTAGAAGGACTTGGGTACATTTGAATGGCTACAAATTTCTTGCTAGCCCAAAGCCTGTGCAAATTGGGGCAGGTACTCTATTACTCAAAGAATTCCTCTCAGCTCCTATGAACTGATGTCAATGACCTCTAAAGGGACTTTGGCTCTAAGTCAGTAGCTCAGGCTCAGCATTTGCTCCCAGCCCAGGTGCATCATCTCATTAATCACAGCTGCTCTCCTCAGGTGATGACAGATGCAGTCTCTTTGGATGCAAAGGGAGCCCTGGCTCTATTCTGCTGCATGTGAAGGCAAACAGGCCAGATGTCAGCAACCTATGCAGGCTAGGTTAGCTTGTCGAGGATCATGCCATTTTCACGATGACCTTCAAAGCTGCCCTTGCTAAACACTCCTTCCCACAAGCCAGATTGCAGGTCTGCCCTGGTTGTATGGGTTCTGACCAGCCCCATGAACTGTTTCTGGTTATACAGGGTTTCCTCAGCTAAGCACTGCCCCTACGAAACTGGAGTTCTGGGCTCCTTGGGTTTGAAAGCAAGGACTCAGCACAGCTACTGAGCCTCCTTGTCCCACTAGTGGTCACTCTCTTAGGCAGGTAGCAGTCATGGAGAGGAGGAAAAAGGCAGAGAGTTTACCTAAAGAACTTGTGCTGCTGGGCTGGTGAAATAGCTCAGTAGGCAAAAAGGTGCTTGCTACCAAGCCAGAGGACCTAAGTTTAATCCCTAGACATCACATGGCAAAAAAAAACAACAACACTGACTTCTACAAATTGTCCTCTGACTGCCATATTCACAAATACACATGCGTGCACACACATAAATGGAATAAAAATTTTAAAAAGAGCTTGTGCTAGCAGTTGGAAAAAGTATATAAAAACTCTTCCAGTCACAATAGGCTCAAAAAGTATCTCAGAAAAAACCTGACCAAAGGTATATTAAAGACCTCCACAATAAAAAATTTTAAATATTTGAAGAAAGATATTGAGGAAGAAACCAGAAGATGGAAGGACCTCCCATGCTCATGGATTAGAAGAATTAATATTATGAAAATGGCCACTCTACCAAAAGCCATTTTTAGATTCAATGCAATGCCAATCAAAATCCCCATGACATTCTTCACAGAATTGGAAAAAAAAAAACATCCTAAAATTCACATGAAACCACAAAAGACCCCCAGATAAACAAAGTAACCCTGCACACAAAGAGCAATACTGGGGGTATTACTATACCAGATTTCAAACTATATTACAGAGTTACAGAGCTATAATCATATAATCATAAAGACACGATGGGACTGGCACAAAAATAGATCTGTAGATCAAAGGAACATAATTGAAGACCCAAACATGAATATATGCAATTTCAGCCACCTGATATTTGACAACAGTGCCAAGAACATTCACTGGAGGAAAGAAAGCGTCTTCAGCCAGTGGTGCTGGCACAACTGGATCTCCACCCATAGAAGAATGAAACTAGACCCTTATCTTTTACCTTGGATAAAAGTCAACTCCAAATGGATCAAAGACCTCAATGTGAAACCTGAAACTCTGAAACTGTTAGAAGAAAACATTGGCAATAACCTACAAGACATAGGTGTAGAAAAGGACTTTCTAAACCAGATATCAATTACTTAGGAATCAAGGTCAAGAATCAACAAGTGGGGCCTCATTAAACTAAAAAGCTTCTGTACAGCAAAAGAAACAACCAAGGAAGCCATGGGAAAACCCACAGAGTGAGAGAAAACCTTCACCAGCAACACATA